>NC_069503.1:998275183-998630183 GCF_027579735.1 Bombina bombina
AATTGTCTATTATACCCGATATGGTATTCACTATACCTGTGTGTTTGATAATAGTAGAATATTGTGTATATGTAAACTTGTGCCTAAAACAAAATATCTGCTCATATGTAAAAAATATATAGAAAGAGAATGTATGTAAGTGAATTTTCACTTCAATGAATAAATGGATTGTGTAATAGATAAATATAGTAGGATTGTAATAGTTGTATGGAATAGATATTTGAAGTTCGATGTATTTAAATGCCTATGGAAAAGTTAGAATCAAATTGTCATTGTATGATATTATGATTACCATTATTAGAACGTTGAGTAAAAACTAAACTCTAAGTCACCATGATGGGTGAAACAAATAAAGATTATATGTGTAAAAATTGATGTTGCTGTAGGTGAAGGTGTGAATGGAAGGTGAAAGGTAGAAATTAAATCTATCATGAGTGAGATCAAGCTCATAGATATATAAATGGATATTGGTGTGATGTCTTATATTAAGCATGGACAAATCCAATATCACCTCCAAGACTTATTTTAAAGATGTTGATAGCAACAGTTTTTTAAACTACCACAGCAATCTGCACAAAAATTGGTTACTTAATGTACCATACAGTCAGTTTCGCAGGATAAGACGCAATTGTAGCGAGTATAACACCTTTTTGGAACAAAGCCAAATATTGTATAATAGGTTTATAGAAAAAGAATACCCCCCAAGTTTACTTGACAGGGCTTTAGAAAGAGCAAAAAATCTAAATAGAGGAGACATCCTATCAGATAAAAAAACTACCAACACAGAAACCATATTTGGAGATAAAGAAACCATTTTCATAACACAATACAACTCTGATTTCTATAAAATCAAACACATACTGCATAAACATTGGCATATAATACAAAGAGATCCTGTTCTTAAACACTTAGTAAAGGATACACCTAAAATTGTCTATAGGAGAGCGCCCACACTCAGGAACCAGCTATCTCCCAGTAAGAAAGTGAAACATAAATTAGATAAAAAAACATCACACAACTCGAGCCGAAACAAAGGGCTATTTGGCATGTATGGAATCTACAAATGTGGAAAGACAGGTTGTGGATCATGCAAAATTATAATATCAGGCACAAAAAATTTCAAATCCACAGTTACAGGTGAGATTTTCCAGATCCCCATCTTTTTCAATTGCAGCTCATCTTTCACAGTTTATCTCATGGAGTGTATATGTGGCCTCCAATATGTAGGCCGCACCTCCAGGAAGCTGAGAAACAGATGGGGAGAACACCATCGCAACTGTAAAAACTCTAAAAAAAAACAAAATCAAACATAGTATACCTAACCACTTTTTAACCAAACACAATGGGAACCCATATATTTACAAATATGTTCCTATTGATTTAATTCCAAGAAGCTCAGATTATAACAGACTCAATAGACTCAGACAACGTGAGACATATTGGATCTATTGATTGAAGACACTACATCCTTATGGGCTCAATGCAAATTTGGATTTGGCAGCCTTCAATTGATAGATCCTTACAACATACATACCTTAACTTTTCTCGCTCACTTTTACTAAATTTATTCATGTATCCATATTTCTACAAAATACCCCTTTTTATGCATCCTATACAACACCCTACTCACCATATACACTTACACATCACACCAATATCCATTTATATATCTATTAGCTTGATCTCACTCATGATATATTTAATTTCTACCTTTCACCTTCCATTCACACCTTCACCTACAGCAACATCAATTTTTACACATATAATCTTTATTTGTTTCACCCATCATGGTGACTTTAGAGTTTAGTTTTTACTCAACGTTCTAATAATGGTAATCATAATATCATACAATGACAATTTGATTCTAACTTTTCCATAGGCATTTAAATACATATCGAACTTCAAATATCTATTCCATACAACTATTACAATCCTACTATATTTATCTATTACACAATCCATTTATTCATTGAAGTGAAAATTCACTTACATACATTCTCTTTCTATATATTTTCTCTTGTTAAGTGTATCCAGTCCACGGATCATCCATTACTTGTGGGATATATTCCCTTCCCAACAGGAAGTTGCAAGAGGATCACCCACAGCAGAGCTGCTATATAGCTCCTCCCCTCACATGTCATATCCAGTCATTCTCTTGCAACCCTCAACATAGATGGAGGTCATGAGAGGACTGTGGTGTTTTATACTTAGTTCATTTCTTCAATCAAAAGTTTGTTATTTTTAAATGGCACCGGAGTGTGCTGTTTTTTCTCAGGCAGTATTTGGAAGAAGAATCTGCCTGCGTTTTCTATGATCTTAGCAGAAGTAACTAAGATCCACTTGCTGTTCTCACACATTCTGAGGAGTGAGGTAACTTCAGAAAGGGAATGGCGTGCAGGTTTTCCTGCAACTAAGGTATGTGCAGTAAAATATTTTTCTAAGGAATGGAATTGACTAAGAAAATGCTGCTGATACCGAAGTAATGTAAGTAAAGCCTTAAATGCAGTGAAAGCGACTGGTATCAGGCTTATTAATAGAAATATATGGCGTGCAGGTTTTCCTGCAACTAAGGTATGTGCAGTAAAATATTTTTCTAAGGAATGGAATTGACTAAGAAAATGCTGCTGATACCGAAGTAATGTAAGTAAAGCCTTAAATGCAGTGAAAGCGACTGGTATCAGGCTTATTAATAGAGATATGTACTCTTTAAAAAATGTGTTTTAAAACATTTGCTGGCATGTTTAATCATTTTTTAACATACATTTGGTGATAAAACTTATTGGGGCATAATTTTTCCACATGGCTGGCTTATTTTCTGCATAGAAACAGTTAACTGAGGCTTCCCACTGTTGTAATATGAGTGGGAGGGGCCTATTTTAGCACTTTTTTGCACAGTAAAAATCCAGACTCAGACTTCCTGCTTCTTCCTGCATGATCCAGGACTTCTATAGAGGGCTCAAAAGACTTCAAAAGTCATATTGAGGGAGGTAATCAGTCACAGCAGAGCTGTGACAGTGTGTTTGACTGTGTTAAAAAATGTGTTTCTCTATTGTTTATCCGTTTTGGGTATTAAGGGGTTAATAATCCATTTGCAAGTGGGTGCAATGCTCTGCTAACTTAATACATTTACTGTGAAAATTTGGTTGGTATAACTGCATTGTTATTTCAACTTGAGACAGGTTTTGTGCTTCTTAAAGGCGCAGTAGCGTTTTTTATATTGCTTGTAAACTTATTGTGAGGTGTTTTTCAAGCTTGCCAGTCTTATTGCTAGTCTGTTTAAACATGTCTGACATAGATGAATCTACTTGTTCATTATGTTTGAAAGCCAGTGTGGAGCCCCATAGGAATATGTGTACTAATTGTATTGATTTCACTTTAAATAATAAAGGTCAGTCTTTATCTATAAAAGAATTATCACCAGATGACGAGGGGGAAGTTATGCCGACTAACTCTCCTCACGTGTCAGTACCTTCACCTCCCGCTCAGGGGGCGCATGCTATTGTGGCGCCAAGTACATCAGAGACGCCCATAGCAATTACTTTACAGGACATGGCTACAATCATGAATAATACCCTGTCAGAAGTATTATCTAGATTGCCAGAATTGAGAGGCAAGCGCGATAGCTCTGGGATTAGGAGAGATGCAGAGCGTGCTGGTGCTGTAAGAGCCATGTCTGATACTGCGTCACAGTTTGCAGAACATGAGGACGGAGAGCTTCATTCTGTGGGTGACGGATCTGATCCGGGGAAACCTGATTCAGAGATCTCTAATTTTAAATTTAAGCTTGAGAACCTCCGTGTATTGCTTGGGGAGGTTTTAGCTGCTTTGAACGACTGTAACACAGTTGCAATTCCAGAGAAATTGTGTAGGCTGGATAGATACTATGTACCGGTGTACTGATGTTTTCCCTATACCTAAAAGGCTTACAGAAATTATTAGCAAGGAGTGGGATAGAGCCGGTGTGCCCTTTTCCCCTCCCCCGATATTCAGAAAAATGTTTCCTATAGACGCCACCACACGAGACTTATGGCAGACGGTCCCTAAGGTGGAGGGAGCAGTTTCTACTTTAGCCAAGCGTACCACTATCCCGGTGAAGGATAGCTGTGCTTTCTCAGATCCAATGGATAAAAAAATTAGAGGGTTATCTTAAGAAAATGTTTGTTCAACAGGGTTTTATTTTGCAGCCTCTTGCATGCATTGCGCCTGTCACGGCTGCAGCGGCATTCTGGTTTGAGTCTCTGGAAGAGGCGATTCGCACAGAGCCATTGGATGAGGCTTTGAGCAAAGTTAGAACCCTTAAGCAAGCTAATGCGTTTGTTTCAGATGCCGTAGTACATCTAACCAAACTTACGGCTAAAAATTCCGGATTCGCCATACAGGCGCGCAGAGCGCTCTGACTTAAATCCTGTTCAGCGGATGTAACTTCCAAGTCTAAGCAACTTAACATTCCTTTCAAAGGGCAGACCTTATTCAGGCCCGGCTTGAAGGAAATTATTGCTGACATTACGGGAGGTAAGGGCCACGCCCTTCCTCAGGACAGGGCCAAACCGAAGGCCAAACAGTCTAATTTTCGTGCCTTTCGTAACTTCAAGGCAGGAGCAGCATCAACTTCCTCCGCTCCAAAACAGCAAGGAACTACTGCTCGTTACAGACAGGGTTGGAAAGGCAACCAGTCATGGAACAAGGGCAAGCAGGCCAGAAAGCCTACTTCCGCCCCTAAGACAGCATGAAGACAGGGCCCCCTATCCGGAGACGGATTTAGTGGGGGGCAGACTTTCTCTCTTCGCCTAGGCTTGGGCAAGAGATGTGCAGGATCCCTGGAAGTTGAAGATTATATCTCAGGGATACCTTCTGGATTTCAAAACCTCTCCACCACAAGGGAGGTTCCATCTTTCGAGGTTATCAACGAACCTAGTAAAGAGAGAGGCATTTCTACAATGTGTACAAGACCTCTTAATCATGGGAGTGATCCACTCAGTTCCGCGATCGGAACAGGGACAAGGATTTTACTCAAATCTATTTGTGGTTCCCAAAAAAGAGGGAACCTTCAGACAATCTTGGACTTAAAGATCTTAAACAAATTCCTAAGGGTACCATCGTTCAAGATGGAAACCATTCGAACCATCCTACCCATGATCCAAGAGGGTCAATATATGACCACATTGGACTTAAAGGATGCTTACCTTCACATACCGATTCACAAAGATCATTATCGGTACCTAAGGTTTGCCTTTCTAGACAGGCATTACCAGTTTGTGGCTCTTCCCTTCGGGTTAGCCACGGCCCCGAGAATTTTTACGAAGGTTCTGGGCTCACTTCTGGCGGTACTAAGACCACGAGGCATAGCGGTGGCTCCGTACCTAGACGACATTCTGATACAAGCGTCAAGTTTTCAGAATGCAAAGTCTCATACAGAGATAGCTCTTGCGTTTCTGAGGTCGCATGGGTGGAAATTGAACGTGGAAAAGAGTTCTCTGTTACCACTCACAAGGGTTCCTTTTCTAGGGACTCTTATAGATTCTGTAGAGATGAAGATTTACCTGACGGAGTCCAGGTTATCAAAGATTCTCAATGCTTGCCGTGTCCTTCATTCCATTCCAAGCCCATCAGTAGCTCAGTGCATGGAGGTAATCGGCTTAATGGTCGCGGCAATGGACATAGTGCCATTTGCGCGCCTGCATCTCAGACCGCTGCAACTATGCATGCTCAGTCAATGGAACGGGGATTACTCAGATCTGTCCCCTTTGCTAAATCTGGACCAGGAGACCAGAGATTCTCTTCTCTGGTGGTTGTCACCGGTTCATCTGTCCAAAGGAATGACCTTTCGCAGACCAGATTGGACGATTGTAACAACGGATGCCAGCCTTCTAGGTTGGGGAGCAGTCTGGAATTCCCTGAAGGCTCAGGGTTTGTGGACTCAGGAGGAGAAACTCCTTCCAATAAACATTCTGGAATTAAGAGCAATATTCAATGCTCTTCTAGCTTGGCCTCAGTTAGCAAGACTGAGGTTTATCAGATTTCAGTCGGACAATATCACGACTGTGGCTTACATCAATCATCAAGGGGGAACCAGGAGTTCCCTAGCGATGTTGGAAGTCTCGAAGATAATTCGCTGGGCAGAGTCTCACTCTTGCCACCTGTCAGCTATTTACATCCCAGGCGTAGAGAACTGGGAGGCGGATTTCCTAAGTCGCCAGACTTTTCATCCGGGAGAGTGGGAATTTCACCCGGAGGTATTTGCTCAACTGATTCGTTGGGGCAAACCGGATCTGGATCTCATGGCATCTCGCCAGAACGCGAAGCTTCCTTGTTACGGATCCAGGTCCAGGGACCCGGGAGCGGTGCTGGTAGATGCATTAGCAGCCCCTTGGGTTTTCAACATAGCTTATGTGTTTCCACCATTTCCGTTGCTACCTCGACTGATTGCCAGGATCAAACAGGAGAGGGCATCGGTAATTCTGATAGCGCCTGCGTGGCCACGCAGGACCTGGTATGCAGACCTAGTGGACATGTCGTCCTGTCCACCATGGTCTCTTCCTCTGAGGCAGGACCTTCTAATTCAGGGTCCTTTCAACCATCCAAACCTAATTTCTCTGAGGCTGACTGCCTGGAAATTGAACGCTTGATTCTATCTAAGCGGGGGTTTTCGGATTCGGTTATTGATACATTAATACAGGCTCGGAAACCTGTGACCAGAAAGATTTACCATAATATATGGCGTAAATATTTATATTGGTGCGAATCCAAGAGTTACTCATGGAGTAAGGTTAGGATTCCTAGGATATTGGCTTTTCTACAAGAGGGTTTAGAAAAAGGTTTGTCCGCTAGTTCGCTAAAGGGACAGATTTCAGCTCTGTCTATTCTTTTACACAAACGTCTGGCAGAGAATCCAGACGTCCAGGCCTTTTGTCAGGCTTTGGCTAGAATTAAGCCTGTGTTTAAAGCTGTTGCTCCTCCATGGAGCTTAAACTTGGTTCTTAAAGTTCTTCAGGGTGTTCCGTTTGAATCCCTTCATTCCATTGATATTAAGCTTTTATCTTGGAAAGTTCTGTTTTTGATTGATGGCTATTTCCTTGGCTCGAAGAGTCTCTGAGTTATCTGCCTTACATTGTGATTCTCCTTATCTGATCTTTCATTCAGACAAGGTAGTACTGCGTACTAAACCTGGGTTTTTACCTAAGGTTGTTTCTAACAGGAATATCAATCAAGAGATTGTTGTTCCATCATTATGTCCTAATCCTTCTTCAAAGAAGGAACGTCTTTTGCATAATCTGGACGTGGTCCGTGCTCTGAAGTTCTACTTACAGGCAACTAAAGATTTTAGACAAACTTCTTCTCTGTTTGTCGTTTACTCTGGACAGAGGAGAGGTCAAAAGGCTTCGGCTACCTCTCTCTCTTTTTGGCTTCGTAGCATAATACGTTTAGCCTATGAGACTGCTGGACAGCAGCCTCCTGAAAGAATTACAGCTCATTCCACTAGAGCTGTGGCTTCCACCTGGGCCTTTAAGAATGAGGCCTCTGTTGAACAGATTTGCAAGGCTGCAACTTGGTCTTCACTTCATACTTTTTCCAAATTTTACAAATTTGACACTTTCGCTTCTTCGGAGGCTGGTTTTGGGAGACAGGTTCTACAGGCAGTGGTTCGTTCTGTTTAATGTTCCTGCCTTGTCCCTCCCTTCATCCGTGTACTTAGCTTTGGTATGGGTATCCCATAAGTAATGGATGACCCGTGGAATGAACACACTTAACAAGAGAAAACATAATTTATGCTTACCTGATAAATTTATTTCTCTTGTAGTGTGTTCAGTCCACGGCCCGCCCTGTCTTTTTATGGCAGGTTCTAAATTTTAAAATTATAACTCCAGTCACCACTGCACCTTATAGTTTCTCCTTTCTCGTCTTGTTTCGGTCGAATGACTGGATATGACATGTGAGGGGAGGAGCTATATAGCAGCTCTGCTTGGGTGATCCTCTTGCAACTTCCTGTTGGGAAGGAGAATATATCCCATAAGTAATGGATGACCCGTGGACTGAACACACTACAAGAGAAATAAATTTATCAGGTAAGCATAAATTATGTTTTTTACATATGAGCAGATATTTTGTTATTAGGCACAAGTTTACATATACACAATATTCTACTATTATCAAACACACAGTTATAGTGAATACCATATCGGGTATAATAGACAATTGGAGAGATTAAATACATTTTAAAAAATCACATATCAAATGTATAGTGAAATTTACATATTTCTTTTTAACATCTGAGTATACATTCCTTATTAAACACAAATATCTATAAAGACAACATTTTAGCGACTTGTTCTGGGTAGTATTTATCTAGCAGACTTATAACATATACAATTAGGGAATATTATATCACATATAGCAGACAATTTTGGATGTCGAATACAGCGATGAAATCGCAGATCAAATATCCAGCAAATAATATTATCTATTATTTACTATTCAGAAAACATAGCGCAAGAATATCTTACAAAACCCTTAAGGTATATAACAATTAATATACTCTGGTTGAACTATGTTGGAGTACCTCTTTTTTGGGTCTACAGGTTTATAGGACATTATTACAATGTGGATACTATATAGGACATTTGAGTATATAGCCATTGAAATCATACATTGGTCATATAGGAATAGAATCTTTGGCAGGGCCATGGGTTGTGATTACACACTGAGGATTTCTAGTATATCTCCGCTAAAATAATTGGATGCATGTTTCTAGTATATTTGTTGTCGGATAGGTTACAACAATTCCGAGAAAATATAAAGAGGCTTCATAACAATATAAAGGGTACATTTATTTACTTTACACAATTCCTTTCATATATAGTGTAGTAATCATTAATGGTTTTTAATTTGTAACAGCTGGTGGCCGGACCGGCTTTCCACAGCTGAAAATGTATTCTCATTGGACAAATACTTTATGACAACTTCATGTTTATTGATACACAATCTGTATATAATGTTAACAAATGTAATTGTTTGTATTCGCTTTTATCTGAGGAAACGACCCAGTTGGGGTTGAGAAACGCGTCATATTAAAGCTATTTTAATTAAGAAGTTGTCCGTGTTGTGGTATCCCATTCCTAATACAACAACACGCCAAGTCCATCACTTCATTTGAAATGATAGGCACTAAGTGGAGTGCGCCTAGGGGGAACCAGGAATAGACTCCAAGGAACGCATTCTCCCCAGTGTACTAGCCACTGTTAAGTGCTAGCAAGCTGTCACGCACTGGTCACAGCACAGTGCCATTTTTTTCCGGTAAATATTACCTGTCTACATTCATATCCACACTACCAGACAATATTACGCTATTGTGGCGCCCTCTCTTCCTTCTCTCTTTATTTTTATTTCACAGCACAAGTTTGTATTTATTTTAACTATGTAGTTATTAACTATTTACAAGCTAACTAGTTAAAATAAATACAAACTTACAAGTAAAATAAAACCTAACCTGCCTTCTACTAACACCTAACATTACAATAAAATTAAATAAATGAAATTAAAAAAATAAATTTATCATATATATAAGTACAAAAATGAATAAACACTATATTACACAAAATAAAAAAATAAATTATCAAAAATAAAAATGAATTACTCTTAATCTAATAGCCCTATCAAAAGAAAAAAAAAAAAAAAAGAAAAAAACCTAGCCTACACTAAACTGTCAATAGCCCTTAAAAGGGCCTTTTGCGGGGCATTGCCCCAAAGAAATCAGCTCTTTTACCTGTAAAAAAAATAAATAAAATACAAACAACCCCAACAGTAAAACCCACCACCACCCACACAACCAACCCCCCAAATAAAATCTTATCTAAATAAAACTAAGCTCCCCATTGCCCTGAAAAGGGCATTTGGATGGACATTGCCCTTAAAAGGGCATTTGGCTCTTTTAAATTGCCCAAAACCCTAAGCTAAAAATAAAACCCACCCAATAAACTCTTAAAAAAAAAACTAACACTAACCCCGACGATCCACTTACAGTTTTTGAAGACCGGACATCCGTCCTCATCCAGGCGGTGAAGTCCTCATCAAAGCCGCAGAAGTCTTCATCCAAGCAGGCAGAAGTCCTCATCGAAGCGGGCAGAAGTCTTCATCCAGATGGCATCTTCTATCTTCATCCATCCGGCATGGAGCAGGTCCATCTTCAAGACACCCTGCGCGGAGCATCCTTACGACGTCTCTTGAAGAATTAAGTTTCCCTTTAAATGACGGAATTCAAGATGGCATCCCTTACATTCTGATTGGCTGATAGAATTCTATCAGCCAATAGGAATTAAGGAGGAAAAAATCCTATTGGCTGTTGCAATCAGCCAATAAGATTGAGTTTTCATCCTATTGGCTGATCCAATCAGCCAATAAGATTGAGCTCACATTCTAATGGCTATTCCAATCAGGGTGGCGGATTGAAAACCAGGTATGCTGAGTCGGAAAAGACCCAAGCGTAACTGTAAAAATGTTGATAACTTTGTGAGAACTTCAAATAGTGTCGAATAGGAGTGCGAATGAACACGATTCTGCTCGAATTCCACAGGTTTTCAACTCTCATCGAACTGTGTCAGATTGAGATCGCGGGATCGTATGTTACGTCACAAATTTCAACATTTTCCCATCTTGATGCTTTGATAACTACGGCGGATCAATCTCGCAACAATTACAAAGCGGAATATAAGCATATTTTTGGTTGACGCTTTGATAATATCCCCCTCTATGTCAGACATGTGATCTGGAACAGGAAAAATCTCCACAGATTTGACATCAAAACCCTATTCAATTTATTAGCCTTTTTAGGAGCCTCTACAACAGTTTTAGAGTCATCCAAAGTAGCTAAAACCTTAAATGTAAACGGAGATGCTTAAATTTAAATCTAAGATTAACCTCCTCAGAATATATTTCACTAGGAACTGCAGATTCTGAATCAGAGATCTCGCCCTCAGAAGCTGCAGAGGAATGATCCTTGGTATATAACTGAGAAAGACTAACCAAATCAGTCTTGGCAGAATCAGAACCCAAAGAAATGTTCTTAGATTTCCTCTTTCCTTTACCAGAACTAGGTAAAGCACTTAGGGCTGCAGAAACTGCAGAAGTCAACTGCGCAGCAAAGTCTTTAGGCAAACAAACACTCCCATAGAATTAGAGGAACTGCAGGGCACTGCATGCAAATCTGTCAAGACTGGGACATGTTAACAGAAGGCTAAGACAACCCCTGAACAGCATTATCCGGAGAAAAAGAAGGCTCAGATAAGGAATCCTTATCCTTATATAAAAAACCTTATTAAGGCAAGGGGAACAAAATTACACAGGAGGTATAACCTGGGCATGTGCACCATAAAGACATTTATCAAATGACAGAAAAAGCTTTGGATTGGCTTCCAAAGTAAATGAAATAGCCCTTTATTTTTCTTATACTCTAATTTTGATATAAAAAAATGTGAATAAAATTCTAAGCATCAATAAATAATTATTAAAACCGGCATCTCTACCCCCCAGCCATGTTGGAGTGACTCACCCAACTGGTAACCAGGAATCCAATCCACACCAGCAGATAAATCCTTTTCAAACTGCAGAAGGCAAACATCAGAGAGAAGTGAAAGACAGGAAAAACAAATGCTAGAAAATTCGGTCTCTCTCCTTGAAAATCTGGCTTCCAAACAGACAGATAGTGAAAAACTGTTCAGCACTCAGGAAGTAACAGAGCGATTATATGATCGCAAATTCAAAAGTAAGGTGCGGTCCAACAACTTTCTTAAAGAGATATTACTTAAACTAAATAAAAGGTAAACTTGTGCAAAAAAATCCCACTATTTCAGTAGTGCTTCATTCATGAGGGATTACCTCTGGACCTTACCAGAAAAGCGGCCTTGAGAAGATCTTGAGAAAGCCCTGTGACAGAGCAAAACCCGTAGATGTGGATCTGAGTACAGCACTGACTATCCAAGGAGAAGCCATGTGTGAAAAATGAAGTACTTCTTCCATAGGAATTAAGAGGCTTGCCTTTGATTAATTGATCATCAGCAGTGTGACATCTCTATAAAAGCAGACGTTTTAGCAGTTTTGTCTGGAGCATTCAGGTGAGTATTAACACAATGCTAAGGAGGAAAGACTTAAGCAATGATCTTAAAAAAGAAATTGTTAATGCCCATCAATCTGGGAAGAGTTATGAAGCCATTTCCAAACAATTTAAAGTTGATCATTCTACAGTGAGAAAGATTATTCACAAGTGAAAAACATTCAAGACAGTTGCCTATCTTTCCAGGAGTGGACATCCCAGCAAATTCACCTTAAGATCAGACCATGCAAAGCTCAGAGAAATTGCAAAAAACCTAATAGTTACATCTCAGACTCTACAAGTCTCAGCATGTTAAAGTTCATGACAGTGCAATTAGAAAAAGATATAAAAGTATGATTTGTATTGAAGGGTTGCAAGGAGAAAGCCTCTTTTCTTAAAAAGAACATGGCAGCACAGCTTAGGTTTGTAAAGTTGCATCTGAACAAACCCCAGGACTTATAATATTTTGCACCCAGTTTAGGGAGTTACGGGGCTCCAATACTCAGCGTAAGGCTTACTACGCCTGCATTTTGTGGCGAGGTGAAAATGGAGTAAGATTTCTCCATTTTCGCCACGTAAGTCCTTACGCTGTATATTGGATACCAAACTGCGGGTTTGGTATATCACTCTATGGGCCAAAAAACTACGGCTAAAGGGTGAAATATACGAGCGTAACTTCTATGTTACGCCGTATATGTGATACCAAACCAGCGCAAAATTTGGTGTCGCCGGCGTTTGCGGGAAACGCTGCATATCGGATTGCAATATTTGCAAACCTGTGAGGGTATGTCCACTTGTATCTGAGAGAGTATAGTTCAAAGTCATAAATAAAATAAATAATATATATATATATATATATATATATATATATATATATATATATATATATATATATATGTGTGTCTCTTTGCAGGCTCTTGGTTGATATATGAACAGATGCTAACAAACAATTCCAGGATTAATTCCAAACTCTTATGTCTCAGTCTTTATATCCTTGCTATTTTTATAGCCTTTTATACACACAAATGTGGATAAATAGAGTTGGTAGAAAAAAAGCTTACCCCGATGTGTGCATCAATCCGTCTTTGTTCCGCCAAGACATGGGCGTACTTGTGTCACCAAACACTTCAGCACTGATGTGCAAAGGAATTCAACCTGCTCCGCTCAGATGCACCCGGACTAAAACAGAACTACGCTCCTTGTGGACGCCAAGATGTGGGCATTTTCGCCACATAAGTCCTTACGCTGTATATTGGATACCAAACTGCGCGGGTTTGGTATATCACTCTAAGGGCCAAAAAACTACGGCCGAAGGGTGAAATATACCTGCGTAACTTCTATGTTACGCCGTATATGTGATACCAAACCAGCGGAAAATTTGGCGTCGCCGGCTTTTGCGGGCGACGCTGCATATCAGATCGGGCCCTTCATTTATGGATTTTCAAGGCTGCTAGTTTACCAAACCAATAGAGATTTAATGAATCTGGGCCAACATCTTGCTGTAGTTATTGCAAATAAAATGATAAATGTTTAATGTAGTATACATTTTATATAATAATCATTCTCTACATAATGCATACATAGTGCTTTTTAAAAGGGAAAAATAGGAACTGGACTGAATGACCTTCATAATAAATATTTGCAGCTCTATAATTAATAGAATACTATTCCATAACAAGGAATACTAAGGAAATATATTTACTGCAAATGAAAAAAAATGTTACCCTTTCTTCAGTTTTGACCCTTAGTAAATTAATCAAATGATATCCCCTGCTGGTTCATGCTTTATCTTGTTTTACATATTTTAAAATGATGTGTTTCTTATCAAGAATGTAAATGACTCCATCCCTAATTAGTGAAACACTATTCATGCATAATTTACTTTATAAATAAATTATATGCAGAGGTCTTGATAATTGGAGTGGCCAAACTGCTATGAATCAACTTTACTTGTTAATTTTTTAACTTCACATTGCTATTAGCAAAAGAAGTAATGTTTCAAGGTTTAATGAGATTATTATTATTATTCTCACAAAATACAATAAAGATTTTTTTTTACTAATAAAAATAGGCTGCAATTTATTTTGACTGTTCTGTAAAACATGGACATAATTCCACCAATTACTACTTCCCTACTGACATTCTACTACTATGAACAGTAATTTTGCAATTACTGCCAATGTTGATAATATTAAGTATATCCAAGGCAGAAAAAAACTTAATTTTATATTTTGAGAATACTGTAACTAGATATGAGGAATGTCCCTCTTCTTAAAGTGGAATAAAAGCCCCTTTACAATGCATTTTACCATTCTAATGTTTCTTTACGAAGGGCTACAAGTTCATCCTCAAAGATTTACACAGTAGATAATCAACCTTTGAATAGTATTATTCATTCAATGGGATGCTACATTCCATATTTAAAGGGACATGAAACACATATTTTTTCTTTCATGATTCAGATGGAGCATATTATTTTAAACAACTTTCAAATGTACTTCTGTTTTCAAAGTTGCTTAGTTTGCTTGGTATCCATTGCTGAAAAGCATACCCAGATAGACTAAGGAGTTGATTGGTGGCTGCACATATATGCCTGTTTTTATTAGCTTACCGATGCATTGAGCTAGCTCTTCCTTAAAGGATTCCAAGAGAATTAAGCAAAATTGGTAATACTGTAGAAGAAAAAAATGAAACATTGTTTGCTCTTTCTGAATCATGAAAAAAATAGTGTTTCATATTTCTTTAAATGCCATGTCAGTACTCTAGGGTTGCTGGTGTGCTAAGGACCCAGATTCATTATTGCAGAACCTCTAAATATCAAAGCAACAAGTTGCCTAGGATTTAAAAAAATAAATAAAGGCTGGAAGAGGTAGTGGTCTAAAACTATGACCTTCCATAAGGTTTTTTAAGGATATGGCCACATGTATAAACAAGTTCAAGAACCGTTTAAGTCTAGTGGATTTTTCTTTTGTGACTTATGTCAATGTAAAGAAAAAATCTTTTTATTATATGTTTATTTAATAAGTAGAAACCTGTGAGGGTATGTCCACTTGTATCTGAGAGTATAGTTCAAAGTCAGAAATAAATAAATAAAATATATATATATATATACGTGTCTCTTTGCAGGTTCTTGGTTGATATATGAACAGATGCTAACAAACAATTTCAGGATTAATTCCAACCTCTTATGTCTCAGTCTTTATATCCTTGCAATTTTTTATAGCCTTTTATACACACAAATGTAGAGTTGGTAGAAAAAACGCTTACCCTGATGTGTGCATCAATCCGTCTTTGTTCCGCCAAGACATGGGCGTACTTGTGTCACCAAACACTTCAGCATTGATGTGCAAAGGAATTCAACCTGCTCCGCTCAGATGCACCCGGAGAAAAACAGAACTACGCTCCTTGTGGACGCCAAGACGTGGGCGTTGTCTTACCAGAGGTGTTCACCAATCTGGACAATCCTTTTCCGAAGGTAAGAAGCGGTCCGCTGAGATGCACCAGGAGTAAAACAGAGCTGCGCTCCTTGTAGATGCCAAGACGTGGGCGTTATCTTACCGGAGGTGTGTACCAATCTGGCCAATCCTTTTCCGAAGGTGAGAAGCGGTCCATGGAAGCAGGTAGGTATCGCCATGATCAAAAACCCAAGTTGAAAGAGGCAAACAGACAAGCGGCTATACCGCCACTCTCGACACTGTGGACTCGCCGTCAAACGTGCATGGCAAGGAGGGATATACGCTCAAGGCTGGTCAAATACAGGATACAAAAAATTGGAGGAGAGCGATATCCTTTTTATAAAACATAACTTTTATTTAGTGCATCAGCACAGAATTTAAAAGTCCACTTTCTCTCTCACCACCAAGTGTAAAAACAGGTATCAAAGAACTGCTGTTAAGAATAGCTTACGCGTTTCAGCACACAGGCCGTAGTCATAGCTTATCTAAACACAGAAGGTGATCAGTATTTATTACCAATCCTAAACAGCTATTGGTTAAAACATAAAAGGTCACAGCTGTATGATAAATGCCTCACAATAGTTAACTCCCCCTGTACCAAGGAAAAAATAGACAATTTAAATAGTGTCATACTAATATTTGCAAACATAGATCAGATTTTACAATGCAAAAACGATATATAAAAATATACAATATAAAGAAAATACTCATATCATTAATATATCAGTATTTCAGCAAAATGTGTATACGTAAAATATAGCAACCTGGTAATAAAGTACAGAAAATATATACTTATATAAATGTATAAAACATCCTGAAAACTATATCTCCTATTTACTAAAGATCAAATAACATTGTAAATACAATATTACAATATAATTCAGTTATCATTATCAGGGTAGACATATAGTTTACTAGTTCTTGAATAAAGTTTACCCTAAGACGTATAATCGAAGGTTAATTCATTTCACAAAATTATCATTATCCAAGGTCATTAATAGATATATACTCGTATACACAATAGGGAAACAACAGCTGACTAGGGGATTCAAACCCAGGAATCCTACTCTATAAGCACTAGTGAAACCCACTAAGATAATGCAATTCTGATGATGTACTTATACAATTACAATTAATAGGAATGAGTTTCTAGAGAAAACTTGAAATTTATTTCTACTGGGAATTGAACCTAGGTTTCCCACTCCACAGACTACGATAGAACCCACAATTCTATACTATGAGTTAAGAGTATAGTAAAGATTTTTTATAACAATTAAAGAATAGAGCATTATTTATTCACAGATATCTAGAGTCTTAGAGAGCATATATTGAGGCATATTGACCAAAATCTTATACCTTATATTTGCCAATGATTTATAAGGTCATATTCCGAATTAAATTCGTAAGGGATTCTGGTTTCGAGTCTGAATATCCAGTACATCTCATTCTTACTTAAAATTTTGTTCCTGTCTCCCCCTCTCTTGGGAAGTATAGTCCTATCTACCACTTGCCATATAAAGGAATCCAAACATTTATTGTGACAGAGAGCAAAATGTTGGACAAGAGGTGTAGTAGATTTTCCTATTGAAATAGAGGAAAAATGTTCTCTAATTCTAGAGCCCACATCTTGTGTGATTTGTCCAACATACTGCCTCTTACACAAAATACAGGTAATGGCATATACAACAAAGATGCAATTGCAATCGTCTAAATGAGCATCTAATGCCCTTGTCTACACATGATGTTAGTTTGTCATTGGCAACCAGAAGTTTGAAATGTTTTTTCACTATGCTACATATTTGATTGTATTGGCTACTGTGGCCTGTCACAAAAGTTACACCTTTAAATTGACTGGAATGTTTTTTGCCTTCTATGTTATCTTGTAACAGAAGATCACGTTCCATCACTGCCACTTCATTACGTGCTTGATCAATTAATCTTTTTGGGTAGCCTCTTTGTCTAAGGCGTGAAGTAAGTTTATCAGCCCGAGTTTGGTACATCTCAATGTTACTACAATTTCTTTTTAATCAGATTTATTGTCCTTTTAGCCACAGCATGTGGTACAAATTTAGGATGGCAAGATTTAGCATGTAGCAGGGTAGTCCCTGCTATGGGTTTTCGATAAACATCTGTGGTTATTCTACTATCGCTTCCTGCTTTAAGTGTAACATCTAAGAAATTGATAGATTCCTCTTGAAAGTCAAAAGTGAATCTCAAGTTAAATCATTGGTATTTAACCAATCCACAAAGGTGATGGCCTTCTGTTTATTCCCCTTTGAATACAAAAATGAGGTCATCAATGTATCTCTTATAAAAAGAGGTACACTGCCTATAAGGGTTTCTATCTCCAAATATGTGGGACAGCTCCCACCAACCTAAAAACAAGTTGGCATAGGATGCACCCATTGCTGTCCCACATACCTGGAGATAGAAAATGCCCTTGAATTTACAAAAATTGTGTGTATGGAGAAATGACGTGACTTCAAGTTTTCTCTAGAAACTCATTCCTATTAATTGTAATTGTACAAGTAATTGTCAGACTTGCATTATCCATTAGCTTAGTGGGTTTCACTAGTGCTTATGGAGTAGGATACCTGGGTTTGAATCCCCTAGTCAGCTGTTGTTTTCCTAGGGTTTCCCTATTGTGTATACAAGTATATATCTATTAATGATCTTGGATAATGAAAATTTTGTGAAATTAAATAACCTTTGATGATACGTCTTAGGGTAAACTTTATTCAAGAACTAGTAAACTATATGTCTACCCTGATAATGATAACTGAATTAGATTGTAATATTGTATTTACAATGTTATTTGATCTTTAGTAAATAGGAGACTAAGGGCTCGCTTCCATTGAGTCGTAATTCAGTTTGCGTGCACTCGCAAACCATTAAATATGCTGTCGAAAGCAATATCGTTTATCGACTGTTTCCAATGGCACGTTATACCTCAATATCGGCAGCTGGACTCTGGCTGCCGAAAAAATCTTCTTGTCCCATAGAAAGTAATAGAAGCCGTTAATCGATAAATTATACCAGGTTTCCAATGAAAGCGCAAACCGTTAATATACTGTCGGAGGCTGTCGATACATTGAGTAATATTACACCCAGCTCAACTAGGTGCAAAAGAGGAAAATTGTGCTTTTTGAGACCTATTTTCTATTGAAATTATAAAACTTGCAAATAATGCAAGTGTTTTAATGTAGAAATGAATTGTTATAAGTAATATTTATTGTTGTCTCATGTATAGAAATTGTTGAACTTATATTCTAATAGAAATATCAGTATATATTTAAATATAATAATATATGCAAGAACATATCTACAGAATGCAAACTAGACCTATGCCTAGGGCAGCAATACATATTACTTATATTTATGAAGTGGTAAATATAATTATATTAAAAAATAGTATTTGATTATTAAAAATATGGATAAGTGTATCTTTATTTTTCTTGAGAGGTGATCACCGGTAAGGAGCACGGACGTTAAACGTAAATTCTTTAGCGTAAGGTCGGGTTACCTTAGCAACTAATTGATTTTCAAGAAATCCGACATCAGATGGAAGCGTTAACACAACGTTAACTTACAGCTACACGAAAAGAGCGACGGCATGCTATCCGCAAAATATTTTAATGGAAACCTGGTACTAAAATGGAGCCGTAAATTACTTTTAGCTGTCGGCCGTTTCGGTAGCTTACGGCTCCATTTTTAACGACTCAATGGAAGCGAGGCCATAGTTTTCAGGATGTTTTATACATTTATATAAGTATATATTTTTCTGTACTTTATTACTAGGTTGATATATTTCACGTATACGCATTTTGCTGAAATACTGATATATTAATGATATGTGTATTTTCTTTATATATTGTATATTTTTATATATCGTTTTTGCATTGTAAAATCTGATCTATGTTTGCAAATATTAGTATGACACTATTTAAATTGTCGATTTTTTCCTTGGTACAGGGGGAGTTAACTATTGTGAGATATTTATCATACAGCTGTGACCTTTTATGTTTTAACCAATAGCTGTTTAGGATTGGTAATAAATACTGATCATCTTCTGTGTTTAGATAAGCTATGACTACGGCCTGTGTGCTGAAACGCGTAAGCTATTCTTAACAGATGTTCTTTGATACCTGTTTTTACACTTGGTGGTGAGAGAGAAAGTGGACTTTTAAACTCTGTGCTGATGCACTTAATAAAAGTTATGTTTTATAAAAAGGATATCGCTCTCCTCCAATTTTTTGTACACATGTATAAACATACACAAATGTTATGGTCTTGAACTACATTCACCACACTGTAGACTCTTATGTAATATAAATATTATTATAGCTGCACAGTAGACAAAGCTACAGTAAAAACAGCTGGATCTCCATATACTGTAGATCCTATGCAAGTCTTTAGAAAATAAAGCTGCTATGAATAAAAAAAAGTTGCTTGAGCATCTCATATTTTAAAATGCTCAAACATAATTACCAGTTACTTGCTAGTAATAACATTATTTTACAACTGTTGCTATCAGTAGCAAGTCCCATAGATCAAAGTTGCAATGGTTTTAATACTGTTTCATTAGAACATTTTTATCAATGTTTGTTGAACAACTACTTCAAATAATTACAATATTACAATTACAATTTCACTCTGGGTTTATATCAGTTTTGTTAGTTATTCTGATTGTAGACTACTTTTTTTAAATTCATTTGAGATGTGACTGATGCATAATTTTGTTTTCTAGCTTTTCTTAGCCAAAGTAGCAGACAAATGGACATGAGTTGGCTTATATTGTCCCTAACATTTACTTATAACAAAAGAGCCTAGATATTTTTTCTTTCCTTAGATATGGTGAGTCTATGGCTTGAGTAATTACTGTTGGGAATATCATTCCTGGCCAGCATGAGGAGGCAAAGAACACCACAGTTAAACTGTTAAGTATCACTCCCTTACCCACAAAACCCAGTCATTCTCTTTGCCTTCGGTGCATGGAGGTGAAGTTTAGGTGTCTGAAGAAAAATGTTGATTTAATCTACAAGCAAGTTTTGGGGAATTGCCGTTTTCCACGTCATTCCTTGCCGTCGGGTAGTGGTGGCTTTAAAGCAGATAGGAACTTGTAAAGAGGTACTTACTGAGTTTTTCTAAAAAGTCTCTAGTTTAGAAAGTCAAAGACTCTGTGAAGAACTGTGTTTTATCATACCTTGTAACTGTATACATGCCAGACATGGGAGACATGGGAGACCATGCACTTAGCAAATTAAAAGACACTGGACTAGATTTAGAGTTTAGCGTTAGCCGGTGAAAACCAGCGTTAGAGGCTCCTAACGCTGGTTTTAGGCTACCTCCGGTATTTGGAGTCACTAAAAAAAGGGTCTAACGCTCACTTTTCAGCCGCGACTTTTCCATACCGCAGATCCCCTTACGTAAATTGCATATCCTATCTTTTCAATGGGATTTTTCTAACTCCGGTATTTAGAGTCGTGTCTGAAGTGAGCGTTAAATCTAACGACAAAACTCCAGCCGCAGGAAAAAAGTCATAGTTAAGAGCTTTCTGGGCTAACGCCGGTTTATAAAGCTCTTAACTACTGTACTCTAAAGTACACTAACACCCATAAACTACCTATGTACCCCTAAACCGAGGTCCCCCCACATCGCCGCAACTCGATTAATTTTTTTAACCCCTAATCTGCCGACCGCCACTACGTTATCCTTATGTACCCTAATCTGCTGCCCCTAACACCGCCGACCCCTATTATATTTATTAACCCCTAATCTGCCCCCCACAACGTCGCGCCAGCTACCTACACTTATTAACCCCTAATCTGCCGACCGCAAAGCGCCGCCACCTACGTTATACTTATGTACCCCTAATCTGCTGCCCCTAACACCGCCGACCCCTATATTATATTTATTAACCCCTAATCTGCCCCCCTCAACGTCGCCTCCACCTGCCTACACTTATTAACCCCTAATCTGCCGAGCGGACCGCACGCTATTATTATAAAGTTATTAACCCCTAATCCGCCTCACTAACCCTATAATAAATAGTATTAACCCCTAATATGCCCTCCCTAACATCCGACACCTAACTTAATTATTAACCCCTAATCTGCCGACTGGAGCTCACGCTATTCTAATAAATGTATTAACCCCTAAAGCTAAGTCTAACCCTAACACTAACACCCCCCTAAGTTAAATATAATTTTAATCTAACGAAATTAATTAACTCTTATTAAATAAATTATTCCTATTTAAAGCTAAATACTTACCTGTAAAATAAATCTAATATAGCTACAATATAAATTATAATTATATTATAGCTATTTTAGGATTAATATTTATTTTACAGGTAACTTAGCTATTAAATAGTTAAGAACTATTTAATAGCTAAAATAGTTAAAATAATTACAAAATTACCTGTAAAATAATCCTAACCTAAGTTACAATTAAACCTAACACTACACTATCAATAAATTAATTAAATAAAATACCTATAATTATCTACAATTAACCTAACACTACACTATCAATAAATAAATTAAATACAATACCTACAAATAACTACAATGAAATAAACTATCTAAAGTACAAAAAATAAAAAAGAACTAAGTTACAAAAAATAAAAAAATATTTACAAACATAAGAAAAATATTACAACAATTTTAAACTAATTACACCTACTCTAAGCCCCCTAATAAAATAACAAAGCCCCCCAAAATAAAAAAAATGCCCTACCCTATTCTAAATTACTAAAGTTCAAAGCTCTTTTACCTTACCAGCCCTGAACAGGGCCCTTTGCGGGGCATGCCCCAAGAAGTTCAGCTCTTTTGCCTGTAAAAAAAAACATACAATACCCCCCCAACATTACAACCCACCACCCACATACCCCTAATCTAACCCAAACCCCCCTTAAATAAACCTAACACTAAGCCCCTGAAGATCTTCCTACCTTATCTTCACCATACCAGGTTCACCGATGATCCAGAAGAGCTCCTCCGATGTCCTGATCCAAGCCCAAGCGGGGGGCTGAAGAGGTCCATGATCCGGCTGAAGTCTTCATCCAAGCGGGGCAGAAGAGGTCTTCCATCCGATTGAAGTCTTCATCCAAGCGGGATCTTCTATGGTCATCCATCCGGAGCGGAGCGGCAGGATCCTGAAGACCTCCGACGCGGAACATCCATCCTGGCCGACGACTGAACGACGAATGACGGTTCCTTTAAATGACGTCATCCAAGATGGCGTCCCTCGAATTCCGATTGGCTGATAGGATTCTATCAGCCAATCGGAATTAAGGTAGGAATATTCTGATTGGCTGATGGAATCAGCCAATCAGAATCAAGTTCAATCCGATTGGCTGATCCAACTTTAGTAATTTAGAATAGGGTAGGGCATTTTTTTATTTTGGGGGGCTTTGTTATTTTATTAGGGGGCTTAGAGTAGGTGTAATTAGTTTAAAATTGTTGTAATATTTTTCTTATGTTTGTAAATATTTTTTTATTTTTTGTAACTTAGTTCTTTTTTATTTTTTGTACTTTAGATAGTTTATTTCATTGTAGTTATTTGTAGGTATTGTTTAATTTATTTATTGATAGTGTAGTGTTAGGTTTAATTGTAGATAATTATAGGTATTTTATTTAATTAATTAATTTATTGATAGTCTAGTGTTAGGTTAATTGTAACTTAGGTTAGGATTTATTTTACAGGTAATTTTGTAATTATTTTAACTATTTTAGCTATTAAATAGTTCTTAACTATTTAATAGCTATTGTACCTGGTTAAAATAAATACAAAGTTACCTGTAAAATAAATATTAATCCTAAAATAGCTATAATATAATTATAATTTATATTGTAGCTATATTAGGATTTATTTTACAGGTAAGTATTTAGCTTTAAATAGGAATAATTTATTTAATAAGAGTTAATTAATTTGTTAGATTAAAATTATATTTAATTTAGGGGGGTGTTAGTGTTAGGGTTAGACTTAGCTTTAGGGGTTAATACATTTATTAGAATAGCGGTGAGCTCCAGTCGGCAGATTAGGGGTTAATAATTGAAGTTAGGTGTCGGCGATGTTAGGGAGGGCAGATTAGGGGTTAATACTATTTATTATAGGGTTAGTGAGGCGGATTAGGGGTTAATAACTTTATTATAGTAGCGCTCAGGTCCAGTCGGCAGATTAGGGGTTAATAAGTGTAGGCAGGTGGAGGCGACGTTGTGGGGGGCAGATTAGGGGTTAATAAATATAATATAGGGGTCGGCGATGTTAGGGCAGCAGATTAGGGGTACATAGGGATAATGTAAGTAGCGGCGGTTTACGGAGCGGCAGATTAGGGGTTAATAATAATATGCAGGGGTCAGCGATAGCGGGGCGGCAGATTAGGGGTTAATAAGTGTAAGGTTAGGGGTGTTTAGACTCGGGGTACATGTTAGAGTGTTAGGTGCAGACGTAGGAAGTGTTTCCGCATAGCAAACAATGGGGCTGCGTTAGGAGCTGAACGCGGCTTTTTTGCAGGTGTTAGGTTTTTTTTCAGTTCAAACAGCCCCATTGTTTTCTATGGGGGAATCGTGCACGAGCACGTTTTTGAGGCTGGCCGCGCGTAAGCAACTCTGGTTGAGAGTTGAAGCTGCGTTAAATATGCTCTACGCTCCTTTTTTGGAGCCTAACGCAGCCTTTATGTGGACTCTCAATACCAGAGTTATTTTTATGGTGCGGCCAGAAAAAAGCCGGCGTTAGATTTTCGACAAAACTCCAAATCTAGCCGACTGCTTTTTTATTAGGACATAGATCATCCTGTTCTATGGGTTACACTGGGGTATGAAGCAGGAACTGTAGCATGTGTGAGACTAGCATTTAAATTATTTTAAAAAGAAAGGGTAAAATGTTTTTATTAGGCTTTATTTTCTGACACATATTTACTTGATAAAACAATACAAGTTTAAACTAAAAGTAAGGCTGAATTTTCTATTTCAGCAGCTTATTCATTTCCCCTTTGCTTTAAAATAAACCGATGCAAAATTTAAACTGTCCGGATTGAAAAAAACGGTTATTTCTGGTACTCAGTGAACCAGGAAGCTATTTTTAGTGCCTCTCGGTGTCACAGCAGTAATTTGAGCTTGGCAGTTGCGGTCACATGACCGGCTTTACTTCATAACGTTTCTGAGGAAAATTGTTTTTCTCCAGTTTGGGGTGATCCGGTCTTAATTGGTAGCAGTAAGGCACCTCAGTAATTGAGGTGTGGGGTTGACTGAGGGGTATTTTAGAAGTTTATTTGATGTTTATTAAATGTTTTTTTTTTTTTTTACTTTTTTTACATAATTTTAGCTGGGGATCGATCCAAATTTGGGATAAAATTTAAAGTGAATTTTTTACCTTGGCTTATTTTAAATAAATATAAATAAAATCTTTGAAACTTATCTCTACAAGTTTATTTACTGTTTCACAACATGTCTGATATGGAGCAAGAGCCTGCTCTCATGAATTCATGCTAATTATGTTTAGATGCACAAATTGTAGTTTCTATGCAATTTTGTTCTTCATGTGTCAAGAAAACGTTGCAAAATAAAGGTAATATTTTTGAGCCTAATGTCTCTCATGATAATGCTGTTAAAATAATACCTCAGATTTCTCCTGCTATGTCCCAAGCCTCAATGGGGTCACATGCAGTGCCCTGCTGTTCCTCTATAAAAGCAGAAATTACTGCCCATGTATCTTCAGCGGTATCTGCGGCATTAGCTGCCATTCCCAAATTACAAGGAAAATGCAAGAAGAAATCTAGAAATTCAGAAAATGAGGTGCCTGTCCTCAGTTCTGCTTACAAGTTGCCCTTTCTCATAGGTCTGATGAGGAAGATACATCGGGACTTTCTGAGGGTGAAATCTCAGAGTCAGACAGTATAATTCCTTCTTCTGAGACTGAGGTGGTATCCTTCAGATTTAAGCTTGAACACCTTTGTGTATTGTTAAAAGAGGTTTTAGCTACTTTAGGTGACTCCAGTACCCCTGTCATTGTTACTCCTAAGAAATCTAGTAAACTTAATAGTTTCTTTGATGAACCTTACACTTCAGAGGTTTTTCCTGTGCCGGATCGTGATAGGGAGAGTATCTCACAGGAATGGGAGAAACCAGGGGTGTCTTTTTCCCCGTCTCCCATTTTTAAGAAAATGTTTCCTGTCAAGGACTTCATTAAAGACCCTTGGTATACTGTACCCAAAGTTGAAGGGGCCATTTCCACTCTAGCTAAGAGAACCACTATTCCTATTGAGGATAGCTGCTTGTTAAAGGATCCGATGGACAAGAAGCTGGAGGCTTATTTAAAAAAGGTTTATGTTCATCAAGGTCTCCAATGGCAACCTGCGGTGTGTATTGCCACCGTGACTAGTGTGGCATCTTATTGGTTCGACGCCTTGTCTGATTTTTTTCAAGTAGAGACTTCCTTGGATGAAATTCAAGATAGGATTAAAGCTCTTAAGTTGGCCAATTCCTTTATTGCAGATGCAATTTTACAGGTTGTTAGACTAGTAGCTAAAACTTCTAGTTTTATTGTCCTAGCCCGCAGGGCGTTATGGTTGAAATCCTGGTCTGCAAACGTTTCCTCTAAAGTCAAGCTTCTGGCGATTCCTTACAAGGGCAAAACCTTGTTTGGACCCGGTTTGACAGAAATTATATCTGATATTACGGGTGGAAAAGGGTCTTTTCTACCTCAAGATAAGAAGAATAGGCCTAAAGGATGTCAGAGTAATTTTCGTTCCTTTCGTAACTTCGGTTCTTTGGGTTTTCAGGTTGGCATACCTGTTTCCTCCATTTGCTCTCCTTCCACAAGTCATTTCTCGTATCAAACAGAAGAAAGCATCAGTGATTCTAATAGCCCCTGCATGGCCTCGCAGGATCTGGTTTACAGACCTAGTAGAGATGTCATCTCTCCCACCTTGGAGACTACCTCTGAGGAAGGACCTCCTTATTCAGGGTCCCTGTATTTAAGTCTGTTGCTCCTCCTGTATTTAAGTCTGTATTTAAGTCTGTTGCTCCTCCTTGGAGCCTTAACCTTGTTCTTAAAGTTTTACAGCTGGATCCGTTTGAGACATTGCATTCCATAGACATTAAGTTGTTATCTTGGAAGATTTTGTTTATTGTTGCTATCTCTTCTGCTCGAAGAGTCACAGAACTCTCAGCTCTGCAGTGTGATTCCCCTTATCTTATTTTTCATGCCGATAAGGCGGTTCTTCGTACTAAGTTAGGTTTCCATCCTAAGGTTGTTTCTAATAGAAATATCAATCCTGAAATTGTTGTTCCCTCTCTGTGTCCTAATCCTCCTTCTTCCAAAGAACATTTGTTACACAATTTGGATGTTGTACATGCTCTTAAATTCTACTTACAGAGGACTAAGGATTTTCGCCAGTCCTCTGCCCTCTTTGTCTGTTTCACTGGGAAATGTTAAGGTCAGAAAGCTACTGCTACTACTCTTTCTTTTTGGTTACGAAGTATCATTCATTTGGTTTATGATACTGCTGGACAACAGCCTAATTAGAGAATTATGGCTCAGTCCACAAGAGCTGTTTGTTCTTCCTGGGCTTTCAAAAATGAAGCTTCTGTGGAACAAATTTGCAAGGCTGCAACTTGGTCTTCTCTACATATATTTTTAAAAATGTTACTTTACTTTTACTTTTGCCTTGGCTGTTTCTTCTTTGGGAGAAAGGTTCTTCAAGCTGTGGCGCCTTCTGTTTAGGACTTCCTGTCTTGTCCCTCCCTATTTATCTGTATCCTCTATCTTGTTGGTTCCAAACAGTAATTACTCAAGCCGTGGACTCACCATATCTTAGGTAAGAAAAACTAAATTTATGCTTACCTGATACAATTCTTTCTTTCCGAATATGGTGAGTCCACGGCGCCACCCTTTATTTTAAGACAGTTGTTTATTTGACTATAACCTCAGGCACCTCTACACCTTGTGTTACTCCTTTTTCTCCATTTCCCTTCGGTCAAATTACTGGGGGTTGTGGGTAAGGGAGTGATACTTAACAGTTCAACTTGTTGTGCTCTTTGCCTCCTCCTGCTGGCTTGGAGTGTTATTCCCAACAGTAAATACTCAAGCCAGGGACTCACCATATCCAGAAATAAATAAATTTATCAGTTAAGCATATTTTTTTTTTTTTTTTTTTTTTTTTTTTTTACATTATAAGAGCAAGATTGAGCATTATGGTGTCGTAAAAATCATGAGGGGGGCTTAGGTAACAGGCAGACAGTGTCCAGTGTAGGAGAACAGACAGGGGAAATATATAGCTTTACATAGAGCATATACTGACATAAAGTTATATATCAACATTGAATCAATATCTATAAAGATGTGAAATTGTATATACAGGGGGAATACAAATTTCACATCTTTATAGATATTGATTCAATGTTGATATATAACTTTATGTCAGTATATGCTCTATGTATAGCTATATATTTCCCCTGTCTGTTCTCCTACACTGGACACTGTCTGCCTGTTACCCTAAGCCCACCTCATGATTTTTACGACACCTCCTCCTCTCCCTGCACTTTCTGTCTTCTTAGCTATTCTGTGTTTTAAGATATAATCTGTAAATTCCATTGAATTTGTCAGTATTGCTTTAGACTTGATAAAGGAAGGAACTCTTCCGAAAGCTTGTCAACTTATAAATGTATAGTTAGTCCAATAAAAAAGTATCATTGCTCAATGCAATACTATTATTTTGATATCTAAATCTCTGGACTAATACGGCTACTCCAATCAACGTATATATATAAATGTGTGTGTGTGTGTGTGTGTATATATATATATATATACAGCCAAGGAAAGGATTATGCAGACAACGGTCTATGTGGATAAAACTTCATCTTTATTGTGCAAAACATACAAGCATTCCAGGGGTCAGCACAGGCACACTTTCGTCAAAAAAACATTATAAAGTACAATTACACTAATATTAACACTGTCATTAAAAAAAATTCTAAAAAATATTGCACACAAAAGTTAGAATGATAGGAGATCTCAGGTGTTAGAAAAAAAGCAGACAAAGGGATTTTACATAGAGATACATACACATACATTGCTAAATATGTATTTGTGTGTGTATATATATATATATATATATATATATATATATATATATATATATATATTATATATATATATATATATATATACAAAGATATATATTTGTCTATATATGTGTTCATATATATTAATGTATTTATATGTTTATATATGCATTGACCGACATGTATACACATAGAAAAACTTAAGTATATATGTAGAGTATATAATGTATATGTAGTATAAAAGTGCATTATATCCCTTTGCTATTAAGTAGATAAAAACACGATAAAACATATTTATGCAATATTCATATTTTAATAAAGATGTTGGATGTTTTTTTCAACAATTTTTTTCTTCTCCATCGATATCTATAGGGAAATTTGTTAAATATTCTGGTCCACTGAGCAGTAGAACCTTGACCTTGAAAGATTTATAAACTAGAAAATGCACAATAAAGTAAATTTGCATGTCTAAAAGCAGTCCTTGATATTGCTGATAGCAGCTTATTATGTTTTTAACCAGCTCTTCAATGAATCACTAGCTAAAAATACAATGCTGTTACCTTGGAATTATCATAGGATGTATTAAAACCTTACTAACAATTTAACTTTTTTAAATTTATTTTTACTTCTGCAATTCTAAACTGAAATCGCAAGTCGTCGCAATAAACATTTTATTTGACATGAATGTTATTCATCAAAAATAACACACTTTTAATGTCAGTTGCTATCATTCCTATATCATGCTTCACATATTAATAACAAATATAGGGCCAGATTATATGTAGCTCGTGAAATCTTTTTTTGTTTGCACGCTAACACCACTACTTGTAAACTTTTAACGTGGACGGGTTAGCACATGTATTACAAGTGGAAAGTAAAAAAAATGTGAGAGCCAAATCGGATGCCTCCCCGTCATAACCTACCCGACACTGAGTTAAACATACAGCGGCAAATTCAAAGTTATGCATATTTTATATTCCAATCTTCATCATATAGAAGAAAAAGGTTTTTTTTTTATTTTGAAAGAGAGAGCAGAAGAGAGGGGGAGAGAGAGCGCGCAAAAGAGAGGGGGATAGCGCAAAAGAGAGGGGAAGAGAGAGCGCAAAAGAGAGGGGGGAGAGAGAGCAAAATATAGGGGGAGAGAGAGAACAAAGGAGAGGGGAGAGAGCAAAACAGAGGGGAGATAGAGACAAAGAGAGAGACAGCAAAAAAGAGGGTGAGAGAGGAGAGAGAGAGCAAAAGAGAGGGGGTAGAGCACAACAGAGGTGGGAGAGAGAGAAGGGGAAAAGAGGGAGCGCAAAAGAGAGGGGGAGAGAGAGAGCAAAAGAGAGGGGGAGAGCGCAAAAGAGAGGGGGAAAGGGGATAGAGAGAGGGGGAAAGGGGGAAGGGAAGAGAGGGGGAAGAGAGGGGGAGAGAGAGCAAAGGAGAGGGGAGAGAGAGAAAAAGAGAGGGGGAGAGAGAGAGCAAAAGAGAGGGGGAGAGAGACAGCAAAATAGAAAAGGGAAAGAGAGCAAAAGAGGGGAGAGAGAGAGAGCAAAAGAGGGGGATAGAGAGAGCAAAAGAGAGGGGGAGAGAGAGAGCAAAAGAGGGGGGCTAGAGAGCACAAAAGAGAGGGGGAGAGAGAGCAAAAGAGAGGGAGAGAGACAGCAAAATAGAGGGGGAGAGAGCAAAAGAAAGGGGGAGAGAAAGCAAAAGAGGGGGATAGAGAGAACAAAAGAGGGGGGCTAGAGAGAGCAAAAGAGAGGGAAAGAGAGCAAAAGAGAGGAGAGAGAGCACAAAAGAGAGGGAGGAAAAGAGAGGGGGGAGAGAGAGAGAGAGAGCAAAAGAGAGGAGGGAGAGAGAACAAAAAAGAGGGGAGAGAGCAAAATAGAGGGAGGGAGACAGCAAAAGAAAGGGAGAGAGACAGCAAAAGAGAGGGGAGAAAGGGGGAGAGAGAGCAAAAGAGAGTGAAGAGAGAGGGGAGAGTGCAAAAGAGGAGAGAGAGAGAGCGTGCAAAAGAGAGGGGTGGGGGAGAGAGGGGAGAAAGAGAGAAAAAGAGAGGGGAGAGAGAGCAACAGAAAGCAGTAGAGACAGCAAAAGAGAGGGGGAGAGAGCAAAAGAATGGGGGATAGAGAGAGCAAAAGAGGGGGGATAGAGAGAGCAAAAGAGGGAGCGAGACAACAAAAGAGAGGGGGGAGAGAGCAAAGAGAGGGGGAGAGCACAAAAGAGAGGGGAAGAGAGAGCGTGAAAGAGAGGGAGGAAAAGAGAGGGGGAGAGAGTGAAAGCAAAAGAGAGGAGGGAGATAGAGAACAAAAGAGAGGGGAGCGAGAGCAAAATAGAGGGAGAGAGACAGAAAAAGAGAGGGGGAGAGCACAAAAGAGGGGAGAGAGAAAGCGTGCAAAAGAGAGGGGGAAAGAGAGGGGAGAGAGAGAGCAAAAGAGAGGGGGAGAGAGATCAAAAGAGAGGGCGAGAGTGCATAAAAGAGAGGAGAGAGAGCACAAAAGAGAGGGTGGAAAGAGAGAGAGAGCAAAAGAGGGGGGGAGAGAGAGAGCAAAAGAGAGAGGAGAGAGAGAGTGCAAAAGACAGGGGGAAAGAGAGGGGGGAAGAGAGAGGAGGAAGAGAGAAGGGGAAAGGGGGGGGGGAGAGAGGGGGGAAGAGAGGGGGGAAAGAGAGGGGGAAGAGAGCACAAAAGAGAGGGGGAGAGAGAGCAAAAGGAGGGGGAGAGAGAGCAAAAGAGAGGGGGAGAGAGAGCAAAAGAGATGGGAAGAGAGACCGCAAAAGAGTTGGGGGAAAGAGAGCAAAAGAAAGGGGAGGGAGAGAGATCAAAAGAGGGGGGATAGAGAGAGCAAAAGAGGGGGGGAGAGAGAACAAAAAAGAGGGGGAGAGAGAGTGTAAAAGATAGGGGGGAGAGAGAGCAAAAGAGAAAGGGGGGAGAGAGAGAGCAAAAGAGGGGGAACAGAGAGAGCAAAAGAGAGGGAGATTGACAGCAAAAGAGATGGGGCAGATAACAAAAGAAAGGGGGGAGAGAGAGTAAAAGAGGGGGGGAGAGAGAGAGAGAGCAAATGAGTGAGAGAGACAGCAAATTAGAGGGGGAGGGTGCAAAAGAGAGGGGGGAGAGCGCAAAAGAGAGAGCAAAAGAGAGGGTGGAGAGAGAGAGCAAAAGAGAGGGGGGAGAGAGAGAGCAAAATAGAGGGGGAAAGAAAGAAAAAAAGGGAGGAAAGAGAGCAAAAGAGAGGGTGAGAGAGCAGAAGAGAGGGGGAGAGAGCTAGAAGGGGTAGAGAGAGAGCAAGGGGTGGAACCACTGTATTGTAAAAAATGGCCCGTGTATATGGGCTTTTGGACTATATATATATATAGACACAGACCATATCTAGTACATTCAAATCTCCCTCTAGTTTTGAACCACCCAATACCAATCCCTCCCTACGGAGCTTCACTCGAATGCTAACCAATGATTGTGAGCAAGACCAAGCTGCAACATATTTTTCTAACCTAAGCAAAGATGAAAAAATGGCCTTGCAAAACCTTAAAGGGACACTGTACCTAAATATTCTCTTTCGTGATTCAGATAGAGCATATAATTTTAATCAACTTTGTAATTTACTACTATTATCAAATGCTCTTTATTCTCTTGGTATCTTTATTTGAAATGCAAACATGTAAGTTTAGATGCCGGACCATTTTTGGTGAACAACCTGGGTTATCTTTGCTGATTGGTGGATAAATTCATCCACAAATTAAAAAGTGCTGTTCAGAGTTCTGAACGAAGAAAAAAGCTTAGATGCCTTCTTTTTCAAATATAGATAGCAAGAGAATGAAGACAAATTGATAATAGGAGTAAATTAGAAAGTTGCTTAAAATTGCCTGCTCTATCTGAATCACAAAAGAAAAAATTTGGGTACAGTGTCCCTTTAAAGATAACAATTCCATTATTATACAAGCTGCTGACAAGGGCGTATCTATAGTTATACAGAATTACCGTGACTATAAGAGGGAAGCCAAAAGACAGCTGGCAGATAAAAATGTATATACAAAACTGAGAGGTAATCATACCATCACCTTTAAAAAGATGTTGGATTCTATTTTGAAATGTGGTCTTGAAGTGGGGGCAATCGATGAAAATGAACACGACTACTGAGTGTTAGATATCCAGTGACACCGGTATTATACTTGCTACCGAAAGGGCACAAATCATTGGAAAATCCTCCTTGCAGACCTATTGTCTCTGCCAGGGGGTCTCTTTGCTCACATGTAGCCAAGTCCATTGATTATCATATACAACTAGTTGTTAAATAATCCTTTTCTCACTTATTGGACTCAGGCATCCTTAAAAGAAAACTTCTCGAGATTAACTGGCTGGAACATGATGACCTATTGCTCACAATGGATGTTGACAGCCTGTAGACAGTTATCCCTCACAATAAGGGTTTACAGCCTGTCAAATCCATTCTGAGCACTACATTGGCATATGCGGGACCACCATTTGAGTTCCTACTAGAGGTATTAACTTTTTGTTAAAATACTTTAAGTTTGAAACTGATCTCTTTCTACAAATAGCTGGAGTCGCCATGGGTTCAAACATGGCTCCCACATATGCTAATCTATTCATGCTATGTTATGAGACACACATAATGAATACACTGTCAGTACCTAACATCAAGTTCTATGTTAGATACATAGATTGATGTGTTTATGGTTTGGAGGGACTCTCAGGATTACCTCAAAACATGGATAGGGATGCTGAATACTTTTGACTCTCCAATTAGTAATTAGTCATTAGTAATAGGGCTCAAAGATTGGAGATATCAGGTGTTAGAAAAAAAAGCAGAAAAAGGACTTTAACATTGATATACATACAGATACATTTCTAAAGATGTATTTGTATGGATATGTTTAACTGTGTATATACTGAAAATATTTCACATTCCAATGTTCTGCACATATAACAATATGTGCTATGTATTTAGAAATTGATATTACACTATATATATATATATATATATATATATATTTATACATATATATATAATTATATAGATATATAGGTAGAAATATATATTGTGTACAAAAAACATCAGATATATGTAGAAATATTTATGAATAAATAGAACATATTCCGTTATGAAAAGGACATTGGAATATGCAATATTTATATTTTCATGTCTGGTTATTGCTAATGAGAATATGTCATGGTGTTTGTGTGAGAAAGTTCTAAATTCTAATTTTTCTGCTAGTCGGGTTGCCGCTTGGCAAAATCCGTTTTTTTTTTTTAATGTGTAATATGAGCGCAACCTGACTAGCGCAAAAACCTTGGGCGAGATTACATATACGGTGCAGGCTTCAGCGCAAGTCCTGAAGCCCGCGCCGCCCGTAATTTCACCTCGCACATCAGGGTATTACATAAACCCCACCAGCAGTTCATAAAGTGCCGTAAGTTGGATAAACTAGCGATGTCCAAAAATGAGCGTAAATACAAATTTCTGGAGTCGCCAGTGACTTACGGCACTTTAGAAACTGCTGGCACCTAAGAAAATAAAAAAAAACATAAAATCTCCCGTAAAAGTCTAGCACGCCTCACAAAAAAAATGACATGTAAAAACCCCTATATCCGCCATCAAACCCACATCGGAACTAATAATACATGTATTAACCCCTAAACCGACATCCCCCCACAACATAATATGCCTAATTAAACTATTAACCCCTAATCCGCAATTCACCCACATCGCAATCTACCTAATAAAAGTATTAACCCCTAAATCCGCCAACCCCAACATCGCAAACTACCTATTAAAACTATTAACCCCCAATCCGCCATTAACCCACAACGCAATAAACCTATTAAACTGTTAACCCCTAATCCGCCAAACCCACACAACGCAATAATGCTAATAAATCTATTAACCACTAAACTGCCAAAGCCCACAACGCAAATAATTAATTTGTTTCATACATTTAAATGTGCTTATTTGCAAGCTGGCACCTGTAATTCCTCCAGCTCAGCTTTGCTCTCCTTGAATGGAACACCTTATGCAGTCTAACCAGTAAAATGCTGCCCTTGCTTCTAAATGAGTTTGTCCTCCCTTGTACTGTTAAAGGGAGTTCAACTGATTTTGCTACAGGATGTAAAAAAATGTATACACTCTACTGTTACTGAGATGTTGGCAGCCATTCCTTCAAGTAAGCATAAGAGTGGTTTCTGACAAACATCCTACTATTGATTTATCTATCCACTCTGAATCTCATAACAATAGACTTGCTAAACAGTTACTCTCAGAATCAGATTCTAATTCTTCAGATTAATCTTCGGAAGATGTGCTTCTTTCAGATGATCAGGAGTATCTGAATCTTCCTCTTGTATGTTCAAGCTAACATTTATGTTCCCTTTTAAATGAGTGTTATCCACTTTAGGAGTTTAGAAATCTCGGTCTTCTGAAGATGAGTCTTTTAAGAAATTGGACTTAATTTTTAAACCTTCTGTCAAGTCTCCAGAGGTTTTCACAGGCACTGAAGCATTGTCTGAGATAACAAACAAAGAATGGTCAAAGTGAGGCGTCACTTGTAATTCGTCTACTTTAAAAAAAAATTGTATCGCCTATCCCCATCAAGCATGAAACTTTGGGAAATTATCCCAAAAAAGAGATGGTGCCATTTCCACTCTGACTAAGCACACTACTATCCCTTTGAAAAATAGTTCTTCCTTTAAAGACCCTATGGATAAGAAATTAGAATATTTTCACCAAAAAGCTTTCCTTCAAGTGGGTTATTTGTTCAAGCTGCAGCTTCTACTCTTTTTGTGATAGTGTGGCAAGCTTCAGAATGATTATGCCTTTATAGGCAGGTCTGGTTCTAATCCGTTCAGGATCATTGGGTGTTAAATATAGTTTCTCAGGGGTGTTGTATGTGTTGATTATGAATATTTATAATTAATAATAACAATAAAATTATTGTCAATTATCGATATTAATATTTAATAACAATTTAAATTATTTCTTAAGTTTTGACCAATTAAATGTTTATGAACACATCGATTATATTTATGCAGTAAACTGAATATCACTTATGAAACTACAGAAATATATATTTCCTTTTATATTTCTTTAAAGTGTCCACATAAATACATCTACAATCTCATAGTTCTACTAAAATAGTGGGTCGAATATATGGCCCATCTAATTTAACTAAGTGTGTATTTTTAAGACTAGACAATCGCCTAGATTTAGAGTTCTGCGTTAGCCGTCAAAAGCAGCGTTAAGGGGTCCTAACGCTGCTTTTCGCCGGCCGCTGGTATTAAGAGTCAGGCAGGAAAGGGTCTACCGCTCACTTTCAAGCCGCAACTTTTCCATACCGCAGATCCCCTTACGCCAATTGCATATCCTATCTTTTCAATGGGATCTTCCTAACGCTGGTATTTAGAGTCTTGGCTGAAGTGAGTGATAGACCGTTTACCGACAAGACTTATAACGCCCATGGAAAGGCTGTAGTTAAGAGCTTTATGGGCTAACGCCGGTTTATAAAGCTCTTGACTACAGTGCTCTAAAGTACACTAACACCCATAAACTACCTATGTACCCCTAAACCGAGGTCCCCCCACATCGCCGCCACTATAATACATTTTTTTAACCCCAATCTGCCGACCGCACATCGCCGCAACCTACATTATCACTATGAACCCCTAATCTGCTGCCCCTAACATCGCTGACACCTAACTAATAAAGGTCCCTACTAGTGATGTTGCAAATAGTTTCCAGCGAACATAGCATGTTCGCGTTCGCCGCGGTGGGCGAACATATGCAATGTTCGATCCGCCCCTATTCGTCATCATTGAGTAAACTTTGACCCTGTACCTCACAGTCAGAAGACACATTACAGCCAATCAGCAGCAGACCCTCCCTCCCAGACCCTCCCACCTCCTGGACAGCATCCATTTTAGATTCATTTGGAAGCTGCATTCTTAGTGAGAGGAGGGACAGTGTAGCTGCTGCTGATTTAATAGGGAAATCGATAGCTAGGCTAGTGTATTCAGTGTCTACTACAGTCCTGAAGGACTCATCTGATCTCTGCTGTAAGGACAGCACCCCAAAAAGCCCTTTTTAGGGCTAGATCATCAGTCTGCTTTTTTTTTTTTTCCTGTGTAATCTAATTGCAGTTGCCTGCCTACCAGCGTGTGTGTCAGGCTCACAGCGTATACTGTGCCCACTTGCCCAGTGCCACCACTCATATCTGGTATAACAGTAGTGTACATTTAAAAAAAAAAAAACACTTTTTTGACTGTGAAATAATAGCAGACAGCTGCCAGTACCCAAGATGGCCGCCAATAAGGCAGATGGGGAGGGTTAGAGAGCTGTTTTGGGGGGGATCAGGGAGGTTGGGGGCTATGGGGGGATGCTACACCACAGCATATGTAAATATGCTAAAAAAATTAAAAAATTAAAAACCTTTTATTTTAGTACTGGCAGACTTTCTGCAAGTACTTAAGATGGTGGGGACAATTGTGGGGTGGGTGGGGGAAGGGAGCTGTTTGGGAGGGATCAGGGGATCTGATGTGTCAGATGGGAGGCTGATCTCTACACTAAAGCTAAAATTAACCCTGCAATCTCCCTACAAACTACCTAATTAACCCCTTCACTGCTAGCCATAATACACATGTGATGCGCAGCAGCCTTCTAATTACCAGAAAGCAATGCCAAAGTCATATATGTCTGCTATTTCTGAACAAAGGGGATCCCAGATAAGCATTTACAACCATTTGTGCCATAATTGCACAAGCTGTTTGTAAATAATTTCAGTGAGAAACCTAAAATTGCGAAAAAATTTAAGTTTTTTTTTAAATTTGATTGCATTTGGCGATGAAATGGTGGCATGAAATATACCAAAATGGGCCTAGATCAATACTTTGGGTTGTCTACTACACCACACTTAAGCTAAAATTAACTCTACAAGCTGCCTACATGCTCCCTAATTAACCCCTTCGATTCTGGGCATAAAACACGTGTGGTGCGCAGTGGCATTTAGCAGCCTTCTAATTACCAAAAAGCAACGCCAAAGCCATATAAGTCTGCTATTTATGAACAAAGGGGATCCCAGAGAAGCATTTACAACCATTTATGCCATAATTGCATAAGTTGTTTGTAAATAATTTCTGTGAGAAACCTAAAGTTTGTGAAAAAGTGAACAATTTTTTTTTTATATGATCGCATTTGGCGGTGAAATGGTGGCATGAAATATACCAAAATGGGCCTAGATCAATACTTTGGGTTTTCTACTATACTACACTTAAGCTAAAATTAACTCTACAAGCTGCCTACATGCTCCCTAATTAACCCCTTCACTGCTGGGCATAAAACGCGTGGTGAGCAGTGGCATTTAGCAGCCTTCTAATTACCAAAAGCAACGCCAAAGCCATATAAGTCTGCTATAATGGCATGTCTGGCACACAGTGTTGGGGCAAGGGTCCATCTGACCACTGATACCTGGTCTGCCAAGCATGGTCAGGGCAGGTATATCACCTACACTGCGCACTGTGAAGCGGGCGTAACCCTTACAATACCTGATCGATACATCATACCTGATGTTTTAAAGCACGTTATTCCAAACAATTTAGGAATGTTAGGTGATTTATGCCCTTTATCGATTAAAACCAGACTCTGCATTAACTATGTAATTTTCCATGGGAGTTTTGCCATGGATCCCCCTTCGGCATGCCACAGTCCAGGTGTTAGTCCCCTTGAAACAACTTTTCCATCACTATTGTGGCCAATATTGTGGTCCCTGTGGGTTTTAAAATTCGCCTGCCTATTGAAGTCTATGGCGGTTCGCCCGTTTCGCCCGTTCACAAACTTTTGAGGAAGTTCGCGTCCGCCGTTCGCGAACCCAAATTTTTAGGTTTGCGACATCACTAGTCCCTACCCTTTTCCAAAATAAAAAGTAACCAGCTTTTTTACCAGCCCTTAAAAGGGCTTTTTGTGGGACATGCCCCTAAGTAATCAGCTCTTTTGCCTGTAAAAAAAATACAACCCTCCCAACATTAAAACCCACCACCCACATACCCCTACTCTAACCCAAACCCCCCTTAAATAAACCTAACACTACCCCCCAGAAGATCTCCCTACCTTGAGTCGTGTTCACCCAGCTGGGCACCGATGGACCAAAAGAGGACATCCGGAGCGGCAGAAGTCTTCATCCTATCCGGGCAGAAGAGGACATCCGGACCGGCAGACATCTTCATCCAAGCGGCATCTTCTATCTTCATCCATCAGCCGATGTGGATCCATCCTCTTCAACTGACGCCTACTTGCCGAATGAAGGTTCCTTTATATGACGTCATCCAAGATGGCATCTCTCGAATTCCGATTGGATGATAGGATTCTATCAGCCAATCGGAATTAAGGTAGGAAAAATCTGATCGGAACAGCCAATAGAATGCAAACTCAATCTGATTGGCTGATTGGATCAGCCAATTGGATTGAAATTGAATCTGATTGGCTGATTTAATCAGCCAATCAGATTTTTCCTACCTTAATTCCGATTGGCTGATAGAATCCTATCAGCCAATCGGAATTTGAGGGACACCATCTTGGATGACGTCATTTAAAGGAACCTTCATTTGGCGAGTAGGCATCGGTTGAAGAGGATGGATCCACTCCTCTCCGGGTCGATGAAGATAGAAGATGCCACTTGGATGAAGATGTCTGCCGGTCCGGATGTTAGTTTATTTAATTGTATGTAATTGTAGGTAATTTATTTAATTAATTTATTGATAGTGTAGTGTTAGGTTTAATTGTAACTTAGGTTAGGATTTATTTTACAGGTAATTTTGTAATTATTTTAACTAGGTAGCTATTAAATAGTTAATAACTATTTAATAGCTATTGTACGTAGTTAAAATAAATACAATGTTGCCTGTAAAATAAATATAAATCCTAAAATAGCTACAATATAATTATTCATTATATTGTAGCTATATTAGGGTTTATTTTACAGGTAAGGATTTAGTTTTAAATAGGAATACTTTAGTTAATAAGAGTTAATTTATTTCGTTATATTAAAATTATATTTAACTTAGGGGGGGTGTTAGGGTTAGACTTAGCTTTAGGGGTTAATACATTTATTAGAGTAGCGGCGAGGTCCGGTCGGCAGATTAGGGGTTAATACTTGAAGTTAGGCGGCGGCGACGTTGGGGGGACAGATTAGGGGTTAATACTATTTATTATAGGGTTTGTGAGGCGGGAGTGCGGCGGCTTAGGGGTTAATAACTTTATTAGAGTAGCGGCTAGGTCCGGTTGGCAGATTAGGGGTTAATAATATAATGCAGGTGTCAGCGATAGCGGGGGCGGCAGATTAGGGGTTAATGAGTGTAAGATTAGGGGTGTTTAGACTCGGGGTTCATGTTAGGGTGTTAAGTGCAGACTTAGAAAGTGTTTCCCCATAGGAAACAATGGGCTGGGTTGGGAGCTTAACGCTGTTTTTTTGCAGGTGTTAGGTTTTTTTCATCCCAAACTGCCATATTGTTTCCTATGGGGGAATCGTGCACGAGCACGTTTTGCCAGCTTACCGCTACCGTAAGCAACGCTGGTATTGAGGGTTGAAGTGGCGGTACATTCGGCTCAACGCACCCTTTTTGGAGCCTAACGCAGCCCTTCAGACAACTCTAAATACCAGCGTTGTCTTAAGGGTGCATTGGGAAAAAAAGCTGCGTTAGCTACGCGGGTCTTTACCGACAAAACTCTAAATCTAGGCGAATGGGTGTAATGTTATATCTGATTATATATATATATATATATATATATATATATATATATATATATATATATATATATATATATATATACTTCCAGGCAAGTATGGCACTCACAATTCTGTCACTGGGGTGCTGCAGCAGAAAAAGCATACAAAACGAAAAAAGCAGGCACTCTCCGGTGTTTAAATAAAGGATTTTGGGGGATTTAAAAGATATCCTGGAGAGTGTATTTTCCAAAAATCCTCCACTTGTAGTATATTTCAAGGGATGGGTTTGAGTCATATTTCTATTTTTCTATTTGGAGATTAGGCGATGATTTTAATAGAATCATATAATTTAATATTCTGGTAAATATTTTTACACTTCCTAGTTATTCCTATGTGATAAACGGGCCTGTGGTAGAATTCTGTAGCAATACATTCATTATAGATTTACTAGTCCTAAAGCCCGTTTACACAGGCCATTTTTTGCAGTACAGTTGTCTTACCCCTTGCTCTCTCCCCTTCTATTTTTCTCTCTCTCTCCCCCACTTTTGCTCTCTCTCTCCCCCTCTCTTTTGCTTTCTCTCTTTCTCCCCCGCTCTCTTTTTTTCTCTCTCCCCCTCTCTTTTGCGCTCTCTCTCGCTCCACCTCTCTTTTGCTCTCTCTATCCCCCCTCTCTTTTGCTCCCTCTCTCCCCCTCTCTTTTGCTCTCTCCCCCTCTCTTTTGTGCTCTCTCTCCCCCTCCCTTTTGCGTTCTCTCTCTTTTGCTCCCTCTCTCCCCCTCTTTTTCTCTCTCTTCCCTTTATTTTGCTCTTTCCCCTCTCTTTTGCTCTTTCTCTCTCCCCCTCTTTTTTGCGATCTCTCTCTCTTTTTCTTTCTCTCCCCCTCTCTATTGCTCTCTCTCATGGAGGTGTCAATTAACCCGATCGTACTCTATCGGGATGATTTTCGGCAATGTGTGTCCTCCTGCTCAGAACAGACGGACAGGTTATGGAGCAGCGGCTCACCAGAAACACAGCCTTGATAAATGGGCCCTCTATGCTTAGTTTGCTTTTTTGTTGTAAACTGTCTGCAACATAAAGCAACTCCATAATCTCCATAACTTTAATGGAATGGACCGCAATGGAAGCTACGCCCTTATGTCTTAGCTCCCCTTTATCCTTATGTTGCATCGATAAAAAAACATTATAAGTAGCTAAATATAGTTATTTTGTCATTAAGAAAGCAAGTAAATTGTTTCATTAACAAAGCAGATAAAGTATAGCTTTTCTGGCACAAAACAGAAATCACCTTTCAATTTTTATTTCTAATTTATTATTTTTTATCTAAACATAAAGGGCCAGACTACGAGTGGCACTCTAACAGCTACGCAATAGTTTAAGGGGTTTATCACGGAGGTTTGCGGGCGTCCGTTTTAGCGTTTGTATTACAAGATGAAAGTAAACGCAAACGTGATTTACGCAAAAATGTTTACCGTGTCCTCAGAGCTCTAGGTAACTGTTTCGCCAAACAAAAAAAGTGTAACATAAAAACACATAAACAATACATTTAAAAGTAAAGTTACACTCATAATAACACTAGCTAATAAAAATTAAGTTTAAAAAAAAATTGCACAATAAAGTTATAAATACTTAAAGGTAGGAAAATTGTTATAACATAGAGATACATACATATACGTCTCTAAATATGTATATGTATGTGTATGTGTGTATATATGTGTATATATATATATATATATATATATATATATATATATATATATATATATATATATATATATATATATTTACATTTATATCTATTTAGCCACCAATCAGCAAGTGCAACCCAGGTGCTGAACCAAACATTATTCGGCTCCTAAGCTTTCGTTCATGCTTTTCAAATAAAGATACCAAGAGAAAGAAAAATTGATAATAGGAGTCAATTAGAAAGTTGCTTAAAATTGCATGAAAAGAAACATTTGGGTTTCATATCCCTTTAAGTAGATGAAAACATGTAAAACCATATTTATTCAATATTCATATTTAATCATTTAAATAATGCTCCACTTGTAATCTGGCCCAAAAGTTTACATAACTCAGGATGATTAATAAATAATTGAGGTCAAAGGTCAGAGGTTCCACCCCAGAAATGAAGACAAATATATAGCCAGGACCTACTGCATTTTTATTTCTCAATCCGGTTGTTCTTCAACACAAGAATCAAACCTTATCAGTGTTATGCATAAAGCTCTACTTTATTCTATGACACCCTCAGCAGTTGAGGGAAAGGAAATTAATTTTAAAGATGGTATTACCCATACTTAAAACTTACAGACACCAGAAGGTGTATGCAGGAAAACATTCTTGCCAATTTAGGACTCGCCCTGTAGCCTGACAATTTGACTCCAAGTCATCATTGAGTATTTCTTAAAGAGCAAATATACATGAATGGATTGAGCATGCAAAGCTGTTGTATACATTATTCAAAGTGCTTTCACCCTCAGTTACCACTGATCACTGATCTCTTGCCAAAAACTACAGCTCAAAAGGGCATGGTGTAAAAAAACGGAATGGAAATAGAACAGACAAATAATCAGTCAAATTAATAAAGAAAAAAGAAGAAACAAAACAATGGAAGTTTTTAAGACCTTTCTGTACAATTTTTTTAATAGTGTTTACTTTCAACTTGTAATACGAGCAAAACACCTGACGCCCACAAACACCAGCGATAAACCTCTTTTTGCTTAATATCAACAGAAATTGTGAATGAGTAATAATTGTCATGTAGTGATGTCGCGAATAGTTCGCCGGCGAATAGTTCCCGGCGAACATAGCATGTTCGGTCCGCCCCCTATTCCTCATCATTGAGTAAACTTTGACCCTGTACCTCACAGTCAGAAGACACATTCCAGCCAATCAGCAGCAGACCCTCCCACCCAGACCCTCCCACCACCTGGACAGCATCCATTTTAGATTCATTTGGAAGCTACATTCATAGTGAGAGGAGGGACAGTGTAGCTGCTGCTGATTTAATAGGGAAATCGATAGCTAGGCTAGTGTATTCAGTGTCCACTACAGTCCTGAAGGACTCATCTGATCTCTGCTGTAAGGACAGCACCCCAAAAAGCCCTTTTTAGGGCTAGAACATCAGTCTGCTTTTTTTTTTTTTCCTGTGTAATCTAATTGCAGTTGCCTGCCTGCCTGCCTGCCAGCTCAGGCTCACAGCGTATACTGTGCCCACTTGCCCAGTGCCACCACTCATATCTGGTATAACAGTAGTGTACATTTAAAAAAAAAATCACTTTTTTGACTGTGAAATAATAGCAGACAGCTGCCAGTACCCAAGATGGCCGCCAATAAGGCAGATGGGGAGGGTTAGAGAGCTGTTTTGGGGGGATCAGGGAGGTTGGGGGCTAAGGGGGGATGCTACACCACAGCATATGTAAATATGCTATAAAAAATAAAAAAAATTAAAAACCTTTTATTTTAGTACTGGCAGACTTTCTGCCAGTACTTAAGATGGCGGGGACAATTGTGGGGTGGGGGAGGGAAGGGAGCTGTTTGGGAGGGATCAGGGGGTCTGATGTGTCAGGTGGGAGGATGATCTCTACACTAAAGTTAAATTTAACCCTGCAAGCTCCCTACAAACTACCTAATTAACCCCTTCACTGCTAGCCATAATACATGTGTGATGCGCAGCAGCATTTAGCGGCCTTCTAATTACCAGTAAGCAATGCCAAAGTCATATCTGTCTGCTATTTCTGAACAAAGGGGATCCCAGAGAAGCATTTACAACCATTTGTGCCATAATTGCACAAGCTGTTTGTAAATAATTTCAGTGAGAAACCTAAAATTGCGAAAAAATTTAAGTTTTTTTTAAAATTGATCGCATTTGGCGGTGAAATGGTGGCATGAAATATACCAAAATGGACCTAGATCAATACTTTGGGTTGTCTACTACACTACACTTAAGCTAAAATTAACTCTACAAGCTGCCTACATGCTCCCTAATTAACCCCTTCACTGCTGGGCATAAAACACGTGTGGTGCGCAGTGGCATTTAGCAGCCTTCTAATTACCAAAAAGCAACGCCAAAGCCATATAAGTCTGCTGTTTCTGAACAAAGGGGATCCCAGAGAAGCATTTACAACCATTTATGCCATAATTGTATAAGTTGTTTGTAAATAATTTCTGTAAAAAAGCTTAAGTTTGTGAAAAAGTGAAAAAATTTTTTTATTTGATCGCATTTGGCGGTGAAATGGTGGCATTAAATATACCAAAATGGGCCTAGATCAATACTTTGGGTTGTCTACTACACTACACTTAAGCTAAAATTAACTCTACAAGCTTCCTACATGCTCCCTAATTAACCCCTTCACTGCTGGGCATAAAACACGTGTGGTGCGCAGTGGCATTTAGCAGCCTTCTAATTACCAAAAAGCAACGCCAAAGCCATATAAGTCTGCTATTTCTGAACAAAGGGGATCCCAGAGAAGCATTTACAACCATTTATGCCATAATTGCATACATTGTTTGTAAATAATTTCTGTGAGAAACCTTAAGTTTGTGAAAAAGTGAACAATTTTTTTTTTATTTGATCGCATTTGGCGGTGAAATGGTGGCATTAAATATACCAAAATGGGGACCCCCGCTGTGGTTCCACTTTGAATGTTATAGAATTCTCAGCTTACTACACTCCTGGAAATTAAATACTCAGGGTCTTAGACCCTGATCAAGGTGGGAAGAAAGATGGATGAGTGGATTGGGGACATACAAACCTCTCACATTTCATTACGGGGCCATGCTACACGACCACTCTGTTGGTCTTCTGGGACAAATTAAATGTGGTGCAGGGAACTAGATTTGAAAATAACAGCTCTGGAGCTCAGAACTGCAGTAACTCTGACAAAAAAGACCATTCATTGCGTAACTATCTTTGAAGGGTACATGAAACTTATGCAGCGATGGTACAGAGTCCCCAGTAGGCTATCCAAAATGTTTGCGGGCTCCTCTTCAAAGTGCTGGAGCTCTATTTTAAAATGAAAAAAAAAAAATATATGCCAAAATGGGCCTAGATCAATACTTTGGGTTGTCTACTACACTACACTTAAGCTAAAATTAACTCTACAAGCTGCCTACATGCTCCCTAATTAACCCCTTCACTGCTGGGCATAAAACATGTGTGGTGCACAGTGGCATTTAGCAGCCTTCTAATTACCAAAAAGCAACGCCAAAGCCATATAAGTCTGCTATTTCTGAACAAAGGGGATCCCAGAAAAGCATGTACAACCATTTATGCCATAATTGCATAAGTTGTTGTAAATAATTTCTGTGAGAAACCTAAAGTTTGTGAAAAAGTGAACAATTTTTTTTTATTTGATCGCATTTGGCGGGAAATGGTGGCATTAAATGTACCAAAATGGGCCTAGATCAATACTTTGGGTTGTCTACTACACTACACTTAAGCTAAAATTAACTCTACAACCTGCCTACATGCTCCCTAATTAACCCCTTCACTGCTGGGCATAAAACACGTGTGGTGCGCAGTGGCATTTAGCCGCCTTCTAATTACCAAAAAGTAACGCCAATGCCATATAAGTCTGCTATAATGGCATGTCTGGCACACAGTGTTGGGGCAAGGGTCCATCTGACCACTGATACCTGGTCTGCAAAGCATGGTCAGGGCAGGTATATCACCTACACTGCGCACTGTGAAGCGGGCGTAACCCTTTTACACTACCTGATCGATACAACATCATACCTGATGTTTTAAAGCACGTTATTCCAAACAATTTAGGAATGTTAGGTGATTTATGCCCTTTATGGATTAAAACCAGACTCTGCATCAACTATGTAATTTTCCATGGGAGTTTTGCCATGGATCCCCCTTCGGCATGCCACAGTCCAGGTGTTAGTCCCCTTGAAACAACTTTTCCATCACTATTGTGGCCAGAAAGAGTCCCTGTGGGTTTTAAAATTCGCCTGCCTATTGAAGTCTATGGTGGTTCGCCCGGTTCGCAAACATTTGCGGAAGTTCACTATCACTATTGTCATGTTTATTGTTTATGTTTATTGGTGCATACGACTTTAACACTGTTACTTTGTTATGTCATGTTGGTAAAGTCAGTAACCATGGTTAATTTGCAAAATGAAGTCTGCTGGGTTTTCTGTGCATTATTAACATCCCATTGTCTATAAATGTGTCAGGATCATGAGTTACTATAATTGTGTGATTTATCAAAGTTTGTCTTGTCATCATCAACCCTTTAAAGAAAAAAAGTGATAAAAAGGACATTACCTAGAGTTTTAGATAAGATGATTTTATGCACTTTGTAAATGTATTCTTTATTCATTGTAAATTAAAAAAAACATATTTCTGATTTTTAAATAATTATAGGCTAGATTACAAGAGGCGCAATAAAGTTAACGCATGCGGGATATAGCAATATTGCGCCCGTGTTCATTTGCACATGTATTACAAGTTGAAAGAAAATTTTGCTTGAGTGCAATATAATTTAATGCACTTTGGGTTAGTGTTACTGAAGACCTCGCATAAAGTCTTAAAAAAAAAAATCACCAAACATCGATACATTAAAATAAACTATATACATTAAAATAAAATATATATATATTATATATATCTATATATCTATATATATCTATATATATATATACAAAACACGGAAGAATACTGCACTCTCATACCGGACCGGGTACACATCCCATGGCCCTGTAACATGCTCAGCCCTAGGTTCTCACAGGAAGCTGTGCTGTCCCCAGAGTCACAGGCAGTTAACCCCAGACAGGTCTGGGTGCAAGAACCATAGGGAAATTACAAAACAAATGAATACAACACACAGATAAAGTCCAGCACTCACTTACAAGCTCTCAGCTAAGATTTAAAAACAAAAATGGAAAGGTAAATTACTGCATTTGGCCAAATGGGACAAGCCCAGGTGCCACATCAAGGTCCTTTCCAATACCTGGGACCCTAAAACAGCCACACAACGCAAGCTCTCAAATCCAAACAAACTGGGAACAAGGGAAGGGTGCACAGGCTTATGTAATCACTCTAGAAATATACAAAACACGGAAGAGGACTACACTCTCATACCGGACCGGGTACACATCCAATGGCCCTGTAACATGCTCAGCCCTGGGTGCTCACGGGCACTCACAGGAAGCTGTGCTGTCCCCAGAGTCACAGGCAGTTAACCCCAGACAGGTCTGAGTGCAAGAACCATAGCGAAATTACAAAACAAATTATGTCTAGGGTGATTACATATGCCTGTGCACCCTTCCCTTGTTCCCAGAATATTTGGATTTGAGAGCTTACATTGTGTGGCTGTTTTAGGGTCCCAGGTATTGGAAAGGACCTTGATGTGGTACCTGAGCTTTTTTTTTTATAACAATTTTTTATTGAAGTTTCAATAGGAACTAACGAACATGTTTCACCCATAAAGCAAAATTACATCATAGTATGACATACAATGCTGTTACATGAAAACTATCCAATGAGATTAGTAAAAAATTACAGCGTTACTCATCAGGTCTATGTTCTAATATTGGACACACCAATAAATTAATATGAAAAATAATAGAGAAGCCAGCCTATGAGTATGATATGACAGGGTGTCAGATTATGATGTTGTCGTGTGAAAAATAGATGGGATCACCAAAGTGTGATGAGTATGTAAAAAAAGGGATCAGTTTTCATGTCTTGATGAGACTAGAGTGAAAGGTATGGGTTACAGAAAATTGAACTTCATTTTATATTATATGAGTTTAAATGTTCTCCTTACATCAATTTGTGAATATTGTATGACTGTCAATTCTAGGTCCAGAAAAATGTAAGGAGTAGGCTTATGTTATTTGGGTTATAGTAGTTAGGGTAAGAAAGAAAGAACAGCGGGCAAGAGCCGCTCGATTTATAGAGGAAAAAGAAAGGGGAAGGGGGGGGGGGCGGATAGAGAAGAGTTAGAACTTTATGCAATAGGCCAATAGGTTAGGCATGTAAACGGGAGGAGGGTAAATATAATGAATAAGGAAGTGGGGGTTTCAATAGTAGGTATCTATATAGAGGAGGGAAAACTAATTATTATTCAGTTCAATGTTGCGTTGTGCATTGCTATGCCATGATACTCAGTCAAAGTAGGCCTTGGGCTTAATGTGTCTCTATGCGTAATGTATACAGCTATGGTTCTGATAACAAAACTGGTGAACATAACTGAACCGACTCTAGAGAAGAATAAAATATATAAACTTAATCTATACTATCATAGAGGTGACTTGTACTACCTTCTTGTCCTTCAGTGTACCAAAGTGTATATATATGATGTGGACCTCATACTCCAATAGAGACATATCTGGAGCAGAGTTACTAAACCCTAATATACAGTATTGACCATGGGTGTGAAAGTGTATGATGATAGCAATACTATTTCCTATCGCCTAGATTTAGAGTTTGGCGTTAGCCGTCAAAACCAGCGTTAGGGGCTCCTAACGCTGGTTTTGGGCTACCGCTGGTATTTAGAGTTGTGTAGGTAAAGGTCTAACGCTCACTTTGCAGCCGCGACTTTTCCATACCGCAGATCCCCCTACGCCATTTGCGTATCATATCTTTTCAATGGGATCTTTCTAACGCTGGTATTTAGAGTCGTGGCTGAAGTGAGCGTTAGAAATCTAACGACAAGACTCCAGCCGCAGAGAAAAGCCAGGAGTTAAGAGCTTTCTGGGCAAACGCCGGTTCATAAAGCTCTTAACTACTGTGCTCTAAAGTACACTAACACCCATAAACTACCTATGTACCCCTAAACCGAGGTCCCCCACATCGCCGCCACTCTATTAAAATTTTTAACCCCTAATCTGCCGACCGCACACCGCCACAACCTACGTTATCCCTATGTACCCCTAATCTGCTGCCCTAACACCGCCGACCCCTATATTATATTTATTAACCCCTAATTTGCCGCCCCCAATGTCGCCGCCACCTACCTACACTTATTAACCCCTAATCTGCTGACCGGACCTCACCGCTACTATAATAAAGTTATTAACCCCTAATCCGCCCCACTCCTGCCTCAATAACCCTATAATAAATAGTATTAACCCCTAATCTGCCCTCCCTAACATCACCGACACCTAACTTCAAGTATTAACCCCTAATCTGCCGACCGGACCTCACCGCTACTATAATAAATTTATTAACCCCTAAAGCTAAGTCTAACCCTAACACTAACACCCCCCGAAGTTAAATATATTTTTTATCTAACGAAATAAATTAACTCTTATTAAATAAATTATTCCTATTTAAAGCTAAATACTTACCTGTAAAATAAACCCTAATATAGATACAATATAAATTATAATTATATTGTAGCTATTTTAGGATTAATATTTATTTTACAGGCAACTTTGTATTTATTTTAACCAGGTACAATAGCTATTAAATAGTTAATAACTATTTAATAGTTACCTAGTTAAAATATTTACAAAATTACCTGTAAAATAAATCCTAACCTAAGTTACAATTAAACCTAACACTACACTATCAATAAATTAATTAAATAAAATACCTACAATTATCTACAATTAAACCTAACACTACACTATCAATAAATTAATTACATACAAATACCTACAATTAAATACAAATAAATACACTAACTAAATGTCACGACCTTATAATAATATCAAGTTGTTCTAGAGAATAAGAAAACTTCAAATTAGACCACAGCTGCTGAGATGTAATTTTATATTTATATGTGGCTTAGGATTATTTGGGAAGCACATAATTTACCTAGTAGGTAAAGTGGGTCCCAGGTATATTCCTAAGCAGTTGTTATAAGTTTCAGGAATGAGAAGGAAAGATGCTTATAACTGTCACCTGAGAGAATTCACAGAAATACAGCTAAGCTACTGCACTGAAACCAGCGTGGTAAAATGACAGAAGTTGAGAAGAAAGTTAATTAAGCTGAGGTACAATTACTAAGTATCAACTGAGAAATACTTGTGAAACTGATAGTTAACAAAGTTTCCCTTTTCGGATAAGCTGAGAAGAAAATACACTATAGTGCTTTACAAACAATTTAAGCAGTGGTATTGAGTTTAATACTTAAGTATGGATAGTTGCAGATATTTAGTATAGTTCGTAAACTTAAAGTAGGTTACCTTCAAAACAAGCCAGATGGTTATGTATCAGATTTAGGTATAACTCCTAATACCCAGTTAAGAGGTCCGGTAACGATGAGCAGAATGGCATTAGCCTGGATTGTCCGTTTCGTTGGCGTGTGACGTCACCGCGGATTGATCTAGTAGATCCGGCCGGAGTTGGAGTTGATATTGTAGATGCAGGAATTGCCGAATTGCGGCTAAGCGGTTTTAATGAATTAAAAGGTCAGGTTGGTTTGAGCTGTAACTCACATATAATATAACTATAGGTAATTTGAGGAGCGTGGAATTAAGGTGTACTTCAATACCAAGCAATTTGCTAAGAGACTGATAGACCTTTATAGGTAACAGGAAGTGGGTAGGACTGAAATTAAAGGACAGCAGCTCAATGAACTGGTAAGCAAGTGAACGCTAAAGGGAATCCTGACAGAATCCCCCCTTCAAGGAGCAACTCTGGGGCTCAAGGACTGGGACGATCAGGATTCCTACGATGGAACAGTGCAACCAATCGAGGAGCAGAGATGTTGACAGCAGGCTCCACGAATCATCATCCGGAGTATAATCCTTCCAACGGATGAGATATTGAAGAATTCCTTTATGGATTCGAGAGTCCAAGATAGATTGTACTTCGTATTCGATGTTAGGGTCCACAATAACCTCCGGAGAGATAGTAGCAGAAGAGGGATTCCTGAGAGCTTTATAAGGCTTTAATAGGGAAACATGAAAGGTGGGGTGCACCTTCATAGAATCGGGTAGTGTAAGACGAACAGCATTAGAGTTGACAATTTGAGCCACTGGAAAAGGTCCGATGAACAGAGGAGCGAATTTCCTAGAAGGGGTGTTAAGTCTAAGGTTTTTTGTAGATAACCAAACTAAATCTCCAACGGAGTATATAGGAGACGGAATTCTCTTCCTGTCATAGTAGTACTTTTGGGTCTTCTTTGCATCGTCTATAGCAGCTTTGATAGTAGAGAAGTTAGATGTAATGAGAACGGAAAGATCAGATATAGTGGGTGATAAACTCTGATTGTCAGAGAGTAGTTGAAATCTGGGATGGTAACCGTAGTTCACATAAAATGGAGTTTGTTTGGTTGTGGAGTGTAGTGTGTTATTGAAGCAGAACTCTGCGTAAGGCAAATGTTTTGACCATTGTAATGGTTGCGAAGAGCAATAGATCCTAAGGAATTGCTCAAGCCACTGATTTGACCTTTCAGTCTGGCCATTGGTCTGAGGATGGTATGCTGAACTAAGCCTTTTATCAATGGAAAAAACCTTACAGAATTCGGTCCAGAGTTTGCTGGAGAACTGAGTTCCACGGTCAGTAAGGATAGTATTGGGAATACCATGATGTTTGAAAACATGAGAGATAAGAAGTTGAATGGTTTCAGATGCAGTAGGAAGTTTATGGTAAGGGATGAAGTGTGACATTTTGCTGAAGAGATCGACAACAACTAAGATGGTAGTGTTATTGTCGGATTTCGGAAGGTCAACGATAAAATCTAGAGCAATCTCTTGCCAAGGTTTGCTAGGAGTAGGTAACGGAATCAAAAGTCCATAAGGAGCATGTTTAGCTCTTTTGGAGATAGTACATTCTGTACAAGTAAGGACATATTCCTTAATGTCTTGATAAATTCCCGGCCACCAGTATGAACGTGAGATAAGTTCTTGTGTTTTTTTAACTCCTGGATGTCCAGCAAGTAAAGATTCATGGGAAGACTGAAGAACTAGTTGTCTTAATGTAGGAGGTACATAAATCTTGTTCTTGAAATAGTATAATCCATCAGTTTTCTTCTGGAGCTGGGAGATTGGTTTAGTGGAGTCCAGAGATTGTTCATGAATCAGACTGGAGTTGGTGTCAGTGACGAAAGAAACAAAGTTTTCCGCTGGGATGATATTATCCTTTGGTAAATTGAATCGAGTATGAGTAGGTAATCTAGACAGGGCATCTGCCTTGTGATTCTTCCCAGCTGGTCGGTATACAATCTGAAAATTAAACCTAGAAAAGAAAAGATTCCAGCGGACTTGTCTTGCGGAAAGTGTCCTTGTTGATTTAAGGTATTGGAGGTTCCTATGGTCCGTATATATGATAGTGGGAAATGAAGTACCCTCTAGGAGGTGACGCCAATGTTCCAATGACATCTTGATGGCAAGGAGCTCTTTGTCACCAATGGGATAATTTTGTTCTGAGCTGGATAAACAGCGAGAAAAAAAGGCTACAGGATGAAGAGGTTGGTTTATGCCTGAACGTTGGGATAAAACTGCACCCACAGCTACATCTGAAGCATCGACCTCCAAAGTGTAGGGTTGTTCAGGGTTAGGAAATCTCAGAATCGGTGCAGTAGTAAACCGGGTTTTTAACATATCAAAAGCTGATTGGGCTTCAGAATTCCATTTAAACGGTGTACCTGATTTGGTTAAATGAGTTAGAGGCTTTGTTATATTCGAGAAGTTCTTTATGAACTTCCGATAGAAGTTAGCAAAGCCAAGAAATCTTTGTACCTCTTTCTTTGATTTAGGTGACGGCCACTCCTTAATTGCCTGAATTTTAGTTTGTTCCATGTAAATTCCATTAGATGTTATAACATAACCTAAAAAGGTTATACTCTGTGTGTTGAAAATACATTTCTCTGGTTTGGCGTAGAGGGAATTGCTTCTTAACCTAGAGAGTACCTGTCTTACATGTAAAATATGTTCAGAAAAGGTCTTTGAGTAAATGAGTATGTCATCCAGATAAATGACAAGGAAAACATCTAGAAAATCTCTGAAAAGATCGTTTATTAGATATTGGAAAGTGGCAGGGGCGTTACACAAACCGAATGGCATCACGGTGTATTCGTATAGACCATACCTAGTACGGAACGCCGTGAGCCATTCGTCACCACTTCTGACACGTATTAAATTGTAAGCCCCTCTAAGATCTAATTTGGTGAAGTATTTAGCCCCTTCTAGTCTTTCGATCAGTTCAGGGATAAGTGGTAAGGGGTACCGGTTCTTTATTGTAACTTTGTTAAGTTGTCTATAATCTACAATAGGCCTTAAGGAGCCATCCTTGTTTTTCACGAAAAATATACCCGCTCCTGCTGGAGAGGTGGAGGGGCGAATGAAACCCTTCCTTAAATTATCTTCTAGATAGGTCTTTAGATGTAAAAGCTCGGGTTTAGATAAAGGAAAAATATGACCGTATGGTATCTGTGCCCCTGGTACTAGCTCAATAGGACAGTCATACTTCCTGTGGGGTGGAAGGTTTTCAGATTCGGTTTTACTGAAAACATCTGCGAAATCCCTATACTGTTTAGGTAAAATTATCTCATCTTGTACAGGGGTGAAGTGCATGATATTAAGAGGAAAACATGTTGTACTGCAATATTCGGAAGGAAATTTAAGTGTCAAGTTTGTCCAGTTTATGTCAGGGTTGTGTAAAACTAACCAATTCAAACCTAGTATGACTGGAGAAGCAGGTGAAGCAATTACATCAAATGTAAGATATTCTCTATGTTGTTCAGGGGTAGATACTAGATTGGTATTGTTTGAAACTCTACTGGACCTGAAGAGATGGGCCTTCCATCAATACCCTTTAATAAAACAGGAGACTTTTTCCGAATAAGCGGAATTTTATTGATAAATGTATAATCTTTATCAATGTAACAAGCTGTCGCTCCAGAGTCAATTATTGCGGGCACGTTGAGACGGTGTTGATCCCACTGAAAAGAGAGTGAAAGCTTACAGTATATCGTTCTTGTAACAGATGTATTACAGCAAATATTAAAAGTTGTGAACTCACCCTTGTTAGATCTCTGTAGTGCAGGACATTCTTTAACTGAGTGTTCATCTGATGCGCAATAGAGGCACAGATTATTTTCTCTGCGCCTAATCTTTTCTTGGGGACTTAACGGGCCTTTCAGGAAGCCAATTTCCATTGGTTCAGTGTTAGTTTTGTGAGAAGATGTGGCAGACGTACTACCAGAACCCTTTTTAGAGTATGTCTCTGGATATGTTCTTTCATGTTGTCTTTCCCTTAATCTTCTATCTATAGTAATACTGAGCTTCATTAACTCTTCTAATGTGGCAGGAATGTCAGTGCGGGAGAGTTCATCTTTAACAGGATCAGATAGACCCAGGCGGAACTGATTCCTTAAAGATAATTATTCCATTCGGAATCTTTTGCCCACCTCTTGAAATCTGAAATGTAATCCTCAACTACCCTTTTCCTCTGTTTCAGAGCCCTAAGTGCTGTCTCTGCAGTCTGCTGTTTGAAAGGGTCTTCATATAATTGACCCATGGCCAATAGAAATTGATCCAATGAATTGAGTATATTTTCATTGGTCTCAAAGAAACTGTTTGCCCAGCTGCGTGGCTCCCCTCTAAGGAAAGAAATAATAGTTAGAACTCTGGTTCTATCATTGGGATAGGACTGGGGTTTTAACGTGAATAGCAAGAGACATGCATTTTTAAAGTCTCTGTAGTGTGCCCTGTCACCATAGAATTTTTCAGGGAGACTAACTTGAGGTTCAGGGGAATGTATTTTTGTCTCTAGGTAATCCTTTATATATGCTTTGAGTGCTACATTTTCTGCTTTTAATGTGTTAAGGCCATCAGCCAGTAAATCAACTTTCTGGTTTAAAGACTGTATTTCTGCGGTCATCTCAGCTGGATCCATATTAAAAAAGGGCTTGGTATTCTGTCACGACCTTATAATATATCAAGTTGTTCTAGAGAATAAGAAAACTTCAAATTAGACCACAGCTGCTGAGATGTAATTTTATATTTATATGTGGCTTAGGATTATTTGGGAAGCACATAATTTACCTAGTAGGTAAAGTGGGTCCCAGGTATATTCCTAAGCAGTTGTTATAAGTTTCAGGAATGAGAAGGAAAGATGCTTATAACTGTCACCTGAGAGAATTCACAGAAATACAGCTAAGCTACTGCACTGAAACCAGCGTGGTAAAATGACAGAAGTTGAGAAGAAAGTTAATTAAGCTGAGGTACAATTACTAAGTATCAACTGAGAAATACTTGTGAAACTGATAGTTAACAAAGTTTCCCTTTTCGGATAAGCTGAGAAGAAAATACACTATAGTGCTTTACAAACAATTTAAGCAGTGGTATTGAGTTTAATACTTAAGTATGGATAGTTGAGGATATTTAGTATAGTTCGTAAACTTAAAGTAGGTTACCTTCAAAACAAGCCAGATGGTTATGTATCAGATTTAGGTATAACTCCTAATACCCAGTTAAGAGGTCCGGTAACGATGAGCAGAATGGCATTAGCCTGGATTGTCCGTTTCGTTGGCGTGTGACGTCACCGCGGATTGATCTAGTAGATCCGGCCGGAGTTGGAGTTGATATCGTAGATGCAGGAATTGCCGAATTGCGGCTAAGCGGTTTTAATGAATTAAAAGGTCAGGTTGGTTTGAGCTGTAACTCACATATAATATAACTATAGGTAATTTGAGGAGCGTGGAATTAAGGTGTACTTCAATACCAAGCAATTTGCTAAGAGACTGATAGACCTTTATAGGTAACAGGAAGTGGGTAGGACTGAAATTAAAGGGACAGCAGCTCAATGAACTGGTAAGCAAGTGAACGCTAAAGGGAATCCTGACACTAAAGTACAAAAAATAAAAAAATTATTTACAAACATTAGAAAAATATTACAACAATTTTAAGCTAATTACACCTACTCTAAGCACCCTAATAAAATATCAAAGCCCTCCAAAATAAAAAAATTCCCTACCCTATTCTAAAATAAAAATAGCAAAGCTCTTTTACCTTACCAGCCCTTAAAAGGGCCTTTTGCGGGGCATGCCCCAAAGAATTCTGCTCTTTTGCCTGTAAAAAAAACATACAATACCCCCCAACATTACAACCCACCACCCACATACCCCTACTCTAACCCAAACCCCCCTTAAATAAACCTAACACTAAGCCCCTGAAGATCTCTCTACCTTGAGTCATCTTCACCCAACCAGGCACCGATGGACCAAAAGAAGACATCCGAAGCGGCAGAAATCTTCATCCTATCCAGGCAGAAGAGGACATCTGGACCGGTAGACATCTTCATCCAAGTAGCATCTTCTATCTTCATCCATCCGGAGCGGAGCAGGGACATCTTCTTCCAGCCGACGCGGATACATCCACTTCTACCGACGCCTACTCGCCGAATGACGGTTCCTTTAAATGACGTCATCCAAGATGGGGTCCCTCGAATTCCGATTGTCTGATAGGATTCTATCAGCCAATCGGAATTAAGGTAGGAAAATTCTGATTGGCTGAAGGAATCAGCCAATCAGATTCAAGTTCAATCCGATTGGCTGATCCAATCAGCCAATCAGATTAAGCTCGCATTCTATTGAATGATCGGAACAGCCAATAGAATGCGAGATCAATCTGATTGGCTGATTCCATTAGCCAATCAGAATTTTCCTACCTTAATTCTGATTGGCTGATAGAATCCTATCAGCCAATCGGAATTCGAGGGACGCCATCTTGGATGACGTCATTTAAAGGAACCGTCATTCGGCGAATAGGTGTCGGTAGAAGAGGATGGATCCGCGTCAGCTGGAAGAAGATGGCTCCGCTCCGCTCCGGATGGATGAAGATAGAAGATGCCGCTTGGATGAAGATGTCTACCGGTCCGGATTGTCCTCTTCTGCCCCGGATAGGATGAAGACTTCTGCCCGATGATGTACCTCTTCAGCCGCCGCTTGGATCAAGACTTCAGCCCGATGATGGACCTATTCAGCCCGATGATGGAACCTCTACAGCCCAATGATGGTTCTCTTCAGCCCCCGCCTTGGGCTTGGATGAAGACTTCAGATCCTCTTCTGGACCGATCGGTGATACCCGGCATGTGAGAGATAAGGTAGGAAGATCTTCAGGGGCTTAGTGTTAGGTTTATTTAAGGGGGGTTTGGGTTTGATTTTGGGGTATGTGGGTGGTGTGTTGTAATGTTGGGGGGGGTATTGTATGTTTTTTTTTCCAGGAAAAAGAGCTGAATTCTTTGGGGGCATGCCCCCGCAAAAGGCCTTTTAAGGGCTGGTAAGGTAAAAGAGCTTTTCTATTTTTATTTTAGAATAGGGTAGGGCATTTTTTTATTTTGGGGGGCTTTGCTATTTTATTAGGGGGCTTAGAGAAGTGTAATTAGCTTAAAATTGTTGAATCTTTTTCTAATATTTGTAAATTATTTTTTTTATTTTTTGTAACTTAGTTCTTTTTTTATTTTTTGTACTATAGTTAGTTTATTTAATTGTAATTTATTTGTAGGTATTTTATGTAATTAATTTATTGATAGTGTAGTGTTAGGTATTAATTGTAGATAATTGTAGTATTTTATTTAATTAATTTATTGATAGTGTAGTGTTAGGTTTAATTGTAACTTAGGTTAGGAATTTATTTTACAGCGTAATTTTGTAATTATTTAACTAGGTAGCTAATTAAATAGTTATTAACTATTTAATAGCTATTGTACCTGGTTAAAATAAATACAAAGTTACCTGTAAAATAAATATTAATCCTAAAATAGCTACAATATAATTATAATTTATATTGTAGCTATCTTAGGGATTTATTTTACAGGTAAGTATTTAGCTTTAAATAGGAATAATTTATTTAATAAGCAGTTAATTTATTTCGTTAGATAAAATTATAATTTAACTTAGGGGGGTGTTAGTGTTAGGGTTAGACTTAGCTTTAGGGGTTAATAACTTTAATAGAGTAGCGGTGAGGTCCGGTCGGCAGATTAGGGGTGTAATACTTAAAGTTAGGTATCGGTGATGTTAGGGAGGGGCAGATTAGGGGTTAATACTATTTATTATAGGGTTATTGAGGCGGGAGTGAGCGGATTAGGGATTAAATAACTTTATTATAGTAGCGGTGGAGGTCCGGTCGGCAGATTAGGGGTTATATAAGTGTAGGTAGGTGGCGGCGACGTTGGGGGCGGCAGATTAGGGGTTAATAAATATAATATAGGGGTCGGGCGGTGTTAGGGGCAGCAGATTAGGGGTACATATAGATAACGTAGGTGGCGGCGGTATACGGAGCGGCAGATTAGGGGTTAAAAAAATATGCAGGGGGTCAGCGATAGCCGGGCTGGCAGATAAGGGGGTAATAAGTGTAAGGCTAGGGGTGTTTAGACTCGGGGGTATATGTTAGGGTGTTAGGTGCAGGACTTAGGAAGTGTTTCCCATAGGAAACAATGGGGCTGCGTTAGGAGCTGAACGCTGCTTTTTTGCAGGTGTTAGGTTTTTTTTTTCAGCTCAAACGGCCCTATTGTTTCCTATGAACAAGCACGTTTTTTAAGCTGGGCCGCGTCAGTAAGCACCGCTGGTATTGAGAGTTGCAGTGGCGGTTAATATGCTAATACGCTCCCTTTTTGGAGCCTAACGCAGCCCTTCTGTGAACTCTAAATACCAGCAGTATTTAAAAGGTGCGGGAGAAAAAAAGCACGCGTAGCTATGTTAGTTGGGTAAACTTTTGGGGGGCAACTGTGGATTATACTAAACCCCTCTTACAGTGACTGGGTTGCAAACAAACATATATCTTGTATATCAGTAGAAGATTTTACACCATAACACAAACATAATAATAGCAGTAATGAAACAGACATATAACCTACTAAGAATACTAGTTGGGAGGTCTGGTCTCCAGGTCTTTACAGGTTTAAGGTACAAGGTATAATGACAAAGTGGAGTTGTTAAAGTAAAAGTCACATAATGGATACCTATTTAACTATAATATTAATGCAAAGACCCTTTCACAATGAGAGTATGGATAAACATTTGCCAGATATTAGTTCAGAGAGATTTAGACTGTATAGTTATCATTTGTAATGTGTACATCTTAAAATCTGAGCATTTTGCTATTTTAGGGGGACCTATGGAACAAATATCCCGAGTGATACAGGTGACCAACCAAGAAACAAATAAACAGCTTAAATCAGTATAAGAGTCCAATCTGACTAGGATGACTAATGTATCCCTCCGACAGTTACGGTCATCATAAATATCTCCCGGACCCCTATAGGTATCTGCTGGGGACCTGTCTGCCTTAGACAAGTTAACTAGGTCATCTCCATTATATGTGGTCATAGTCTAGAAAGAGTTATTCAGAATGTTTTGGTCATTCAAACTGTCATTAGTGGGCAACTAATGAGCATGTGCAGTTGAAAGGGAAAACATTCTATCTAATGTCTCTTAAATAGGCCTACACTCCGTTGTTTTATGGGAAATATGTCGCAAACTAAATCTAAACTGGCAACCTATAGATACCATCCTATATGCTAACACCCAGCAGTTAAATAATAGATCCACATAACTGTATATATTAATGAGTGGATATAAAACAAAAGTCTAAACAGCCGAACTAACTTAGCAAATATAGTATGTGTTATCTGAAGTATTAGGCGCGCAACTAAATAGGGTTCTGATCCCATTGTCGAATAATCCCGATATATCACATATAATTCTGAATAAGGATGGTCAACTGCAGTAACAGAAAGACAGCATATAGTTAAATTATGCACCAGTATTTACAATAGTAGGATCAATTGCGATAGTATGTGGAGAAGAGACTGGGGGTAGAGTAGTTCGACATTTCAACCTGGAGAGGGATAACAATCAAGTTTTGCTGGTAAGGAATAACTGGGAGTGCTGATTGTTAAATACAGGAAAAAGAATCCCACATTAGGCATATAGGAACAGGAAATCTAGGCAAAAATTATAAACATACTATACTCCAAAATATACATAAAATGTGTGCGGGAGCTTCTTACTATCTTACACCATAGGCTGTGCTCTATCTAATTGCTGTTCTGAACATTAGGGTGGGAACCATGGAAAACAAACATAACATATCACCAGCTGGGGCTTAGCTAAACACAGTGCTGGTCAGCAGTCTCAATAATCACCTCAGCGTTAGGAGCACGCCAAGGGGAAGGTCCAGAGGGATAGATGGATTCAGCCCACTCCTGTGTTAGGGACTACAATATTAAGAGCATAGCCTGTTGCAGCGTGTCCTTGTGCAGGGAAGAGGTTTGGAGGCATAAAAATAGTGCCCTGATAGAGTCTCAAGACTCAAGAGTGAGATTCCATTATCTCCGATCCCGCTCCGTTCCACTGTTAGCAGCAGCTGTGTAGGACCCGTTGCTCGCCATTAAAAGGCACAGAGTTTGTCCCCTTCTTTAATAGAGTGTGGGACTGTAGTCAGACGAACAAGGTGATCAGCTGACTCCTTTACAGCAAGGCGCAACATACTCTGGTCTCGGGCCGTTATTTTCAGTGTCTGAGATAGTCCCTTATCCAAGAGAGTGGTATCGTCAGGGGTGTCTTCTGGGGTAACAGAGGACCCAGTGATTCCTAAAAAGACATTGCCTCTGAAGTCACGGCTGTGTATCCGATGTTGCAGCATAGTGGATACTGGAGCTTCCATAGGCATTATATAGATAAGGGAATCCAACTCCGGTTCGTTAGCTCCGCTTGCAGGGGTAGCCATAAGCATCTGAAAATGCTGCTTGAGGTCTCTAATGGTGACTATCTAGTGAGTGCAGCAAGTTACACTCCCAAAGTGCTATGGGATCCATTGTAGTGGGACTGTATTCAGCAAAACTCTCTAGGTCGAAAGTACGGGTCTTAAGGGAAGTGAGTTCCACGTGTCCTGCAAGATGGCCGCTCCGTGTATAGATTATGTGTGAGCCTGCGAGTGATAGAGGAATCTCCGATTTGTTACTTCCAAACTCTCTTTCTCGCTGAGCTCTTCTACACTGGTCTATGGATAATCAGCCATAGTTTTGCCTAATTTTGAGCGATACTGAGCGGTCTGATAATTAGTTGAAAATAGCATTTGAGCAGAGCTCCTCTTAGTATGCGACCGCTCAGATGCCCGGCTAGCTCCCCCCCCCCCCCCAGGCTTGCTTTTTAAATCTTAGCTGAGAGCTTGTAAGTGCTGAAATTTCTCTGTGTGTTGTATTTATTTGTTTTCTAATTTCCCTATGGTTCTTGCACCCAGACCTGTCTGGGGTTAACTGCCTGTGACTCTGGGGGACAGCACAGCTTCCTGTGAGTGCCCATGAGCACCCAGGGCTGAGCATGTTACAGGGCCATGGGATGTGTACCCGGTCCGGTATGAGAGTGCAGTTCTCTCCATGTTTTGTATATGTCTAGGGTGATTACATAAGCCTGTGCACCCTTTCCCTTGTTCCCAGTTTGTTTGGATTTGAGAGCTTGCATTGTGTGGCTGTTTTAGGGTACCAGGTATTGGATAAGGACCTTGATGCGGTACCTGGGCTTATTCCATTTGGCCAAATGAGGTAACTAACCTTTCCATTTTTGCTTTTAAATCTTAGCTAAGAGCTTGTGAGTGAGTGCTGGACTTTCTCGGTGTGTTGTATTAATTTGTTTTGTAATTTTGCTATGGTTCTTGCACACCAGACCTGTCTGGGTTAACTGCCTGTGACTCTGGGGACAGCACAGCTCTCCTGTGAGTGCATTTGATCACCCAGGGCTGAGCATGTTACAGGGCCATGGGATGTGTACCCGGTCCGGTATGAGAGTGCAGTTCTCTTCCATGTTTTGTTATGTCTAGGGTGATTACATAAGCCTGTGCACCCTTCCCTTGTTCCCAGTTTGTTTTGGATTTGAGAGCTTGCATTGTGTGGCCTGTTTTTAGGGTACCAGGTATTGGAAAGGACCTTGATGTGGCACCCTGGGCTTGTTCCATTTAGCCAAATGCAGTAACTAACCTTTCCATTTTGCTTTCAATCTTAGCTGAGAGGCTTGTGAGGAGATGCTGGACTTTCTCTGTGTGTTCTCTGTGTGTGTATGTATATATAATATATATATATATATATATATATATATATAATATATATATATACGGTGTGTGTATATATATAATATATATATATTATATATATATTGATAACAATTATTCATAAAAATATTAATAATATATGGTTACATATTTGATTGCAAAGGGCTATAATATATATATATATATATATGTGTGTGTGTGTGTGTCTAAATATGTGTATGGGTGTGTGTATGGTTGTGTGTGTGTATATATATATATATATATAAATATATATATATATATATATATATATATATATATTATATATATAAAGCTAAACAAGGGAAGAGTGGAAGTTATTATTATAAAATACAATATAGTACATGACAAATTTAAATTGATTTTCATAATCAGTCTATTTGTTATCGCTCTTCAATATGATTAATGAGTATGTAGCAAAAAATAAAAAAAAAAGCTGGAGAAATGGCCTGCGCCTTCTTACAATACTTAACCTCAATCGTATGAGGTAAGTACGGAGCCTAAAAGAGAGGGAACAATGCCCACAAACTGCTGTGGTGTCTGATTCGTATCACCTAGAGCAGAAGTAGTTCTTGCAAGAAATCTCTGAATCTAGGTCTTTTTATCAATTGTTGTCAGTAGCACATAAACGCCTAGATTACGAGTTTTTTCGGTAAGGGCTGTGTGGGGCTAATGAGCCTTTTTTTCTAACCGCTCACCTTAAGCCAACGCTGGTATTACACGTTTTCTTCAAGCCGGCGTTAGCCTCAGAAAAGTGAGCGTTGAGCAATATTTAGCTCCACATCTCACTGTAATACCAGCGCTGCTTAGGGTAGCGGTTAAACTGGCAAAACGTGCTCGTGCACGATTTCCCCATAGGAAACAATGGGGCTGAGCTGGCTTCAAAAAGCAGTGTTCAGCTACTAACGCAGCCCCATTGTTTCCTATGGGGAAAATAAATGTTATGTCTGCACCTAACTCCCTAACATGAACCCCGAGTCTAAACACCCCTAATCTTACACTTATTAACCCTAATCTGTCGCCCCCGCTATTGCTGATACTACATTATATTATTAACCCCTAATCTGCCGCTCCGGACACCGCCGCCACCTACATTATACTTATGAACCCCTAATCTACTGCCCCCAACATCGCCGACACCTACATTATAGTTATTAACCTATAATCTGTCCCCCCAACGTCGCCGCAACTATATTAAATTTATTAACCCCTAATCTGCCGCTGCCACTATAATAAATGTATTAACCCCTAAACCTAAGGTCTAACCTTAACCCTAACAACCCCTAACTTAAATATATAATTTAAATACATCTAAATAAATTTACTACAATTAATTAAATTATTCCTATTTAAAACTAAATACTTACCTATAAAATAGTTACATTGTAGCTAGCTTAGGATTTATATTTATTTTAACATGCAACTTTGTATTTATTTTAACTAAGTACAATAGTTGTTAAATATTTAATAACTTTCTAGTTAAAATAACTACAAATTTTACCTGTAAAATAAACCCTAACCTAAGTTACAATTACACCTAACACTACACTATAATTAAACTAATTACCTAAACTACCTACAATTAATTTACAATTAATTAAATAAACTAAATATGAAAAAAAATACTAAATTACAGAAAATAAAAAAAGAATTACAAGAATTTTAAACTAATTACACCTAATCTAACCCCCCCCCCCCACAAAAATAAAATTCCCCTACCCTATACTAAATTACAAATAGCCCTTAAAAGGGCCTTTTGTGGGGCATTGCCCCAAAGTAATCAGCTCTTTCACCTGTAAAAAAATTACAATACCCCCCTAACATTAAAACCCACCACCCACACACCCAACCCTACTCTAAAACCCACCCAATCCCCCCTTAAAAAAACACTACCCCTTGAAGATCACTGGAAAGATCAATTGCAAGCAGCAATTGAGAGAATGTACATATTTAGCACTCAACAGCAAATATAGGAAAAATGGCCATGAATACCTGGGTAGAAGGTCCAAGAAAGGCAATTTAAAACTTAACTTTTATTAATTTATTCAAAATAAAAAGCAAGGGGGTGGGGTATTTTAAAATTCCAATCAATGTGAAGATCACCCTACCTTGAGACGTCTTCACCCAGCCGGGCACAAGTGGTCCTCCAGAGGGTCCGAAGTCTTCATCCTATCTGGCCAGAAGAGGACCTCCAGACCGGCAGAAGTCTTCATCCAGGCGGCATCTTCTATCTTCATCCTTCCGGAGCGGAGCGGGTCTATCTTCAAGACATCCGACGTGGAGCATTCTCTTCATCCGACAGCCGATGACTGGTCCTTTAAGTGACGTCATCCAAGATGGGCATCCCTTGAATTCTGATTGACTGATAGAATCCTATCAGCCAATCGGAATTAAGGTAGGAAAAATCCTATTGGCTGATGCAATTCAGCCAATAGGATTGACCTCGCATTCTATTGGCTGATTGGAACAGCCAATAGAATGCAAGCTCAATCCTATTGGCTGATTGGATCAGCCATTTGGATTGAACTTCAAGAGCTTTATGTTCCGACGTTAGCCCATAAAACTCTTAACTACTGACTTTTAAATGCGGTAGGAGTCTGGACAGGAGAGGGTCTATCGCTCACTTTTTCAGGCGATCGTAATACCGGCGTTAGGAAAATCCCATTAAAAAGATAGGATACGTAATTGACGTAAGGGGATTTGCGGTAAGCTAAAATCGCGGAAAAAAAGTGAGCGGTAGACCATCTACTGCCTGACTCGTAATACCAACGGGCGTTAAATAGCAGCGTTGGGACCCCTCAACGCTGCTTTTTAAGGCTACCGCAAGACTCGTAATCTAGCCGAAAGTGAAGCACAAATTTGCCACATATGGTGTAATATTTTTTTAATAAAACCAATAGGCTAAAATTCCAGTGCGCTTACAGGAACTACCCTCAATCAAATATGCGCCAAGTACAGATGTCACAGTTCTGAATAATGTCCATGAACCGGGAGGCCCGCTGTCATCCTTAAGAAAACTACTTCTTCATGTGCGCTAACCAAACACTGCATTAGTTCTACAGCACAAAATCCAAAGCATATTACGCATATTTTACATTCACATAGAAAAAAAAAATCTTTTTTTATTTTAAATATATATATATATATATGATGATGTTAATGTAAAATATATATATTATCTATAATATGTATGCTTGTATATATGCTGGAATGTGAAATATTAATAACCCCCTGTCCGGTATAGCACTTAGGGTTTAATATGGCATCAGGTTTAGCGTGCGAGCGATGTGTTTTTTTCTGCCCTCTCCATTGAAGTCTATGGGGAGAATAAGTTGACTTGGTCATGATATCCAAAGTCCTTTAGTTAACGCGTCAGGTTTCGCTTGCGTGCAAAATTTTTACTTTGAACTTGTAATATGAGTGCAAACCTGCACACTCAAAACTTTACTTCTGGCGGTGTTATTGCTTGAGTGAAAGCACTAAATAGCACACCAACTATAATCTAGCCCTATAGGGCTTGATGCTTTAGCTTCTTGTCCACTAATGGATATCAGCTCCATATGAGGATCAACAACATTCCATATGGCACAGGAGAAGACTCCAACTGTTAAAACTGTCTTCTGTTGTCCTTCTCATAGCTGGGAATTTTAAAATGACTCAGTTTTCCAACCTGTTCTCTCATAAACAAAAATGTGTTGCACAGTATCATTTTAAAAATATCTAGATGTTAAGTCCCTGTTCTAATGCAATTACTGTACATACCCACCCCCTCTTATCTTCCTTGATAGACTTGTGTGTGGGTGCACTAATAGGGGTCAACAGACTGCTCTTTTTTTATCTTTTCTAATTAATTATCTTGAATGCTGTTATTTTCATAACAGCTACAAAAAGACATCTAAAAAGCTATATTTTTTTAAACCAGTTATATGTGACTTTGATTGATCTGTGTGTTTCATGGTTATGAGTCTATGTTGTTAGCCCACGTGTGTGCGCATTATTGAAACAAAGGGCAATTTTTAATTATTTTTTATTGCTGCTTAAAAAATGAGAGGGATAAAAGTTAGTTTTGTGAAACTTGTGTGCAGCTCTAGTAAATGTTGGCTTCCCTTGAAAAATGACTGTCTCATATGTCTCAACATATCCTAGTGGCCTCATGAAGGTGAGGAGTACTTGTAAACAATAGCTCTCTGGGATACTGCAACCGCGTTAACTTCTTTTCCCCCATAGACTTCAATGGAGCGCGCTGAAGGGAAAAAAACACTTATTGCTCGTGTGCTAACCCAACCATGTTAAACCAAGTGCGTTGAAGTGATATATTAGTGTATATATATATATATATATATATATATATATATATATTTATATATATACACAAGTATATTTATGTGTATATATATATATATATATATATATATAGATTATATATATGTGTGTGTGTGTGTGTAATACACATAAATAATACATACACACACATTATATATATATATATATATATATATCTATATATATATATATATACATACACACACACAAAAAAAGTCCCAAGTGGATTTGCACTCTCACTTTCAAACATCAGGTATCAGGAAGCAAAAATAGATCTATCAATTAACAAAATTTGCACTCATTGGACTTGTGATACATGAGTTTTTATGTAGTGATGTTTCTTCAGGTCTGAAGAAGGTGATATTAGCTCCAAAACGTCACTACATAAAAACTCTTGTATCACAAGTCCAGTAAGTGCGGATTTTGTTATTTGAGATATATATATATATATATATATATATATATATATATATATATATATATATATATATATATATATATATATATCTATATGTATATATATATATATGTATATATGTATATATATATATATTTTATATATATATGTATGTATGTATATATATATATATATATATATATATATATATATATATATATATATATATATATATATATATATATATAAAAATATATATATATATATATATATATATATATATATATATATGTGTTGGCTTTAATTGGCACCTAGCTTAAAAAAAAAATAGATTATATATCTTACTTGAACACTGAGTCTTACTTAACCTACAAAATTGGGGTATTGTTTGGAAATGTTGGCAACCATAATATAATTGTTATTTTAAAATACTCTGAAGCTGTATTCATCAGACTTATATACTCTCAGTCACTATATAGTTACTAGCGGCTCCACCAAGCGCTCTAATCCCCCTTAATATCCAAACCCGTGAGTTAAGACCCAGTGCTCAGCACTTAGCCTTTTAAGCATTCTTTAAGCATAGATAGTCCTCATTCTATTGTATACATAAGGGCCTATGTCCTATCAGGTGTAAGAGAAGTGTGTGCCAACCAATATAAAATAGTGTGTTTTTTCTTTAACACATATTTATTTGTAACACTTTATTTTTCCTCTAGTAGATAAGTAGATGGTTTGATCACATCCCACGTTATACTTAGGGATTCACCTTTGATATAATAATTATGCTAATACCTTTTTAACCCCTCCTAAGAGCTAATACTTGTTTTTCTTATGATCCTAACCAGGTTAAGCTAGCTTTCAATCTCATGAGACTTAGTCTCTATTTGACCCCACATATTTGAAATAGACATATGAGCCTATATACCTCCAGACTTTATAGATAGGTTGTTATCTGAACTTGGGGTCATTTGCTGATTTAACTAGCTCACGTGACTTTGATTTAATATTGAATCGTCAGAATCTGTGTTTATTGGATAATCCTTAGATCTATGTGTGTTATAATTGTATTTGACCTATATCTAACCAACCTTTTTATAATTAAAACGAATAAAAGTTATATTTTAATTTGTACCAGTCCTCCGAGCTCACTCTAAATTAATTATTGTTTCTAGGCTCTTATCCCAAGTGTGCCACATAATACCTCTGTCTCGCCCCAAAAACCTCTTTCTGTAATTTTATCCAATCACTCTACGGGAGTGAGCACAATGTTATCTATATGGTACACATGAACTAGCACTGTCTAGCTGTGACAAATTGTCAAAATGCACTGAGATAAAAGGCGGCCTTCAAGGGCTTATACATCAACATATGAGCCTACCTAGGTTTAGCTTTCAACAAAGTTGTTTAAAATTGCATGTCCTATCTGAATCATGAAAGTTTTTAATTTTGACTTGACTGTCCCTTTAAGACCTTTCTAAAAAATAAAAAAAATTAGGTCATCGCTTAAAAACGTAATAAAAAATTAGATCAATGGACAATAGTGGCTGCACTTATATGTCACATGTTATATGGCTCACCCATGTGCATTGCTGTTTCTCCAAATTATTTGTTTCATGATTCATATAGAGATTGTAATTTTAAACATCTTTCCAATAAACTTCTATTATCTAATTTGTTTCATTATATTGGTATCTTTTGTTGAAGAAACAACCTCTAATTAGCAGCCCCTGAGCCTACCTATGTATGCTTTTACACAAAGAATGCAAACAAAACAAAAAATATTAGACAACAAAAGTAAATTGGAAAGTTGTTTAAAACTGCATTCTCTATCTGAATCATGAAAGAAAAATAATTGTGTTTCATGTCCCTTTAAGCAAGATTGATATTGACTGCTTAATGATTAAATACATATTTCTTTCATGTAATTAGCAAGAGTCCATGAGCTAGTGACGTATGGGATATACATTCCTACCAGGAGGGGCAAAGTTTCCCAAACCTTAAATGCCTATAAATACACCCCTCACCACACCCACAATTCAGTTTTACAAACTTTGCCTCCCGTGGAGGTGTTGAAGTAAGTTTGTGCTAGATTCTGCGTTGATATGCGCTTCGCAGCAGGCTGGAGCCCGGTTTTCCTCTCAGTGTGCAGTGAATGTCAGAGGGATGTGAAGAGAGTATTGCCTATTTGAATTCAATGGTCTCCTTCTACGGGATCTATTTCATAGGTTCTCTGTTATCGGTCGTAGAGATTCATCTCTTACCTCCCTTTTCAGATTGACAATATACTCTTATATATACCATTACCTCTACTGATTCTCGTTTCAGTACTGGTTTGGCTTTCTACTACATGTATATGAGTGTCCTGGGGTAAGTAAGTCTTATTTTGTGTGACACTCTAAGCTATGGTTGGGCACTTTTATATAAAGTTCTAAATAGATGTGTTTAAACATTTATTTGCCTTGATTCAGGATGATCAATATTCCTTATTTCAGACAGTCAGTTTCATTATTTGGGATAATGCATATGAATAATTAATTTTTTTTCTTTTTTTTTTTTTTCTTACCTTAAAAATTGATTTTTTTTTTCCTTTGGGCTGTTAGGCTCGTGGGGGCTGAAAATGCTTCATTTTATTGCGTCATTCTTGGCGCGGATTTTTTTGGCGTAAAAAAAAAAAATTTCTTTGTCATTTCCGGCGTCGTACTTGTCGAAGGAAGTTGTTTGTGATTGCGTAATTTTTTTGACTCATTCTTGGCGCCAAAAGCATTTAGGCGCCTAATAATGTGGGCGTCTTTTTTGGTGCTAAAAAATATGGGCGTCATTATTGTCTCCACATTATTTAAGTCTCATTGTTTATTTGCTTCTGGTTGCTAGAAGCTTATTCATTGGCATTTTTTCCCATTCCTGAAACTCTCATTTAAGGAATTTGATAGATTTTGCTTTATATGTTGTTTTTTCTATTACATATTGCAAGATGTCTCAGATTGACCCTGGATCAGAAGCTACTTCTGGAAAAACGCTTGACTGAGTTCAGTCCTACCAAAGCTAAGTTCATTTATTTTAAATGTTATGAATGTTTATCTTTAGCTATGGTTTGTAATAGGTTATCATGATAAACTTTTACATGCAGAATCCATTAGTATTTATGCTTTATATATTGCCATTCTTTTTACATCTTATGTACAAGAAATATTTAGAAGATTTTTAAGAAATATTTTTCTGATTCTATGTTAAAGGCTTTGTCTGACTTTGTGCCTTCTAATAAAATTTTTAGGTCTTTTTCAAACTTCTTTTTTAATTATCGAAGTTTCAAATGACCAACAACATACTGATTTATCCTTCTCTGATGATGTTTTTTCTCATTCAGAATTTTCTTCATCAGATATTGACACTAACAAATCTACTTTTTTATTAAAGTACATATGTTCTTTGTTGAAAAGGTGTTGATTATTTTACATTAAGGTAACTAGTTCTTTTTCAAGACTGCTAACACTATTTCTGCTTATTTATTCTTCTGTGTTTTCAGAGGTTTTTTTTTTCCAATTCCTTATACTAGGGAATGGAATAGGCTGAGAATTTTCTTTTATTACTTCAAAGGTTTTAAACTATACTCTTTGCCGGCAGTTTAATTCTCCAATTTATTGGGGCTATCTCTACTCCTACTAATTATGCTATTGTTTCTATAGCAAAATAGTATTTATTTTCCTTTAGATGGTTGTATCTTATTGATGGAAAATTATTTAGTTTCAGGTACTTTCCTTGGACCTATGATTTATTTGGATGTTGCAATTGCTTCATTTTTTCTGTTTACTTTAAGTTCAAGTATCAGATTATGATTTATTTTAGCATTGTTAAAGGGACAAAATTTACTAGACTATGTGCTGCTTTGTCTTGTTGTTTTGCATTTATTGATTATGCAAGTCCACTGTATTGTCTGGTCCTTTAACTGGACTATCATGCTAATAATTTCATTTGTGTCTTCATTTTATTGAATATTTTCGCAAATGAGGTTTAATCTATGTCTTTAGCTGTTTGAGCTAGAAGAATTTTGTGATTTCTAAAAATCCATATTTCTTTTGTTCTAAGATAATCAATTATTTGTTTTATAATTGGATTCAATTCTTATCTGTTACTCTGGGCTTCAAGATTGAGTTCTAAGACTAAAACTTTAAGCTTATACTAGTTTGGTTGTTCTTATTATGGAATGAATTCCTGAATTCTTTCCCAAGTAACATGTTTTTAATTGGAAATTTTTTCCGTTCGAAATCAGCTCCCTTAAATTGCGATGTATGGCAAGGGGCAGGTTAAGACTTTTTTGAAATTTATTTGGTTCTATTCGGTCCAAATTTCTTTGATTTTATTCCAGTAAGGCTAACACTTTCTTTAAGTGTGTTTCGGTCCTATTTATTTTGGGTACTGTTGAAGCATGGCTGGTCACCCGTGGGGTTCAAGCGCTGCTCAGACCTGGAATCTTCTGGGTTATTTCTTCCAGTTCCATTTTTAGGAACTGGGTTTTGGAGTTTTTATTCAAACTATTCTGCCTTTTTTTTTGGTCAGTGATAGCATTATTTGTTTTCATTAGATACAATAAATGCATATTTTTTCTGTATTCATTCAGATTATTTTCTGAGGATGCGGAATCTCATATGATTCACTTTGTTCTTCAGGACATAGTTAGAGGATCTTTTTTTCAAAAGCTCTTGATTCCTCTCACAAGGGTCACCTTTTTTTGGGTTTCCAGATAGTTTGTGTCACTGTCTTTGTCTCTATCAGACAAGGGACAATTTTATTGGGTTCCGTCTGTCGGTACCTTTAGTCTCTATTATTTCCTTCAGTTGCTATATATGCATATAAGTTTTAGGTCTTATGGCCACAGCATTGGATTCAATTCCCTTTGCTCATTTTCAATAGAAAGAACCTTTCCAGTCTTTTATGCTGAATTATGGTGCAGGGATTCTAGGATTTCGCATTTTAAATCTTCAAATCCTAATATTTATCTCTCTTGATTTGGTGGTTAAGATCACCATCATTTAGTTCTACAGGTCTCTTCGTTTCTTTCAACCTGGACCATGATCTCTACAGATGTGAGTCTTTTTGGTTGGGAGGCTGTCTGAGGATCTCTGTCAGCACAAGGGGTTTGGAAAACTCAGGAGGCGAGATTACCATTTGATATTTTAGAACTCTGTGTTTTCTCAGAGTTTTTCAGTTAGTTTCTTTTTGAGGAAGAGACGTTTATTGTTTTTCAGACAATATCACAACTATGGTGTATGTCAATCATCAGGGTAGGACTATCAGTCCTTAGGCTGTGACAGAAGTGTCTCGGATATTAGCTTAGGCTAAATCCAGCTCCTATCTAAATTATGTGGTTTTTTTCCCAGGTATAGATATTTGGGAAGCGGATTATCTCTGTTAATCAAGCTTTACATCCGGGAGAATGGTCTCTCATACCCAGATATGTTTTTCAATTTTTCAGATGTGAGCATTTCTAGAAATAGATCTGTTGGCATCTCATCTGAATAAAGAACTTCCCAGGGACCTATTCAGGTCCGGGGATCCTCAGGCGAAAGTAGTGTATGCATTGACATTTCTTTGGAAATTATCTTTTTGCCTATTTCTTTCCGCCTCTAGTTCTTCTTCCAAAGTGATTTCCAAAATTCTTATGGAGTATTTGTTTGTTATGCTGGTGGCTCCAGCATGGCCTCTCAGGTTTTGGTATGCGGATTTCATTCGGATGGCCAGTTGCCAACCTTGGACACTTCCGTTTAAACCAGACCTTCTTTCTCAAGGCCCATTTTTTTCCATCAGGATCTCAAATCATTAAATTTGAAGGGATGGAGATTGAACGCTTGGTTTCAGGCTCGTAAATCTGTCTCTAGAAAGATATATTATTGAGTCTGGAAGACCTACTTTTCTTGGCATTCTTTTAAAATTCATAGAATTTTATAATTTTTTTCAGGTTGGTTTGGATATGGTTTTGTCTGCAGTTCTTGTTAGGACAAATCTCTACTCTTTCTGTTCTTTTTTCACAGAAAGATTGCTAATCATCCTGATATTCATTGTTTTGTTCAGGCTTTGGTCCGTATCAAGCCTGTCATTAATTCAATCTCTCCTCTTTGGAGTCTCAATTTGGTGCTGAGGGCTTTACAGGCTCCTCCATTTTGAAACTATGCATTTTCTGAACATTAAATTACTTTCTTGGAAAAGTATTGTTCCTTTTGGTTATTTCTTCTGCTAGAAGAATTTTTGAGTTATCTGCTCTTTTTTGTGAATATAATTTTCATCATTTTTTTCAGGTTTTGATTCATATCAAACCTGTCATTAAGCCAATTTCTCCTCCTTGGAGTCTTAATTGGGTTCTGAAGGTTTTTCAGGCTCTTCTATTTGAGCATATGCTTGCTCTGGACATTAATTACTTTCATGGAAAGTATTGTTCTTTTTGGACATCTCTTCAGCTAGAACAGCTTTTGAATTATCTGTTCTTTCTTGTGAATCTCTTTTTTCTGATTTTTTTCATCAGGAAAAGGTGGTTTTTGCTGTCCTCATTTCAATTCTTACCTAAAGTTGTAAATTCTAACAAACATTAGGGAGGAATTATTCTTTTCCTAAGACTTCTTTGGTGAGATTCTTACTTTCTATGTTGAAGCTATTCAGATTTCAGGTAGACTTCTAGTCTATTTTTTATCTTTTCTGGTTTTAGGAAGGTCAAAAAGCTTCTGCCATTTATTTGGCATCTTGCTTAAACTTTTGATTCATCATGCTTATTTGGAGTCGGGTCGATTCCCGTCTCGGAGGATTACGGCTCATTCTACTAGGTAAGTTTCTACTTCCTGGGCTTTTTAAAGAATGAAGCTTCTGTTGATCAGATTTGCAAAGCAATGACTTGGTCTTCTTTGCATACTTTTACTTTGTTCTACCATTTTGATGTTTTCTCTTCTTTAGAAGCAGTTTTTTTCAGGCAGCTGTCTCAGTTTGATTCTTCTGCTTATAATTTCAGTTTTTTTCATTATAAAAATTGAAACTTTTTTGATTTGGGTAGTGGATTCATTTTTCAGCGGAATTGGCTGTCTTTATTTTTTATCCCTCCCTCTCTAGTGACTCTTGCGTGGAAGTTCCACATCTTGGGTATTTATTATCCCATACGTCACTAGCTCATGGACTCTTGCTAATTACATGAAAGAAAACATAATTTATGTAAGAACTTACCTGATAAATTCATTTCTTTCATATTAGCAAGAGTCCATGAGGCCCACCCTTTTTGTGGTGGTTATGATTTTTTTGTATAAAGCACAATTATTCCAATTCCTTATTTTTTTTATGCTTTCGCTCCTTTCTTATCACCCCACTTCTTGGCTATTCGTTAAACTGAATTGTGGGTGTGGTGAGGGGTGTTTTTATAGGCATTTTAAGGTTTGGGAAACTTTGCCCCTCCTGGTAGGAATGTATATCCCATACGTCACTAGCTCATGGACTCTTGCTAATATGAAAGAAATGAATTTATCAGGTAAGTTCTTACATAAATTATGTTTTTGTTTCACTTAACCACTAATATTCATGTATGATATGCAGGTCATTAATAAATTGATATAATTTTGATAAATTTTATAATTAATATTTTTAAATCTCGACTTAAAGGGATACTGAACCCATTTTTTTGGTGATTCAGATAGAACATGCAATTTTAAGCAACTTTTCAATTTACTCCTATTATCAATTTTTCTTTGTTCTCTTGCTATCTTTATTTGAAAAAGAAGGCATCTAAGCTAAGGAGCCAGAAAATGTTTGGTTCAGGATCCTTTATAGCAATTGTTTATTGGTGGGTGAATGTATCCAACAATCAGCAACAACCCAGGCTGTTCACTAAAAATGGACGGGCATATAAACTTACATTCTTGCTTTTCAAATAAAGATACCAAGAGAATGAATACAATTTGATAATAGGAGTAAAATTTGAGTTCAGTGTCCCTTTAACGTTAGATGTTAGTATTTAATTTGTGTACAGATTTCTAGTTCAAAAGTGGGATTTGTAACATTTTATTGAACAAGAAAATTCACATGTAAACTGAAAAAAAATGTGCAAAAAAAGCAAAAAAAAACATTTTCAGTATATGTGGGGATGCAACTACAACAGGCAAAAACAGCTACTTTTCATTACAAAAGAACGGTAAAGGAGTTATCTGAAAATATTAAACAATTCAATACATTCTGGCAGGTAAAATGGATCATTGGGAAATTTTAAAGTTTAGCTCAGATTGTTAGTCATGACAAACGCTGAACATTTGTCATATGCTTATATTGTACACATAGGTTTATAGGGGCGTATCTATCAAGCTCTGGATAGAGCTTGAGGCCCCGTGTTTCTGGCGAGCCTACAGGCTCTCCAGAAACACCAGTTATGAAGCAGCGGTCTAAAGACCGCTGCTCCATAACCTGTCCGCCTGCTCTGAGCAGGCAGACAAAGATCTCCGCAATTCAACCCGATCGAGTACGATCGGGTTGATTGACACCTCCCTGCTGGTGGCCGCGAGTCAGCAGGGGGGCAGCGTTGCACCAGCAGCTCTTGTGAGCTGCTGGTGCAATGCTAAATGCGGAGAGCGTATTGCTCTCCGTATTTAGCGAGGTCTTGCGGACCTGATTCGCACTGTCGGATCAGGTCCGCAAGACCTTTAATAAATAGAGGCCAATGGCTTAATTCATCAAGCTGTGAATACAACTTTAAGTTGTTAGACTGCAGCTTCCTAAATTCTACAATATTACTTGTGAGCTATCCCAATGCTGCTACCGCTGACTTAAATGTTTTTATTTACAATGTCAATCTCCATAATAAAAACAGGCTATGACTGTCTACAGGGCCGCCACTAGAAATTTTGGGGCCCCTGACTCAACCATTGATCAGGGCCCCCCCCCCCCCTCCTTTGACATGTGCAATTCTTGACCAAGTGACTAAAATGTATATGCAGTTTATTCTTAATTGTCTATTTAAACTTGGAAATGTTGTAAAGGTAGTAATATACACACACACACAGACACACTCATACACTGAAACACACAAACACACTCACACATAAGGATTCACATATAGACACTCTAGCAGACACGCAAAGAAACACACTCAGACACAGAAACCCAAACAGACACTTAGCACTTGTTTACATTGACCTGACAAGTAATGAGGTAAACTACAGTTTTGTAAAAAAAAGAGATTTAGAAAACAAAATATGGAGTTCTGATTATCTTTTTGTAAAGGAAGATGACAACTAAATTATGACAACAGCATGCAGTGGCTGAAAGGAAGGGCCCTGAACTGCCTAAACAATAATTTAAAGGTTAAATGGTGGAGTGGTTACTTCTGGAAAGGTCTTGTTAGTCTCAAAGTCTGTAGAAAGATGTGAATAATTAGTAGTAAGGTCAAAATGTCCTAAAAAGGAACAGACAATGGACACACACACACACACTCAAACTTGCACATACACCCAAGGAAACACCGACAGAGACAGCCTCAGAAAACACACAAAGACATATACACACATACACACACAGAGAGACAACCACATGAAAAACACAGAAAGATATACATACACACACCCTCACAGAGACACCCACAGAAAACACAGACATACATACACACAAACACCCTCACAGAAACACCCATAGAAAAAGCTCAAAGACATATGCACACACCCTCACAGACATCCACAGAAAATGCACAAAGACATACACACGGTAACACCCACCCTCACAGAGAGACCCACAGATAAAAAATACATACACATAGAGACACAAACCAAAGCACAAAGACATAAACACATACACCCACAGAAACACTCACAGGAGGAAACATTTATGCACCTTGCATCCCCTAAATCAACAGTGTGTGACATGCATGATAAAATAAAAATGCAGAAATTAAGAGATCACTTTTTAAAGAATCATATTTGTAAATGTGCAAACAAAAATAATTCTGTGAATTCAAAATTGTACATTAATGAGCTGGGTAGATGGCTAGATGAAGAAAAGTACCTTTAAAAGGTTGACAGACATATGTTTGTTTGTTTTTTTCCCATTTTCCCCAACCAAGAGCACCACTTCAAATATAGTGTACAAATTTTCCCATCTGTCAGCTGTACTTATGGATTTTGAAAATGCTGTACTCTATATGGTCTTGGTGGGACCATAAGCTGTGGTACTCATACCATTAGATCTGGTTAAATGCAGGATTTAGGCTTGTTGGTATGTATTTCAAAACTAAGTCAGCTGTAGTGTAAACTTAACAGTTTTAAGTTAACCTGTCTCATTTCAAACACTGAGCAATCTTAGTCTGAGAGTATAAAATTTTATGCAGATGTAAAATTTTTAGATAAAATGCCTCCTTGCATCTGGAAAGTCCTTGCATAAATGGGCAGTAAACTGGAATGTAGTATATATATATATATATATATATATATATATATATATATATATATATATATATATATATATATATATATATATAGTAAAGCAAAGAAAAAATCCGGACAGGGAGCTCAAAGCAAAATGAAAGTTTATTAGCACTATATAAAAGCTTCTAAGATATATGTATCAGACAATGGCTATAATAATCAGCAAGAAAGGGGCTGGGGTGGGCGTCTGACGCGTTTCAGCTCCTTTAGAGCCTTAATCATAGACAGAATGCTGCCCTAATGCCCTATTCAAAATAATATAGACTATGCTATCTTGCTATTGGATGGCCTGACCCACCTGTGTTACTTGTGGGTGTATACCTATTAAGAAAAACTGCCTGTGTGTGGCTGAATACCTTGTAATATAAGAATATGATACTCTAGGTGTTGTTTATTTATTGTGATAAATCATGTATATGCTTATGTCTTTACTGCTGTCAGGGTATAATTCCCTGAAGCATATTTTTATATATTTGTTACTCAATTCTTATGTCAGTAATCCTGTTAGTGCCCTATTCACCAATGGACATAAGGTCCCCTTGGTTGGCAACTGAAAGCAAAACTAAAAAAGAAGAAAAAAGTAGTAACGTTTCAGCTAATTGAATAAGTAATTAAGTAAGTTACCAACTGCTTACTTTTAAGCTGATCGCATTGTGTGCTGAATGTATGCCAAATTTTACTTTAGGTCATACTTATTAACAGCTTATTATAGCGGTAACTGTATTCTACTGTTACTAATTCAAATTAAATGAATACAGGCTTTTTTTGTCCTCAATACATGTTAAGGTGTTTAAGTATTAGAGTAACTTAAAGGTGGGTTTGTGGTGGCCTCAAAATGAAGTTAAGTTGGTCAACAAGAGGGCATGTAACCATTGACAACAACACTCTTAATATTGGATTAATCCTTATATCTATATTAACTGTGTATCTTTACAAAACCAAATGTTGTTGTATAGCAATGGGACAATGCCCTCGTGTCGATCAACTTTGTTTGATTAGGAGAACAAATGTACGAGCAAATTGAAGAGAAGAGAAACAATATTTGTTTACTTACAAGAAAATTAGGTATTTACATTGATATGTTATAATACTTATGTACAGAACGAAACTTTTTGTCTCATTGACTTATTTCGATACTGTACTTTAATTTATTTGGAAGTGGATAAGGGGCAATCAATTACCAATGATTGATTAGATCCGTCTCAATATTTAGGCCAGTTGGTTGCCGACTACCTAGGGTGAAGATCCAGAACACTTCTTTAGCAAGGAGGTCCTTCAATCTATCTCCACCTCTTGGCTTCCTTTTTATCTGGTCAATCACAGTCCAGGTGAAAGTGCTTACTTCCTTGTTGTGCTCATCCACAAAGTGTTTAGAGGCTCCAGTGGGTGTTATCCCCCTTTCAATATCATTGAGGTGGGCACGGATCCTCTCCCTGGCTTCCCGGGAGGTACATCCTATGTATTGCTTCTTACAAGCACTACATGTAATCATGTAGATCACAAAGGTCGATCTACAGTTAGTGCATTGTGATAGTGAGTACACTTTTTGTGTGGCCAAGGATTGAAAAATTTTTCCCGTGATAACAAAGCCGCAGGCCTTGCAGGTACTGTTGCCACATTTATAGTGTCCCTTCTGTGAAAGCCAGGTACTTTGTGGTTTTGGTTTTTTGAGCATTGATGGCGAAATTTGGTTGCCGATAGTTATATTTCGTCTTGCTACACAAAAGCAGCCGTCTTTGATGTCATCCTTAAGGAAATCATCTCCCAACAGAATTGGCAAATTTTTGCGCAGTATTTTGCAGATTGAATAGTACTGCGGACTATAGGTAGTCACAAAGGTAGGCTTTTTTCTAGCTTCCTTTGTTACTTTTTTGGTCACAAGTAAGGAATTCCTGTCGAGATGTTTGACATCTTCGAGTGCTTTGTGCACCACTTTGATGTCGCAACCTCGCTCCAACAATCTCTGAGTTAGTTTTTCACTTTCTGCCAAAAAGCCATCATCCTCTGAGCAGTTACGCCGGATTCGCAAGAATTGTCCTTTAGCTATTCCATATATATATATATATATATATATATAAAATGCATATCTGCCAAAAGGGCATCTACCATTTGTGTATTGAGGAGGAAACATTTCTGCATGGTTTTAAATATAGAATTTCTACAGCATTGTCAAATAAGCATAAATACACTGCTGCTAAAAAAATGTGTTTTTATGGACCCCTAGCCCCACCATACAACTACTACCACACTGAAGTTACAATCCAAAATTGCACAAAGAAATAAAAAACATTTGCTAAGTAAGTCCTACCTCCTCTTCAAATGAAAGTGATCTGCCGTCTGACTCAGGCACACACTGTACAAAGTGCCAAGTCTGTCTCACACTGAGCATAGTGGTTTAGTGCACACTAAGAAATCCTCTCAAATGCTAATACTTTACTCCTTGTAATAACATTTCCCATGCTCAATTAGCACTCTGCTATAGTACCCACTGGTGGCTGCCTCATGGGGCCCCCCTGGCTCATTGGGCCCCTGACAGGAGTCACCCCTGTCACCCCCTGATGGCGGCCCTGACTGTCTATGCTTTGCTGATGCCATCACAAATGGTATGAATTATAAAAGGGAATTCAACACCACCATTTATGTTCTCAAACAACATAGGTTTGTTCATACAGATGTGCTCACTCTGCAGCACAAAATGAATACAATTCATATTCAGCTACCTTAAAGGGATATGAAATCCAAAATTTGTCTTTCATGATTCAGATAGAGCATGCAAATTTAAACAACATTCTAATTGAATCTTCTTATCCGTTCTTTTGGTATATTTTGCTGAAAAGCATGGATGTAAGCTCAGGAGCCTGCCCATGTCTGGAGCACTATAGGGCAGAAATCTTCCAATGATGTTGTTATCTATTTAAAAGAGCATTAGTGGGCAGCACTATTGTATGCCATGTAGTGTTCCAGATACCTACATAGGTAGCTCTTTAACAAAGAATATCATGGGAATGAAGCAAATTTAAATGTTAAAATTGTATGCTCTGTCTGAATTACAAAAGACAATTGTTGGGCTTCATATCCCTTTTAACTTCTCCCAGAGCTTTGTTGATAACTTTATAAGTGACATAAAATATTTATTTAAGGACACACAATTTTTCAGGTATTCCTATGTATGTGGGGCATGTCACTGTACACCAACAGAGCTATGGGAGTTTTCCTTATCGGCCAGTGAGCTTTAATCCCACAGAGCAGCTGTTTACAGAATATGCATTATTGGTTCAAAATCAAATTAAACAGCTTTAACTTTTTTTTAGCCTTTTTCTGTGATTTTTTTTTTTTTAAATGGTGATCATTCCTATGCATTATGGGAATTTGTAGATTTTAATCTCCCTTTAAAAGCATCTAAACCAGTCAGTTCATTATTTTGCAGCCCAGGCTTGTAGACCTTGTAGAGCCTCTCCAGTATGGAAAGTCTGATCCCTTAGATACAAATTCACACCTACTCTGATCAAGTTAGAAATATGTTAAATGTTATAGGGCCAGGGTTCTGGATCCTGCTGTAGGCTTTCTGGCATCTCTGGGACAATGAAAAAAAAACAAGATTTAGTGTTAAAGGGACAGTGTACTGTAGAATTGATTTCCACTGACATGTTATACCAGTTGCAACGTATAAAATGTATGGGAAATTTATCCTTTTGGTTTATTTTCTTACATGAAAAAAAAACATTTAAAAATACATAGAGCATATTCTGTTTTGTGCAGAACATTGGAATTGTATGATATTTACAGTAAAAAGTATCACACTTTATTAAATATGAATATTGCATTAATATGTTTTTTTATGTTTTCATCTACTTGACTGCAAAGGGCTTCGATGCACTTATATATGGCTATGGGGCCAAATTCTCATTGGGTGGACGGACTTGATCCGCTGTAGCGGATCATGTCCGCCACACCTCGATAAATGCCGACAGCACATGCTGTCAGTATTTATCATTGCACAAGCATTCCTAGTGAATTCAAGGTCATTCTACCGTAATTCACAATTGCACTCACACGTTCACATTTACTTTTAACTTTTAATATGAGCAGAATTTAACTTGCGTGCAAACTAAGTATTTATTTTTGCTATCAACTTTTTTTCTAAAAATATCACCAAAATTCTAAATGACTGTAGTTATTACAAAAACCATCTTGCAAACTTGTATACCTCACAGCTAAAGCTATATAAATAGTTCAGTGTGTCTGCATTACACAAAAACAGATTAAGATTTCAAGTTCACGGTATGAATGAAAAAATAACTCTACTTTTTTTTCAGGTTTGTGTATCAGTAAAAATAGAATTTAGTAAATATTAAGCATAATTTGTGAATGCATGTATAAACTGATAACCTTCTGATAAAGGTATATTTATTATTTCTTGAAAAATAAGCCAATGGCAATGATTTTTTTTTTGTTACCTAGGTGCAAGTCTCCTTGACGATTTCAGTAAATATTTCTGGTTTCACCATTCTGAAGGAGACACAATGACAGTCCAGAATCCAGTTTGGATGAACCTCTGTGCTGCCATTTGGACTGTCGTCTCCTATGTAATTGCTGACTTGGAGGATATGTTGCCAAGGTAATGAAAAGCAGGAATGAAGACTCATTCTTCATTATGAAATGTGAAGACATACATTCATTTTTTTCTACTTTATCTATGAGATTTCTTCCTTTTGTATGAAATGTGTTTTTCTTTACAACTATCCAGTATAAAAATCATGAATTACATACAGTATATATTATTGTCCTGTGTTATTGTTCATGTTTCCTGTATTTGTTTAAAATCTTATTTTGTAATAAAGCTGACAGTTTCAAATAAATTCAACTTCATACTTTTTATTCTGTGTGGTTCATATTTTTGTGTGATTTTTTTCCCTATATATTTAGTACAGAATACAAATATCAATTTGTGCTTATAGATGTGAGATCTTGCAAAACAGTATGATCAAAGGAGTCCATCTGCATGAAAATACTTGTACATGATTTGTAATATTGTTATCACATATTGGGCTAGATGCTATGCAGGCCACTAAATATAGCTACTACAAAATAGCATAAGAAAGATTTTTCATAGTGGATCAGTTTTAGGGGCCAATTTAACATGCTGCGAACGCAGCAGTTTCAGCACAAGCAACGAGGCTCGCTGTAAACATAAATTAAGAAGCAGCAGTCTTAAGACCTCTGCTCCTTAACTCATCCGCCACCTCTGACATGGCGGACAGCAATCATCCCGATCAGATATGATTGGGATGATTGACACCCCCTGCTAGTGGCCGATTGGCCGCAAATGTGCAGGGGTGGCATTGCACAAGCATTTCACTAGAAATGCTTGTGCAATGTTAAATATTGACAGCGTATGCTGTTGGCATTTAGCAATGTCGGGCGGACATGATCCGCTATAGTGGATCATGTCCACCCACATCTAAATGAATTGGCCCCTTAGTACATGTATTGTACTGAACACTGATAATGGCATAATGCAGCTCCACATATCCATCATAGAGAGAGACTTGATGGTTTGCAGAAGGGAAAGATGAGCTTTAGCGTACATTGCATAGCAGCATTACAGCAGTCACTGCAAAAGCTCCCCATTTCTTGCCATGCAAGATATAGATGTGTTGGGATAAGTCCCAAGACTGACTTGAGCCATTTATCCAGAAATAAATTAATAATTTCTCCGGCTCCGGCTTCCTCCAATCACGGCATTGCATCAGGCAATGATTCCCCTGGGGGGTGAAAGCCGTGATTGGAGGATGCCATATTCGTCATTGCTGACGTAAGAAGAGACGAGCGGCAGGAGGGGGAATCGCTTCTCCGGCTTTAAGAAGAAAAAGATAAGTATTTTAACAAAATGGATGAAATGTAAACTTTCATGAATGAAAATAGTATTTTTAAAAACTGGGCACTCATTCTTGAAAGTTGACATACACTTTAATACTCTTTAACATTTCATAGAGTTTGTATTTTATAGTCACCAAAGGCATGCTGCTTACCACCAATACAACTTAAAGGACCAGTAAATGCAGTTGATTTGCATAATCAATAAATGCATGATAACAAGACAATGCAATAGCACTTAGGGGCCAATTTATCAATATCTGGTGGACATGATACGCTGTAGCGTATCATGTCTGCCAGTAGGGATGGGCGAATGTGTAAATTTTCGAATTTCGAATGTAGAACGAATGTTATTACCGAAATTCAAATTCTAAATTCGAATGTCGATAAGAATGAATATTCTTAAAAATTCGAAAATCAAATGTTATTTACAGTTTTCGAATGTCACTTTCGAATTCGAATGTTTATAATTATATCGAATGTCCACATTCGAAATTTCAAATTTAACATTCTATTTAACAAATACTATTCAGAAGTTCAATAGTTCATGTGGTAGGGTGGGAATTTAGTAAATTGATACATAGATACAAATATATCATTTCAAATGTTTCCATATAGAATATTGCATAATTCGAATATTACATTCAAAGAAAGCATTACAAATGCTATTACAAACATAAATTCGAATTTTTCGAATTCGAATATTGCATAATTCGAATATTACATTTAAAAGCATTAGAAATACTATTACAATCTAAATTCGAATTTTTCGAATTCGAATACACGTATTGCATAATTTGAATATTGCATTTAAAGAAAATGCATTACAAATACTATTACAATCTAAATTCAAATTTTTCGAATTCGAATATTGCATAATTTGAATATTACATTTAAAGAAAAAGCATTAGAAATACTATTACAATCTAAATTCGAATTTTTCGAATTCGAATATTTTCGAATGTAATTGTAAAATTCGAAACCGAACATTCGAAAATCGAATGTTAGAATGTTATGTAAACATTCGAAAACGAACGAATGCGTTAAAATTCGTGCCGTTTTTCGAATGTTGCAAAACATTCGCCCATCCCTATCTGTCAGACATTGCATGCTGTCGGCATTTAACATTGCACAAGCAGTTCTAGTGAACTGCTTGTGCAATGCTGCCCCCTGCAGATTCAGCCGCTAGCAGCGAGTGTCAATCAACCCGATCTTATGCGATCAGGCAGATTGATGTCCGCAGCCTCAGAGGCAGCGGACGAGTTAAGGAGCAGCGGTCCTAAGACTGCTGCTTTTTAACTGCTGTTTCCTGAAGGCTCGCACGGAAACATGGGCATCCGGGGCCATTCGGCCCTTGATAAATCAGCCCCTTAGTCTGAACTTCAAGTGAATAGTATTTTTTTCTGCCAAATTTCAAAGTTATGTCTATATCCACTCCCACTGCATCATGTGACAGCCATTAGCCAATCACAAATGCATATACGTATATTCTGTGAATTCTTGCTCATGCTCAGTAGGAGCTGGTGACTCAAAAAGTATAAATATAAAAAGTCTGTGCACATTTTGTCAATGAAGTAAATTGGAAAGTTATTTAAAATTGCATGCTGTATATGAATCATGAAAGTTTCATTTTGACTTCAGTGTTCCTTTAAGTGAGTGTTCTTATCAGCTAATGAACAATCTTTATGACCTTGCGCTGCCATTCAATTTTGTTTTCCTAAAGATTGAAATATTTGGAAAAAAAGGTCTAAGCCTTTAACAGTTGATATAATAACGTCATTAACAAATATGTATGGAATGTTTACATTTCTTTATTTTTCTCATTACAGGCAGGTTAAAAAAATCAAAACCAATGCCTTATTTTAAAATAAATGCAAAAATAAATATATTAATAAATAAATAAATACACATATACATAATTTTGACAGTTGTTTAGTTAAAATGTTGTATCCTTTCAATAAGGTGCTGAAATTCAATCTGCAGTTTATTGGAGTAAAATGTTCTTCTGTAGTTTTATACATATTTCATGTTCGTTTAATGGTAATTACGCTGCCACACTATTGGTATATATGACTGCTTCATTCATAAGTGATCCCTGAGCTGTTTCTGGAAATACAAAATTGTGTGCTTTTTGCATTCTAAACCTATTTAGGAATCCTCCAGTGGAAAATTACTTTATTTTCTGTTCTAGTGTGCTATGTAGGCTGATAAGATCATATTTGCATTTACATTGTTCTTTTTTTTTTGTTCAATTTATCTGAAAAGTTGGTTGACCTATGCTTTATTAATACATGAACTAAAGATCTTGATACCAATGAATATTAATGGAAGAATTACTTAACTACATACATACACATATATATATATATATATATATATATATATATACATATATATACTGTATATATATGTTGCGGGTAAAGTAAGAAATTGGGTAAGCATTACCCGGGTAAACCTGACATTACCCAAGCGACTGTGTTAAAGCCCGATGTAAACATGATAAATCTTCTCCGAATGCATTAAGTCCCTGCATCAAACGTGTACGATGCACTGTAATTTACACATCTTTACTATCTTTTTTGCCTCTGACTAGAGGGTTCACGGGGGGGGGGGCACCTTCCATGAACCCCCCAGGCAGTGGCAAAAAAAATTGTGTAGATGTGGGAATTACATTACATCGGGCTTTACCCACAGCCGCTTAGGTAATGTCAGGTTTACCCGGGTAATCCTAGGATTACCCGGATTTATATATATATATATACAGGGAGTGCAGAATTATTAGGCAAATGAGTATTTTGACCACATCATCCTCTTTATGCATGTTGTCTTACTCCAAGCTGTATAGGCTCGAAAGCCTACTACCAATTAAGCATATTAGGTGATGTGCATCTCTGTAATGAGAAGGGGTGTGGTCTAATGACATCAACACCCTATATCAGGTGTGCATAATTATTAGGCAACTTCCTTTCCTTTGGCAAAATGGGTCAAAAGAAGGACTTGACAGGCTCAGAAAAGTCAAAAATAGTGAGATATCTTGCAGAGGGATGCAGCACTCTTAAAATTGCAAAGCTTCTGAAGCGTGATCATCGAACAATCAAGCGTTTCATTCAAAATAGTCAACAGGGTCGCAAGAAGCGTGTGGAAAAACCAAGGCGCAAAATAACTGCCCATGAACTGAGAAAAGTCAAGCGTGCAGCTGCCAAGATGCCACTTGCCACCAGTTTGGCCATATTTCAGAGCTGCAACATCACTGGAGTGCCCAAAAGCACAAGGTGTGCAATACTCAGAGACATGGCCAAGGTAAGAAAGGCTGAAAGACGACCACCACTGAACAAGACACACAAGCTGAAACATCAAGACTGGGCCAAGAAATATCTCAAGACTGATTTTTCTAAGGTTTTTTGGACTGATGAAATGAGAGTGAGTCTTGATGGGCCAGATGGATGGGCCCGTGGCTGGATTGATAAAGGGCAGAGAGCTCCAGTCCGACTCAGATGCCAGCAAGGTGGAGGTGGAGTACTGGTTTGGGCTGGTATCATCAAAGATGAGCTTGTGGGGCCTTTTCGGGTTGAGGATGGAGTCAAGCTCAACTCCCAGTCCTACTGCCAGTTTCTGGAAGACACCTTCTTCAAGCAGTGGTACAGGAAGAAGTCTGCATCCTTCAAGAAAAACATGATTTTCATGCAGGACAATGCTCCATCACACGCGTCCAAGTACTCCACAGCATGGCTGGCAAGAAAGGGTATAAAAGAAGAAAATCTAATGACATGGCCTCCTTGTTCACCTGATCTGAACCCCATTGAGAACCTGTGGTCCATCATCAAATGTGAGATTTACAAGGAGGGAAAACAGTACACCTCTCTGAACAGTGTCTGGGAGGCTGCGGTTGCTACTGCACGCAATGTTGATGGTGAACAGATCAAAACACTGACAGAATCCATGGATGGCAGGCTTTTGAGTGTCCTTGCAAAGAAAGGTGGCTATATTGGTCACTGATTTGTTTTTGTTTTGTTTTTGAATGTCAGAAATGTATATTTGTGAATGTTGAGATGTTATATTGGTTTCCCTGGTAAAAATAAATAATTGAAATGGGTATATATTTGTTTTTTGTTAAGTTGCCTAATAATTATGCACAGTAATAGTCACCTGCACACACAGATATCCCCCTAAAATAGCTATAACTAAAAACAAACTAAAAACTACTTCCAAAACTATTCAGCTTTGATATTAATGAGTTTTTTGGGTTCATTGAGAACATGGTTGTTGTTCAATAATAAAATTAATCCTCAAAAATACAACTTGCCTAATAATTCTGCACTCCCTGTATATATATATATATATATATATATATATATATATATATATATATATATATATATATATATATATATATATATATATATATATATATATATATATATATATATACATATATATATATATATTAGTTATATACTTTCCACAAATAATTATATTACTGTAATCACTTCTGTTTCCATAATTTTCTGTTGCTACTTTCCCACATGTCTTTGGAAGAATCCAAAATCTATATTTCATCTGTTAGTCAATATCTATGCATCTGCCTATTGAAGTTTGCAGTACAACATTATTTTTTTTTTTATTAATATGTTGGCATTTGTAACTGTTTATAGTAGCCTCATTTATTCTCCTTTAGTGATGATATAATGCCAAGTACACTTTCACACACACATCAAAACCTATTCAAGGAATGCTCCATCTGTTGCCAGGTCTCAGGAATCTTACTTTTCATTCATCAAATTCCTAATTTTCTACATTATTGTTTGTCAAAAAGTGAATTTACTGTCATTCCTTTTCTCTGCAGGGTCTAACAATTTCCATTATTTATTACTGAATAATTATATTATGGTTTATCATCTTAACGTCTCAAATATAGATACAAATTAATAAACAGAATCATAGTCTACAGAGTATACCTAATTAAAATAATTTAATAAGAATGCAAATTTGTTAATGAAATTACTGACATTATACAAACTGTTTTCAATTTATATAGCTGATAAATAAATCATTTGCTCATTTCATTAGTTAAAAGGAAACATTTTTTATTTTTTTTTCATTCTTTTTATTGAAGACACAAATGCAAAGAGACAATAATGTTACGTACGTGTTGTCAGTTGTGATGTATAGGAGCGCCAAAGGCTAAAATATTACACAGGTTTGAAAAGAGATGGTAATGCCAAATATGGACAAAATCTATGTGCCAATAAAATTGGATAAGCCAATAGACCAATATAACGATTATATTGGATCAATGAATCAAATACATATACAATTTAGAAATGTATTAAAAATACAATATATGGGAATAATTAAAAACAATTCATAAAGTTAAAATCAATACCAGAAATAAGAACAGAAATTATAAACTAAAAATCAATTTGTGAACAATGTGAAGGTATATATAAAACTAGTATAAGATAAACTATGTGGAATTTCTATGAGTTTGACTAGCTCCAATCACAATCTACAACTCTGGTTATAATGAATGGGCTTAGACCCCTTTTGAAGTGTAATATGTGTTAAACAAGTTAACAACCAGTTAAGTGTGCAATCATAAACAATTTAAACATATAATACAAACAGTAATAGAGTGCTTAAACACAAATTTCTTGAAAAAAGCCCTTGTAAAGGGCTGAAACGCATAGACGTTATTCCCGTAAGGGATTTGTGAGGCTATCTATCCTTCAGGATCATCTGTTTTGGGTGAGTCAAATACTTATAGAACTCCCTCGCAGACACATTTTGTATAGGTCTTTTTTTATTTATATTTTAGATGATCACTTCATTAAGGACTACTTTCTACATAGGATAATCTTGGAACAGGATCTTCTTCATCTCCATTTTATACATTGGGTCTCTGTTTCAAACATTGGGACTCCGTCATTTCTAACTTGATATTAGGATTTATCTTGTTGGCCCATGGATGTTTTTATATCATTGTAAATAGACTTTTTATCTGTTTAAGGTGTGCCGGCACTCTTGATTTATTCTGTAGCTATTTCTTTTCTTTTTTATTATCATGGTTTATGCTTTATAGTATCACACATAATTCACATTTTTCTTCGTGGTAACTTTTATATTTTTATATATGTTTTGTTTTTCTGTGTTCTAGCACTGGATTTTTGTTTTTAAGCACTCTATTACTGTTTGTATTATATGTTTAAATTGTTTATGATTGCACACTTAACTGGTTGTTAACTTGTTAAACACATATTACACTTCAAAAGGGGTCTAAGCCCATTCATTATAACCAGAATTGTAGACTGTGATTGGAGCTAGTCAAACTCATAGAAATTCCACATAGTTTATCTTATACTAGTTTTATATATACCTTCACATTGTTCACAAACTGATTTTTTAGTTCCTAATTTCTGTTCTTATTTCTGGTATTGATTTTAACTTTATGATTTTTTTTTAATTATTCTCATATATTGTATTTTTAATAAATTCCTAAATTGTATATGTTTTTGATTCATTGATCCAGTATAATCGTTATATTGGTCTATTGACTTATCCAATTTTATTCGCACACAGATTTTGTCCATATTTGGCATTACCATCTCTTTTCAATCCTGTGTAATACTTTAGCCTTTGGCGCTCCTATACATCACAACTATCATTTACTTAAAATCTGTTAGGGACTCTTTATAGTGAGCTTGTATTTTAGCTAAGCGCTAGTCACTATATCTTTTTAAGTGTTACATACGTATTGTCATAATGTTACGTAGATACAAAACATGCAAGAATATACATAATCAGGGCCAACCTTAACATTTGCGAGGTCCTGGGCAATAAAAATTTGTGGGGGCCCTCAGCACAGTGCACTTATTACCCTCTCCTTTAAGCCCTGCCCTTGTATGGACCACCCATGTGCCAACATTCAGTGATACCTATATAAAGTATAACACAAAATATACCTCATGACACTGTAAAAACGTCTCAAACTAAATACAACATGTCAAGTTAGGAAATGTCCAGAAGAAGACCCAAATGCTAGGGCGAACTTAAACAACACCCTTACACTCTGAGTTTAATCCAGGACGTGACCCCACGACAACCTCCAAAAAACAAAGTACTCACGATATGGAGCAGGGTTAGCCTGTGCCAAAGTAATTCAAGATATCAGCCAGATAGACTTCTGAATAAGGAACTGGTTTCAGGAATGTCTTCCACAGAATCAGGAGAGCAGGGATAGTCCACTTATACTCAGACAGAAGAAGGGTAAAACAGGAAACAGTTAATAATGCAGGAGTAGGTAATTTGTTATCAGGCAGTCTGAGGGTTAACACTGTGTAGACAGTCTTTGCAGAGTATGCAACAGGTAATCAGGCAGTTTGAGGGTTAACACTGAGTAGACAGTCTTTGCAGAGTATGCAACAGGTAATCAGGCAGTTTGAGGGTTAACACTGTGCAGAAAGTCTTTGCAGAGCATGCAACAGGTAATCAGGCAGTTTGAGGGTTAACACTGTGTAGTCAGAACTTGCAGAATTAACAACATGTAATCAGGTAGTTTGAAGGTTAACACTGTGTTGTCAGAACTTGCAGAGATAGCAACAGGTAATCTGGTAGTTTGAAGGTTAACACAGATTAATCAGTACTTGTTGAGATTAGCAACAGGATATCAAGCAGTTTGAAGGTTTACACTGAATAATTGTATTTGCAGAGTTTGGAAACAGGTAAACATGCAGATTGAAGGTTTCACAGAAATAACAGTATTTGAATAGTTTGGCAGTACACAGAGTAGTCAGAATTTGCAGCAGGTAAACAGGCAGTTTGAAAGTTTCACAAAACAAACAGTAATTGCATTGTTTGGAGACAAGTAATCAGGAGGTTGAAGGTTAATCCAGCATAGTAAATCCTTGAAGAGATTGGCAACAGAAAAGCAGCAGTTAGAGAGATTCCACAGCGAATTCCTAACAGAAGCCACAAAGTTAAACAAACAAACGGGCACTGGAGAAACAGAAAAGCCCGGAATAAAAAGCCTGTTTGTGACATCATCAGGAAGGGGTGGCTCAGACACCTGTCAATCAAGCACACAGAGAGGACTGCAGAGCTTCCCAGCAGCCGAGCGTGACACAACATATATATTGCACCATCTCATAACCTCACCGTTTACATTGCAGGGCCCCCCAAAGAGCAGGGCCCTGGGTGGGTGACCCTCTCGCCCTGCCCAAAGGTCAGACCTGTACATGATACAGATCTGTAAGCATTCACATGATACGCAGAGCATGTTATCATCACCAAACTCTTCATTTAAGAGATTTTTGAATTCCAAAATAAGTGAAATGTGAACATTAACTGTACCATGTATTTTACTGTATGAAAATTAAAAGCGATCTTTACGTGTCTCCATTGTGTATTTTAATTTTAAGTACTAGCTAAAAAAATAATAGAATGATACAGGAACAATAATTCCAAGCAATTTGTCTGGAAGTTGACAAACCTCTAGGGTCCAACAAAATTTCCAATTTTAAATTGAGCTAAACAAACAATACTATGAAACAATATTCTGTCTAAGTTCATCTTATTGAGCAGCTAGCCAGTCAGCTCTAATCGGGGTATAGTAAAACACTACATATATCTATTGACATTCAAAACCCTGCAATAAAGGAAAGTTAGTGAACCCAAAACATGTTGCACTCCTCGTAAAAAAGATACAGTAGTAGATTATGAGACCTACATTCACTCAGATCGGTAAAGAAATAAAGAAAGGAAAAGAGGGTGGAGGAGAGGAGAGGAGGGGAGAGAGAGGAATACAAATTACATCAGGGGAAAAAGAAAAACAGGTATAGATCTAGTGTCAGATTGTCGACCCTTAGCTGCTTTGCTCTTCTCTATGTAGCCATATTTCCTATATATTCCAGTAAAACTCTAGTTCATCTAAGCTCTGATAAAAGCTTCTTTCCATTTTGGCAAAGAAATCTACGGATCTGATTACACATTCTAGAGAGTGGGGATCTGTTTCCACACTCTAATCCCAATTCCCAGTTTGTTACACATCTCAAATACTTGTTCCCAACCTTTAGCTATCTTCGAGCAGCTCATCAGATATGTAAAACTGACCCTGTTTCTCCATATCTCCATCAGCACTTAGCAGAATGTGTTGGGGTTATTTGTGAGAGTCGTAGGGGTGTGAAATGCCATCTCAGTAATATTTTCACATAAAGCTTAAAATGTTTTTTTTTTTTAATAGATATAATTTCATATATGATTTTCCATTGTTTCCTACAATATGTATCAAATAACCGCAATAGACTTTTCCAGGTGCCTTAATAGCATTCAAAGTTTGCTCTAAAATTGATATTAAACTTTTAGATTACCTTGTTGAGTAAGTATTGCATTCAAATGTTTTATAATCACTTTATTAACACAATTTCTGTGTTTTACAAATCCAAAACAATTCAAGGATGTATTTCTTAAAAAGCCCAATGAGATCCGTATTCCTCATCTCGTTCCATATGGATAATTAGGTACAGATATAAATGAGCTCTGAGATAGCCAATCACAATGTAACATTATGGACTCAGGTAAATTTCACCTGTCTAGAGGGACTGGAACAAACAGGATTTTCAGTGGAATTTTACAGCAAAAGGAGGCAAACTATATAATAAATGTATAATGTATACATTGTATGTTCTTTTATTTTCTATAATTAAACATTTTACAAATAGATTAAGGACCATGTGATCAGAACTTCACTGGGCAAGACGTGAAAAACAATGTTAACACTCGCAGGAGCTGCTCTCATGAAATTATCTAAAAAAAGGTCTGGCCCTGTGAGTTGCAAGATGTCTCCCATAGAATATAATGGAGCTCGCTTTCACATATTAACAAGAGACACTGTTTTAAAGGTAAAAACTGCCTCTAGAGAATTAGAATTAGTACTGTTGAGATTCCTTAAACAATCTCACAAGGCCAGAGAGCTTTAGATCATCAGACTCTTTAAGTTAATATCAATATTTACATTCTTATAATTAACAACAACTGATAAAAAAAAACCAAAGGCCTGTGCATAAATATAAGACATTGGGTCCTGTCTTCTATGATCTATTGATACTAATAATCACAGCAGCATTATACAATAATATATAGGAAACAGTTAATAATGCAGGAGTAGGTAATTTGTTATCAGGCAGTCTGAGGGTTAACACTGTGTAGACAGTCTTTGCAGAGTATGCAACAGGTAATCAGGCAGTTTGAGGGTTAACACTGAGTAGACAGTCTTTGCAGAGTATGCAACAGGTAATCGGGCAGTTTGAGGGTTAACACTGTGCAGAAAGTCTTTGCAGAGCATGCAACAGGTAATCAGGCAGTTTGAGGGTTAACACTGTGTAGTCAGAACTTGCAGAATTAACAACATGTAATCAGGTAGTTTGAAGGTTAACACTGTGTTGTCAGAACTTGCAGAGATAGCAACAGGTAATCTGGTAGTTTGAAGGTTAACACAGATTAATCAGTACTTGTTGAGATTAGCAACAGGATATCAAGCAGTTTGAAGGTTTACACTGAATAATTGTATTTGCAGAGTTTGGAAACAGGTAAACATGCAGATTGAAGGTTTCACAGAAATAACAGTATTTGAATAGTTTGGCAGTACACAGAGTAGTCAGAATTTGCAGCAGGTAAACAGGCAGTTTGAAAGTTTCACAAAACAAACAGTAATTGCATTGTTTGGAGACAAGTAATCAGGAGGTTGAAGGTTAATCCAGCATAGTAAATCCTTGAAGAGATTGGCAACAGAAAAGCAGCAGTTAGAGAGATTCCACAGCGAATTCCTAACAGAAGCCACAAAGTTAAACAAACAAACGGGCACTGGAGAAACAGAAAAGCCCGGAATAAAAAGCCTGTTTGTGACATCATCAGGAAGGGGTGGCTCAGACACCTGTCAATCAAGCACACAGAGAGGACTGCAGAGCTTCCCAGCAGCCGAGCGTGACACAACATATATATTGCACCATCTCATAACCTCACCGTTTACATTGCAGGGCCCCCCAAAGAGCAGGGCCCTGGGTGGGTGACCCTCTCGCCCTGCCCAAAGGTCAGACCTGTACATGATACAGATCTGTAAGCATTCACATGATACGCAGAGCATGTTATCATCACCCAAACTCTTCATTTAAGAGATTTTTGAATTCCAAAATAAGTGAAATGTGAACATTAACTGTACCATGTATTTTACTGTATGAAAATTAAAAGCGATCTTTACGTGTCTCCATTGTGTATTTTAATTTTAAGTACTAGCTAAAAAAATAAAAGAATGATACAGGAACAATAATTCCAAGCAATTTGTCTGGAAGTTGACAAACCTCTAGGGTCCAACAACATTTCCAATTTTAAATTGAGCTAAACAAACAATACTATGAAACAATATTCTGTCTAAGTTCATCTTATTGAGCAGCTAGCCAGTCAGCTCTAATCGGGGTATAGTAAAACACTACATATATCTATTGACATTCAAAACCCTGCAATAAAGGAAAGTTAGTGAACCCAAAACATGTTGCACTCCTCGTAAAAAAGATACAGTAGTAGATTATGAGACCTACATTCACTCAGATCGGTAAAGAAATAAAGAAAGGAAAAGAGGGTGGAGGAGAGGAGAGGAGGGGAGAGAGAGGAATACAAATTACATCAGGGGAAAAAGAAAAACAGGTATAGATCTAGTGTCAGATTGTCGACCCTTAGCTGCTTTGCTCTTCTCTATGTAGCCATATTTCCCATATATTCCAGTAAAACTCTAGTTCATCTAAGCTCTGATAAAAGCTTCTTTCCATTTTGGCAAAGAAATCTACGGATCTGATTACACATTCTAGAGAGTAGGGATCTGTTTCCACACTCTAATCCCAATTCCCAGTTTGTTACACATCTCAAATAATTGTTCCCAACCTTTAGCTATCTTCGAGCAGCTCATCAGATATGTAAAACTGACCCTGTTTCTCCATATCTCCATCAGCACTTAGCAGAATGTGTTGGGGTTATTTGTGAGAGTCGTAGCGGTGTGAAATGCCATCTCAGTAATATTTTCACATAAAGCTTAAAATGTTTTTTTTTTTTAATAGATATAATTTCATATATGATTTTCCATTGTTTCCTACAATATGTATCAAATAACCGCAATAGACTTTTCCAGGTGCCTTAATAGCATTCAAAGTTTGCTCTAAAATTGATATTAAACTTTTAGATTACCTTGTTGAGTAAGTATTGCATTCAAATGTTTTATAATCACTTTATTAACACAATTTCTGTGTTTTACAAATCCAAAACAATTCAAGGATGTATTTCTTAAAAAGCCCAATGAGATCCGTATTCCTCATCTCGTTCCATATGGATAATTAGGTACAGATATAAATGAGCTCTGAGATAGCCAATCACAATGTAACATTATGGACTCAGGTAAATTTCACCTGTCTAGAGGGACTGGAACAAACAGGATTTTCAGTGGAATTTTACAGCAAAAGGAGGCAAACTATATAATAAATGTATAATGTATACATTGTATGTTCTTTTATTTTCTATAATTAAACATTTTACAAATAGATTAAGGACCATGTGATCAGAACTTCACTGGGCAAGACGTGAAAAACAATGTTAACACTCGCAGGAGCTGCTCTCATGAAATTATCTAAAAAAAGGTCTGGCCCTGTGAGTTGCAAGATGTCTCCCATAGAATATAATGGAGCTCGCTTTCACATATTAACAAGAGACACTGTTTTAAAGGTAAAAACTGCCTCTAGAGAATTAGAATTAGTACTGTTGAGATTCCTTAAACAATCTCATAAGGCCAGAGAGCTTTAGATCATCAGACTCTTTAAGTTAATATCAATATTTACATTCTTATAATTAACAACAACTGATAAAAAAAAACAAAGGCCTGTGTATAAATATAAGACATTGGGTCCTGTCTTCTATGATCTATTGATACTAATAATCACAGCAGCATTATACAATAAGATTATATATATATATATATATATATATATATATATATATATATATATATATATATATATATATATATATATATATATATATATATATATATATATATATATATATATATATTGTATATACATGTTTAATATAACCACAGCTCATATAGCTATAATACAGCTAGATTACAAGTATGGTATTTTCAGTGTTATTACAGCATCACAGCCATTACAAGTCTTGTCGGTATACAGAAGGTGTACCGCAAGCCTTTTAGCCTGTAACGCAATGTCAGTACCGCACTCGTAAAAATGACGTTTTTTTCATGGGATTCCCATAGTGCTGGTATTACGAGTTTTGCGGTGAGGCTAAAAAGCAAACGTTACAGCCTAAAACCACAAGATCCGGAATGCCATCTAAAGTCAGTAGTTATAAGTGTTACACTACAAAGCTGTAACATAAAACTCATAACTAATGTGTTACAAAGTTCACTAGAGCTGCTTAAATTCTATTGGCTGATTTGAACAGCCAAAATGATTTTAGCAGCTCTAATTCCTATTGGCTGATTCCAATTTTTCAGCCAATAGGAATGCAAGGGATGCCATCTTGGATCACGTACCTTGCATTGAAGCTTCAGTGTACAGCGGTGACCGTATAAAGAGGATGCTCCGCGCCAGATGTCTTCAGGATGGACCACCGGGATCAAGATAGAAGATGCCGTCTGGATGAAGATTGAAGAGGCCGTCTGGATGAAGACTTCTGGCCGCCTGGATGAGGACTTCTCCGCCAGGATGAAGATTAAAGAGGCCACCTGGATAAAGACTTCTTGCCGTCTGGATGAGGACTTCTCCGCCAGAATGAATATCGTTTAAGCGGGACTTTAAAAACTGTAAGTGGATCGTCTTGGGGTTAGTGTTAGTTTTTTTTTAAGGTTTTTTGGGTGGGTTTTATTTTTAGATTAGGGTTTGGGCAGTAAAAAGCTAAATGCCATTTTAAGGGCAATGCCCATCCAAATGCTCTTTTCAGGGCAATGAGTAGCTTAGGTTTTTTATATAGTTTTTTAATTTTGTGGGTTTGGGGGGGTGGGGGTTTGTAATGTTATTTGTATTCTTATTTCATAAACAAAGCTGATTTCTTTAGGGCAATGCCCTACAAAAGGCCCTTTTAAGGGCCATTGGTAGTTTATTCTAGATTAGGTTTTTTATTTTGGGGTGTTTTTTTTTTTAATGGGTATTAGAATAGGAATAATTTTTATTATTTTTGATAATTTATTATTTTGTGTAATGTATTTTTTTAGGGGTTGTCTTTCTTTTGTAGCAAAAGAGTGGATTAACTTAAGGCAATGCCCTACAAAAGGCCCATTTAAGGAACCTTGGTAGTTTTGGGGGTGGGGGGTTGTATACTGTTAGGGGGTGTTTGTTTGTTTTTGTAGCAAAAGAGCTGTTTACCTTAAGGCAATGCCCTACAAAAGGCCCTTTTAATGGGCCCCCAAAAGGCTCTTTTAAGGGCCCTTGGTAATTTTGGGGGTGGGGGGTTGTATATTGTTAGGGAGTGTTTGTTTTTTGTAGCAAAATAGCTGTTTAACTTAGGGAAATGCCCTACAAAAGGCCCTAGTATTAGAATAGGAATAATTTTTTTTTTTTTTTTCTAATGGTAGTTTTTTTTACTTTTTGTAATGGTAGTTTTTTTTTATTTTTTGTAATTTTAGGTTTTAGTGTAAGGTAGCTTAGGTTTTATTTGACAGGTAATTTTGTATTTATTTTAACTAGGTAGTTATTAAATAGGTAATAACTATTTACTAACTAGTCTACCTAGTTAAAATAAATACAAACTTACCTGTGAAATAAAATATAAAACCTAAGCTACCTTCAATATAACTATTAGTTATATAGTAGCTAGCTTAGGTTTCATTTTACAGGCAAGTATGTATTTAGTTTTAAATAGGTATTATTTAGTTAATAATTGTAACTTTAATTTGGCTATATTTTAATTATGTTAAAGTTAGGGGGTGTTAGGGTTAGGGTTAAGTTAGAGGTAGGTTTAGGGGTTAATATATATATATATATATATATATTTTAATTTAGGTTGTTGTGATGTGGGGGGGGGGCTGGTGCTTTCGTGGTTAATAGGTTTATTTAGTTAATAATTGTAAGTTTAATTTAGCTCTATTTTAATTATGTTAAAGTTAGGGGGTATTAGGGTTAGGGTTACATTAGGGGTTAATAGTTTAATTTAGGTTGTTGCGATGTGGGGGGCTGGCGGTTTAGGGGTTAATAGGTTTATTTAGTGGTAGTTATGTGGGAGGCCAGAGGTTTAGGGGTTAATAGCTTTATTTAGTTGCGGCAATGTCGGGGAGTGGCAGAATAGGGGTTAATATATTTATTATAGTGTGGGCGATGTTGGGGTGCGGCGGAATAGGGGTTAATAACTTTAGTATAGTGGCCACGATATCGGGAGTGGCAGATTAGGGGTTAATACCTTTATTTAGGTGGTGGCGATATCGGGAGCGACAGATTAGGGGTTAATAACATTATGTAGGTGGCGGCGATGTTGAGGGCGGCAGATTAGGGGTGTTTAGACGTGGGGTTTATGTTAGGGTGTTAGGTTTAAACGTAACTTTTATTTTCCCCATAGACATCAATGGGGCTGCGTTACAGAGCTTTTCTTTCCGCGATCTCAGGTGTTAGCTTTTTTTTTCTGACCTGCTCTCCCCATTGATGTCAATGGGGAAAGCGTGCACGAGCACGTCAAATTGGCGCTTGTTTTTGGTGCGGTATGGAGCTTAAAAACCCCATATCGCACGCACAAGCCGGGTTTTTAAAACTTGTAATGGCAGCGCTATAGGGGGTTAAATAACACCACTTTGTTGCGTTCGTTAATTTCCCTATATCGCTCAAAACTCGTAATCTAGCTGATAGTAAGATTTTTTTTTAAATCTTTATTAACAATGGAGATTGCAGACATAACAAATATATAGATGTTCCCTGGGTGTTTCTTGGGTGCTCCATGGGAGTAACCTGTATTTTAATGGGGAAACATTGCAGTGACTTTCTAATTTTAAAAGCACTGTCTTACATCTTAGATTCACCTCTTAAGTCATATCAGTCTTGTCAGCTTTTCAGTGGCAAGATTTTCTATTGTGAGATATCTACTGAATGTACTGTGAAAATTAATTCACATATGTATTATTTGAACTGTTACTACACTGAAATCATCTTTTGTTTTAGTGAACACACAATTAGTTGTTTAAACATACTTTGAATACATGAACCCCTACTCCGAGATCCAAAATCACTGGCGATGTTGACAGACTTTTTCTAAAACTGCACTACCTATTATTTCTTGTAAAAGGCACATCATCCCTCATTAGAACAGAGAGGGTCAGCCCACTTCTTTTAAAATATCAGACCCATTATTTGGGAATTTGGTAAGCCCAAAAAGGCAATTTCTTATAGCTCTGTTGATGCTTTTATCTTCAGGGCCTATGTGACATAACTTAACTTATACTGTTTTGAAGATATTCTGCTTTTGTGTTTTATACATTATACATGTAGTTTATACACACATGTGCATGTGCACACACGCAAACAATAATAATAAATAATAATAAAGAGATTGGTTGCATAATTTTAAATGAGCAATTATTGTATAAATTATGTACTTATCATAGCAAAATACATAATGTAATCGAAAAAAGAAGTGCAGGCACTGCTCAGAGGGTAAAAATAAAATACATCCTTTATTAGCGACAAATTAAAAACAATGTCCATGGGGGCGTGTCCGGGCTATGGTCCATGATGGCCGCTAAACTAGGAGCTCTGTAATCCAGTGTTACATTCCGCCTGTAATCTGGAGATTAAAAAACCATCCAGCAAGAATTAATACCTTACAACTTCGGGGACACTCTGCTGCATGGAACTATACAAAGGGTTTTTGTTTGCAACGCAACAGGACTTCCTAGACTGGACCGCTGAGTGTCTCTGGTGGCCTCTAAGAAGAGAGAGCTCAGCCCCCCCCCCCCCCAGGAAACCGAGTAAGCAGAGAATATTGAAATCCTCTGTCTAACAACTAGCAATATCTGTACATTTTTGGAAATCAGAGTAAGCCAAGAATCTCTGCACAGAACTTTCTTTTACCATGGAGGAAGAATTATATACTAAAATACAGGCTCTATTTGCTGAGTCTGAGAGCCAAATAAATATCAAATTTGATCACCTTATGGCAATGGTAGGAGCCCAATGTACCGAAGGGGTCTTCTCTGGGTCTGATGTGGCGAAGGAATTGAACAGCAAGACCCTATTGGGTGCTGGGGACATTTTCAGTAAATATGTCTCATCTGAAACGAGGCAACTGGAAGGCGGTGCCCCCGAGACAATCTTAGAAGACGCTTGTGGATTAATGGTCGTGCAGGTCCAGGAAGTACTGACACCTGAGAAACATACAGGCATTGGCGGAGGGCTCTTCGTCGATGCATGGGATATGGCAGACACTGCGGATATCTACTATGGTGGCGATTACTGGGCAGGCATTGTCAGTGGGGTCGCAGCAGGGAGAGCGGCCTGTTCCTAGATGCATGGCCCTGTTGATGCCCATGGGCTGCAGGCGGTCTGCAGATGTACTGATGTTTACACAGACTCAGCCACGAACTTTGCTCTAAAAGGCACTATCAGGTTTTCAGACTGCTCGCATTGCCACAGCACTCTTGCAAAAGTAGGTGTTGTGTGAAGTTTTAAGTATAGTGGGAATCCTGGACCTGCAGGCCCGGCATAGCATAGTATAGTAACCTGCTTTTGAACTGTAGGCCCTCCTAGGTTTGGGACTTGGGCACTTTATTAAAAATCGTAAGGTTTGAAGATGTGGCCTGCCATGCTATAATTTATGTTACTGGACTCCTAAAGCTTATGCCAGCTTGGCTGTAGTCATCCTCTTAACTGATGTATTATGTTCAATTTATATGTCACTGGGAATCATATTATATATGTGTATATATAGAAATATTAGCTATAGTTTGGCTGAGCATTTACATATAGTTTTCTCTATAAAATATGAATGAATGGCTAACAGTTATTATTGGTAACCTAGGCTATATAACCTCTGCTATCCAGACTAGGACTGGCAAATTATAGTACACCTTATATCATATGCCGCTTCTTATGAGCTTGCTGCAGGGTGAAGGGTTTTTCCTGTTATTTATTTCTAAAAGAGCGGATATGATATGAAATAAAAATGAATCCTTAAAATCCTTTGCCCCCAACCCTTGAGCCTAGTTATATATGCTGGGAGAGGGTTTGTGCCCTCAGGCTGGTTATCTTACATAGCTCTGTTTACAATGTTCCTTTATCTTCTATGTGTAATTGTGTGAAGGGAAGAGACTTCTCTCATTTCGTTTTCAAGCGAAGTGAATGAGGTTTGTCAGATATTTATGATTTCCAAAGTGTGCAGTGTAATATTTGTATACTATTTTGCTAAATAGATGCTTACTTTCCTCATATATAAACTCCATCACAACATACACTGGGTATTTTGCAGCAGATATCTGATGCCCATTAACCAAAAGATCTATAATTCTAGTTATCTATAAACAGTTTTCTGGTCACCAGAGGACCAGAAATAGCCTATGTAATCTAAAAATGTTCTTTAAGATGACAGCAGTCATAGAAGTTACATTTTGCCAGGACCCGTATTTGGCCCTATAAATAGTCCTCCCCCACAATGCCCCCCTACTAGTAAACTACTATATCTAGTAGTCCAAGAGAGGCTGATATTTCTCATTGGGAGGGTACATTTTTAGCATGCTTATATTATTTGAAAATGGGGGAAGCTTCCTTGGTTTTTTAAAAGACTGCTTCTAGAGCATGTGACAATTACTGCAACAGCATATATGGTGATATTTTATATTTTCTAGTGGTCCAAAAGGGGCCTATATATAACTTAACAGTGTTTTTTACATTCATAGCAGCTTTCGTATCTTACTATAGGCACAAAGGTGGCCTAAGCAATATTCCCCCCCTACTAATATGTTCCGAAGTCCTGGAGTGGCTTCTCGCTGTCTGGGGATATGTATTTTCTCCTGTGCTACATTGTTTAGTTACGTATGTTAAAAGAGGTGCCGCTCATGGCCGGGTATATTCCCTTGTTGTTTAGTGATTCATTTTGTTCTAGGACATACCTTCTGTATTAGATGCATAAGTACTGACATATGGTGATGGGTGTGTTGCCATGATAATGGTAAAACTTTTGTTTTGTATGTCATTGCTACCTCAATAAAAATTATTTAAAAAAAAACAAACAAAAAAAACAATGTCGATAGCAAAACAAACAGACACCGAAGTGTGAAAAGTGACGGCCTTGAAGCAGATGGGCTACAGCAGCAGAAGACCACACCAGGTGCCACTCCTGTCAGCTTAGAACAGGAAACTGAGGCTACAATTCGCATAGGCTCACCAAAATTGGACAATAGAAGATTGGAAAAAATGTTGCCTGGTCTGATGAGTCTCTATTTCAACTGTGACATTGAGATGGTAGGGTCAGAATTTGGCGTAAACAACATGAAAGCATGGATCCATCCTGCCTTGTATAAATGGTTCAGGCTGGTAGTGGTTGTCTAATGGTGTGGGGTATATGCATGGCACACTTTGGGCTCCTAGGTACCAATTGAGCATCATTTGAAGCCATGGCCTACCTGAGTATTGTTGCTGACCATGTCCATCCCTTTATGACTACAGTGTACCCATCTTCTGATGGTTACTTCCAGCAGGAAAATGCACCATGTCACAAGGCTCAAATAATCTGAAACTGGTTTCTTGAGCATGACGATAAGTTCACTGTACTCCAATGGCCTCCACAGTCACCAGATCTCAATCCAATAGAGCACCTTTGGGATGTGGTTGAACGGAAGATTTGCATAATGGATTTGCAGCCGACAAATCTGCAGCAACTGCGTGATGCTATCATGTGAAAAGGAACTGTAAAAGTCAGTAACACAAAAAAAGGTATTTCAGCCAATCGCATATGATAAATAAATATATATATATATATATATATATATATATATATATTAACAGCTATATATATAATACGGATTGAAGACAACTCAGTAAAGATTAAAAATAACAATTTTTAATACAATGGTGATTAGACATTAAACATATGATTGTAAGTAATTAAATCTAGTAAATAGCATCTAAATACAATACAATGAAAAACATTATGTTACTTAGCTTCGATTGAGTTCAGCAGCTTACACCAGGTAGCAGGAAACAGACAAACACACATGTGAGGGGGACTCCGTACCGCATCTTGGGCCCTCAGTTCTTTAGCTTTTCTGGTAGGACTTGGCATCTGCACGATCCAAGAAGAAGTCTCCAGAGTTCTCAGTGTCCTGGCCTTTTACCCAAAAGGGGGGGATTAGGATATTGTTAACACCCACTAGGGAGGAACCAGATGGAATGGCCAATAGACTTACTAGGGAGTAAGTTGTCTGGGGGGGTGGCTGTACACAGGATGCCTAGACTGATGTCACTTCCTGCTAAAAGCACATGGCATTTTTCCAACAATCTCCATTTTGGAAAATGTACAGCTCATCCTTTGTTCAGTAGGGACACCTAGTGGTGGGACATAATATTGCATGCTATAAAGGGAGCAATGGATTTTCTAATGGCAATACAAACCACCTGTTGGTCCCATTATATATATACATGCAATCTCTATAAATCATAAACCTCTCTTATGGGCCTAGCCCTATGTGTCATCTGTTTCCCGATACATGTTACCCACTTAACAAAAACATACAAAATTACACAAATAACAACAATCAATATTACTCCTTGAATAAATGTAGCCCCTAGATTCCCCAACCACCCAAAAATCCCTATATTTGGTGGTTCTTGGAGCTTCTTTTTAATGTCCGTTATCTTGGACAAGTCATGAGAAATGTCTCCAGCATTGTTCACAATGTATGTGCAGCACTCAGTTCCTATCAAGGCACACAACCCTCCTTTTGCAGCTAGAATATAATCCAGCGCTAGTCTGTTCTGTAATGCAATGCCCTAATCTGCACCTGTTCTTGGGTTAGCTTATTGATTGAGTCCACTGAGGCATCCAGAGCATCTTCAAACAATTTAACGAGTGCCTCAATTCTGTTGAATGCCCAATATACCCCCCAGCTTGGAAATACCACACCTGAGTTGGCTTCATGGGTTCCTATGAATTCACTCCATCTTTTATTTCTGATAAGGCCTTCTGGAGGGTGATCTCTTTTCCTTATTGCTGGGATGATAGATCCAATGTAGCACTCCCCCTCCCATTGGCGTGGTAACCACCTGTAGGCCCAAGATCCACATAGAAAGTATACGCCTCGGGGAAGGATACTATAGCTATTATCAGGGGGCCCACTAAAACAAGTGTCCATGATGGTGGCTATAAAAGGAAAGTTCATGCGTTTAATGGCACCATGGGGAGTGAAAGTTACAATTTTGATTACAGGGGAAGACTCATTCACTGACATTCCCCAATGTTGGTCATTACCATAGCCTTTTACCCAAGCAGATGTGCAATTAGAATATCCCAACCTAGTGGCATTAAGTCCATTTTTATGGGAGCTGATGCAAACAGCACCTTCCTGTGGGATATTTATGATGTGGAGTCTTCCTTCCGAGTGTGGCTCCCCAACTTCTCTGTACCAGCCAAATCCTGTTGCATTATAGTGCTTTAATTCCTCCAATGACCATGGCACTCTAATGAAAGGGTATCCACTCTCCTCACTGAATGAGATGGCCCCACATATCCAGCAGTCAGTGCTGTTCGACACCTTTGAGTATCTCGCAAGCAGGTTCAAGAATGAGTTGGAGGACCATGAATCTGACCGGTCTATATTGCCACTAACCTGTTGGAAGGATAAAAGACAGGGTGAGTACCTCCACTTAACAATACCACTTTAGTATCCCCAGGCCCATCTGATAAAACTTCTCCTTTCTGCCTGACCTGTTCACCCGCACGGGGTAATACCCACACTTTGGATCCTGACTGCACAGTGCTGCCTTGTTCCCAAGTCACAAGGATTGGTTGGGGTATCCAGATAGATACCAGACCCAGAACAGTGCCTGGTGTGATCTGCCCTGGTGACCCCCTGGACAAAAAGATTTCCCACAGATTTTCTGCTACACTAATAGTCCCTGGGGTCAACCATTCATTATCTCTTAAATCATCAGCTAATGTAAATGTTACCTCAGCTTCCTCCGGTAGGGTACCTCCCATGGGAAGGGTGTGCTTGCCCCCTCCACCCCCCTCTGCAACCTCTAATAAATGTTGGTTGACTATTTTGAATTTGTTCTTCCCCACTTGTTGGGGAGATGTTCCATGGAACCACAGTCGCAAATTCACAGTCAGTGTCTCCATCTGTCCAGTCAGTCTCTCGTATGGGGAGAACCTCCCTATCGGCCTGTTATTAAGCATCATAACTGCCTGTGTAAAGACCCTATCCCACCCCCTTAATGTCCTACTTGGGGATAGCTTCCGAATTTGATCTTTTAAAAGCCCATTGCACCTTTCAATCAACCCCGAGGCTTGAGGGTGATAGGGGATGTGAAAGATCCATTTAATGCCTGAGTCATGTGACCACTGCTGCACAAGTTGTCCAGTGAAATGGGTTCCATTATCTGTCTGGATTTCGGATCGTAGTCCATAGGCAGCTACTAGAGTCTGAAGCATTTGAAGGGTTGAGGCTTGATTTGCATGCTTGCAGGGTAGTACTCTCAATATCCCAGAGAATGTGTCCACAGCAGTACAACAATACATTAAACCTCCTCTGCCCTTTGGTAATGGGCCAATGTAGTCCATTTGCCAGATCTGCCCAGCTTTGGTTCCTCTGTTCAAATGTCCACGGGCATGTTTAGTGAGTGGCCAATTCTTGATCTCATTACATGTCTCACATGCTATTTGTGCTTGCACAACCATTGGGAGAGTAATGGGTAGTCCTCTGGCTCGTGCCCACTCTAGTGTTGCTGTATTTCCCCTGTGACCTGATGTTTCATGAGCCCACTCTGCCATCCGAAGCAATACTGGATCCACTGGATCAATATTTTTCACTGCTCTTATTATGGTTAATTCATCTGCAGTCTTGTTGGGGTTCTCTTCTCCAATGCTGTCTTTCATATGAGCGTCCACATGTCCAATGTGGATTAGTCGTAAATGGGCTGTTTTCCAAATCTTCTCCCATAAGTCTTCACCTCCCCAAACTGGTTTTCCATGAATTAACCACCTGTTGTTCTTCCAATTGGGCATCCATGTTGTACATGCTTTGTATACTGCCCAACTGTCAGTGTAGATGTAAATTTCTGGATCTGTAGTCTCTTCCATCAGTATGGCTATGGCATTCAGTTCAGCATACTGTCTGGAACCTCCTGTCCCTTTTTCTTGAATTACAATCTGTTGGCATGGATTGTATGCTACCGCAGTCCAATGTCTGCCTTTGTGGGTCACAATAGCTGAACCATCAGTGAACCAGGCATTCATCTTCTGTTCTTTGCCAAGCTCTTCAAATGGAGGGGCAGTCTTGATTGGAGATGGCTCCAGGAGAGGTACTTCATGTACATTAGGATTGGACAGGGTCTCATATGTCACTAAACCATTGAGAAGCTTAGTCAGTTCTTTTATCTCACCGGCTTGTATACCTCCTCTCTCTTGCAGATACCATTTCCACTTCAGTAACGTTTGACTTTGTGCTACAGCTGTCTTAATAGGTAGTCCTTCATCTCTCACCCATCCTGCAATAGGTAAATCAGTCTTCACAGACACTGGACTTTGTCCTGTCATTGCTTCCACATGCTGCAATGCCATGTATGCTGCTAGAAGATTCTTTTCCAGTGGTGTATATCTTTGCTGAGCTCCAGTCAATTGCTTAGACCAGAACTCAATTGGCACTGCCCTTTTCCCTTTATCTTCATTTGGCTGCCATAGCCCCCATGATGCCACATTGTCAGTGACCATTACATCTAAATGGAAAGGAGCTCCTTCACGGACCGGCCCCAGCCCCTGATGCTGTAATACTGCTTCTTTAGCTGCTGAGAAGGCTGTAACTTGTTCTGTTCCCCATACAAAGTTTGATTTCTTCCGGGTAACATTGTATATGGGGCGCAACAAAAGTCCTAGATGTGGTATAAAAGCTCTCCAGTACCCCAAGGCCCCAAGAAATTTCTGGGCCTCCTTCAAAGTCTTTGGCTCAGGTGTATTCTGGATAGTGTCAAGAACAGGCTGAGGTATTTTCCGGATGGGGCCTGTGTTGAGAAGCGTTACCATTGTCTCAGAAGTTAAACCACACCGCTTCTAATTAGCTTCACTAGTGTGCAGAGCAATACCGTCTGGGTAAGTTGAAGAAGGGACCACCACATTACATAAATTATCTGGGCATCATGAGAGCCAAAGAATAGTAGATCCCTGCACACCCATGCCTCCTCTACTTCTCTCCGCTCATTACCACTTCCATCGGTTTGCCAGGATCCGCCCGACCTTCTCACTGCTACTGACAACTGGGCTTCCCTCCCCAGACGCTGATTCAGCTTGTTGTAGAGCTCTGCCGGGAGGTCCTTTTGCTGCACGACATCATCAGCTCCGTCGGCCATATTATGTCCTCCGAATTTCCACTCAAGTATGGCAATTTGAGGCTCTGTTTCTTTTTCTCTCATCTGTGGCCAATCGCCCCGACTTTGTGCTGTGCTGAATTCGGGAGGCCCTACTTCCATGGTATAAGGTTGTAGTCAATTGCGCCACATATTGAGCTGTGTCTGTTCAGCCATATTGGGTTCAGGGTTCCGTGCTCTAATATTGCGTATGTCATCTGCTTCTTTAGTTACCTTCCCTTTCCAGTATTGCGCTTCTGACAGGCTATATCCAGCGAGTTCCACAGGATTACATGTTGTCGGTGGATCTGGCTGCTCACCCATAGCCATTCTCAGTTCACCAATGTATGTTGCTGGGTGTCCAAGGAGGTAAATAAGTTGCGCAACTTAGCAGATAGTAACCCCTCCATTATATATCTGAATGCTCCGTTAATTTATAGAGAATGTGCCTCTGATGATAATATCGTCTCACATATATTCTCTGAAATTGCGGCTTACTCCGTGTGATCAACAACTCGGGCCCAGAGAATCTTCTTGCTGGTGCAGTGACCCATGCTCTGCGTCCATGACCAATATTATTTGACCTGCTCTCCAGAGTGTAAATAACAAAATATGTTTGAGTTTAAGATTCCTTAATTTGCTTAAAATACTGATTTATTTGTTTATATGGCAGGAACTCTAAAAAGATACGTCCTGCTGCTTCGATTGCTAGCTCCGCCCCCAGTTTAAAAATGTTTTTATGCTATACGACAAGGTGTTGGATTGGAAAGGACTCAAAGTTGTATATATGCAGTATGTGTGTCGATTTGTATGTGTGTATGTTTACTGTATAGCTATCTATCATCTATCTGTCTATCTATCTATCTATCTATCTATCTGTATGTCTATCTATCTAATTTTGTAATGCCAAATTAAAAGAGTGGCATGTCTACTTTCAAACAAAAGATCGTTAATGATTCAAAGCATTTCAGATTTATGTACTTTTGCACTTAGAGTTCTATCCTTTTATATATAGCCAGGTGCTCACTTTTAACATAGGGATAAAGCCAAAATTAGTACCTAACTTTAATAAATGGGTCTTTCTTTTGTAGTCTCCAGCATATTTTAAGTTAGTGGCTCTCTTTTCAGGTTTATAGTTAACCCACACGAATACCATCACTTGAAAGACAAGAATATTCTATTTCAAATGGTGGATCTCTTGTACACCCAACACCTGTTTTTTTTAGAATGTGACATTGCCATGTATTTACTTTTGATGGCTCAATGTAGCCAGCACGCCCCAAAGGGAGAGGACCTCTGACTTCATTAAGTAACAACCAATTAATAGCTGCAGCTCAAAACCAGGGGCCCCCTAGAAAATGCCATCAGTTTTCCAAAGCATAATGGCATGTAGAGATAAACAACTATTGATCTTTGCGCTAAGTCTGTGTCTCCTAAAATATTTAGCACAATATAATTAAAATATAATGCACAGTATAATCAAAAGTCCATCTCAGTGTGAAATTCAATTCAATGCAAAATTGATCTTTTTAAACAGATGGTTCCTTTCAAATGTTAACCCTATTAGGGGAATGTACAGAGTACCTTGGTATTAATCCAAAAGAAAATATTTCTGATATTCGGAGTAGTTCTGGATCCAAACTCCGTCCCTCAGTGGAAATAGTGCCTCCTTTGGTGCTGCCTTTTTCCAGTCAGGTGATCCTTTCCTTGGCTCGGTGTATAACAGATATAGAAAAATAAACTAAGAAAATCGCACACAGGGCACGACTCAAGTGAAGATTTATTAGGTAAAATAACACGCAACACACATTGTTGCACTTACTTGATTCAAGTTAAAAACAAGCCTCCAGATACCAGAGATGGTAACTCTCCAAAGAAATCGCAACTAGGCACAGTTGTCTTTGTCTTTTTCAACGGCCAAAATAACCCCCAGGGTCTCCGGAAAATGCACTGTGGTCTTAGTCGTGTAGCAGGTAGGAGCCAATAGTAATCTGGAAGCCGTGAAGATTCTACCTCTACGCGTTTCTCCCATTTAGCGGTCAGTCTTTTTCAAGAGGAAACTAAAAAACGTTTTAAAGATTGCACCCTCCTGATTTTAAAGACACATCTAAAACACACCTCTCTTATTCCAAGGGGGGGGGGTGTTGCCCTTACGGCTCATCTGATTGGTTGAGTCTCTTATCAAGCATTGTAACTCTTGCTCTTGGGTTGTAACAATTTAACAATAAATCTCATCACAATTTTAACATCTCTTTTTTGAGAAATGTTATACATCTGCATAAAATACATAAATAACAAATTAAGTTTAGTTCATCAGGCTATACATCTAAAATCTATACTAACTTTAAAAAACATAATTTAATATTTTTAAATATATGAAAACATACAAAATTGAATAAAAAAAAACCTAAAAAAACTTACAGAAATTTAATCTAATAAATTTTAAAATAACCACTTAATATCAAATTTGATCCTTATCTTAATTTGACCTATATCGATAAAATTCATAGTATATGTGTGCAGCAGACTATTCACATATATGCCGCCACATCTATATCTATGTTTAGGCCCAAAAGATGCAAACTTTTAAGTTTATAAATCCATCTAGTTTCTATTTTTCTGAGTTCTAGTAGTCTATTTGGTTTAGATAGAGCTACCCAGTCTATAACTTACATTTTTAATGATGCAGGGTTACTATTGTGATGGTCTAAAAAGTTTTTGGAAACACTATGTTTTAGGAATTTTTCTTTTATATTATAAATGTGTTCATTAGCTCTACATCGGATTTTTTGTTTCGTGCGACCTACATAGAGTAGGCCACACCCATATTAGAGTAAATAAACCACATAGGTGGAGTCACAGTTACTTTTGAATGTTATGTTGAAGGTTTCTGTAGAATCTCAATTTGAAAACATGGGGGACCTGTTTACATGCTGGCACATATTACCCCTAGATTTCCCACACTTCAAAGTGCTTTTCCATTCAGTTAACCAGTTCCCCTTCTGATTAACTTGACTCTATTTTTGTATTTCCTTCCTCCTAAGTTTGCTAGGTGCTAATAAATTCTTGAGATTCCTTCCTTTTTTATATGTAAATTCTATTTTTTAAATGAGATCCCAGAAGGGGATCTGCTTTCAGAAGAGGACAATGTTTTTTAAAAATACGTTCTAGGGTCCTAGTTTCTTCGTTAAATGTTGTGATAAATCTAATTGGATTTTCTTTTTTCGATTGAGATTTTATTACATTACTATTTATTTTAGTACCTAAAAGTTGTTTCCCTGATTTTCTTCTTTAGAAAAAAAAAAGTATCTCTTGCCTTTGATGCTGCTTTCCTATGTGCTTCTTTTAGGATTTCTAAAATGTATCCTTTTTCTAAAAAAAATTTTTCGAGGATCTGGGCTTCCATTTCAAAATCTTCTTTGTTGGTACAATTCCTCTTTAGCCTGAGGAATTGGCTGTATGGAACATTGCTCATCCAGCATTTTTTATGTGCACTCTTTGCTTAAATAAAACTATTTCTATCAGTTATTTTCTTGAATTTTCTTACTGCTATTTTCCCTTCATTATCCTTAAATAAAATTAAGTCTAAAAACTCTATATGGGTTTTAGAGAACAATTTCGTAAACTTTGTCATTCCCATTTATATATTTTATAAAATGTTCTATTCCATCAGGACCCACCTTCCATAGGATGATAATATTGTTGATATACCGCCCATATTTTACAATGTTCTCAGTATAAGGGTTTTTCCCCAGATAAAATCATTTTCAAAGGCGTTCATGTAGAGGTTTGCGTACAATGGGGCAAATGTGGTCCCCATCACCATTCCTCGTACTTGAAGATAGTATTTGTTTTCAAATAAAAAATAGTTGTGCCTATGGATAAAGTTGATACTCTCGGTTATGAAATGGATATGGTTCATTGGCATTCACCATTTTAACAGTTCCTCCTTAATTTTATCTGCACTTTCTCGAGTAGGGTACACATATACAGGGCCGCTGTGTTTCTGTGTCAGCAGTGGGATCCTCTTGGGTCTCCTATCATAGCATCCCTTTCATTCAGATGGCGACGTATAGTGTGAGCTGACACATTTGTACCCTTTGCCTGAAGGTCAGTTTGAATTTGTCTGCAAGTTGATCAAAGTTCTTTATCCACCATTTGAAAAATCCTTTGTTGCAATCTTTGATAAATTTTTCTCTTTCGTCCACTTCCAGGGAGATTAGCTTCAGTGCCATGGGCTGTAAACCTCTTGACAATGTTACGCACAGTGGACACAGGAACATTAAGATCTCTGTAGATGGACTTGTAGACTTGAGATTGTCCATGCTTTTCCATAATTTCTGTTCTCAAATCCTCAGACAATTCTTTGCTGCTCTTTCTCTTCTCCATGCTCAGTCTGGCACACAGAGAACCCCCAACAGAAAGATTGAGTCAATTTTTCACCATCTTAACTGGTTGCCGGTGTGATTTATATATTGTCAGCAACTGTTAATTGATACAGATGAGTTTAACAAATTACAGGAGCATCACAAATTTGAAATGCAATTGTTTCTTACAATTTTGAAATGGTTCCAAAAAATTTGTCCAGTCCATTTTTGGAGTTTTGTGTGGAATGTGTCAGATTTTTCTTTTTTTCTCTACTTTTTTGTGTTATACCAAGAAATAAACATGAGAATGCCTAAACATCTGTAATTGCAACACTTTTCTGGGTGAAGTGATGCATTATCTAAAACAGGGGTATACGGCCCCATTCGGGCTGTGATAAATTGGCCCCTTTGTGTCTTTAGAGGACAGTGTAATACATTTGGGCCTGTTTGGAGGAAATATATGGAGATTGGTTCACCTGCACAACAAGCTATGAAGCGGGTCTTTCACAGTGTTTTGTGTGAACAGTGTGCATTTGGTTCCTGTGGAGACTGCAGAACTATCCTGCATATCACAGGTACAACTTTTTCATGCTAATAGCTAGTTTCACTCTGTGTTCTAAAAATATACACACACATACACATATTTAGACATGTATATATATACTGTATCTATGCACGCTAGTTAGCGCAGTTACAATACTGCTTATCATAACCAGTGCTAACATTCAAGTGCCGCTTGTGAACTAGCTCAATATGTGCACTGTTGTCATACAGTCATGGGCATTGACATCTGGGGATATGACAAATAACTGAATAGCGAGACTATGTTGCACATGCCTCGTTTCTATTAATTTTTATACTTACATTTTTTTTATCCAGATAAGAACCCCTTGATATGTAGCTGCTTGCCATTCTCCAGTAATATCTGGTGCAATAACAGTGTGTGATCAGTGAGGCTGACTCCTGAGTAAACTGATTATACAGAGAGAAACCGTCTGTGAATAAGCCAAAAATGAATTAGTAACATTTCTTTTTAAAAAAGGAGACATTTCCCTACATAACATGACTGTGTATGTTGGAGTTTAATGTCAGAAATATTTTGCTTGTGGCTTATTTCACTATGTAGATGTTTTTTTATGACAGCAAGGTATACTCTTTTTATTAGCAACATTATGTGGGTGTTCGGGGGCTAAAATGAGAGAGGGAGATCTTTAAATAAATAGCTAGTGGCCTGACTTATAGCAACATAGTAATAACAGAGCAGTGTGTGAGATGGAAATAATTTGTTTTACAAAACCATGATAATAAAATAAAAATATACTTATAATTTCAAAATCATATAAATAATAAAAATGCTGATAGTAAGGGGAATTCAATAAACTGTGTAAGAAAAATAGCCATATCATGTATTAATATTATCTCTACAAAACTCTTATTTTACAATATGACTCGTAATAAACACAGAAATAGTGCTATTTTCTTTCTAAATATGCCCATCTCATACACACACACATACACACACACACATACACACACACATATATACACATACACACACTTATATATACACACACACATACATACACACATACAAACACACATATACACACATATATACACATACACACACACACACATATATACACATGCCCACACACATATGCACACACACACAAACACACACACGCACACATATACACACGCACACATATACACACACACACACATATATACACATGCACACACACACAAACACACACACGCACACATATACACACACACAAACACACACACACACATAAACACACACAAGCACATATATACACAGATGCACACACACACATACACACACATACACATGCACAAACACATATACACACATATACACACACTTACATATACACATATACACACACACACACATACACACATATATACAAAGACACACGCACACACATACACACATATATACACACACACACGCACGCACATACACACGCATATACACACACACACATAAACACACACATATACACACATACATACACACGTATACACACACACACATACATACACACGCATATACACACACATACATACACTTACACACAAACACACACATACACACACAAACACACACATACACACACCATACACACACAAACACACACACATATGTAAATGATGTTTAATAAAAAAAGTTATCTATAATTGTGTTATTAATTGTGTGTGCATATAATTAAATATATTATGAGTATTCTTCCTTGGAATTTACTTCTCTCGGGCCACTGATATGAAAATTTACCAGCAGAAATTTTACTTTGCGTTATTTAAGAAAATAAGCCTAGATTACAAGTGGAGCTCAAAAAATATAAGTGCTATTGTGTGTTAACATCACTCACAAGTGCAGTCAATAGTACTTCTGTTTTTGCACTCATATTAGAGGTCCAATGTAGATTTTTATTGCTTGAGCAATATTCTACATTGCGCTAACATCTGCATGACAGGAAGCGTGGGTGCTCTAATTCCCTCACATAATAGAATTCTATGATGCGTGCTGTAAAATTCATGTTGGATATCTTTTGAGCAATAAGCCGATATTGTCTGAAGCTGATGGCGAGCTACTAGTTCTGTGCTATACTATTAATAATAATGCTTTAGTTCGGGTCTTAAAAAGAGCAAAATTTTAGAGCTATATTTAACTCACCACATGTAATACAAGCGCAATGATTGTGCTAATAGCTCTCCTTGCACTATCCATTAAAAGTATAGGACACTCTAAAACGTTTAAGGCACATTAAGATGCTTTAGTTAAAATATAAAACCATCTACTTGTAATATCAAATTGTGGTTTATTGTTTGCATGAGGGTGCACAAAAGCTAATGCATCTTGCACTATTGAGTCCGTTCCACTTGTAATGTTATGAAATGTCTTACCTTAAACTAAATTATTATCTAACTAATGCCTAGATTACAAGTTTTGCGCTAAACAGGGTGCAAAACTAAAGCCAATAAAGTTTCTTTTTTCACCCTCCATAGCGCTGCCATTACGAGTTACTTAAAGGCCTCCTTGCGCGTGCGATATGGTGGCGTTAAGCTCTATACCGCACACAAGCCAAGGGCTGATTTGACGTGCTCGTGCACGCTTTCCCCCATATACATCAATGGGGAGAGAGTGTTAGAAAAAAAAACTAACGCCTCAAGTGCGGAATGAAAAGTCTCCGTAACGCAACCCTTTTGATGTCTATGGGGAAAAAAGTAACGTTTAAACCTAACACCCTAACATAAACCCCTAGTCTAAACATCCCTAATCTGCCGCCCCAACATCGCCGACACTCTAAAACAACCTTATACCCATTGCCCCTAAAAGGGCATTTGTATGGGCATTGCCCTTAAAAGGGCATTCAACTCTTTTTCACTCTTTTACAATTGCCCAAAGCCCTAATCTAAAAAAAAAAAACACCCAAAAAATGAAAAAAACAACAACACTGACCCTATTAAATCCACTCAATGTTCCTGAAGTCCGGACATCCATCTTCATCCAGACGGTGAGAAGTGTTCACCTAGGCAGCGACACCTTCCTCCATCTCTGGGAAGTCTTCTATCTTCATCACGGCGGCGCAAAACTATCCTGGAAGCCAATCCTATCCTGTGCGGAGTGTCCTCTTCATATGGTCACCACCGTACACTGAAGTTGAATGTAAGGTAGCCGTTTCACAATGGCGTACCTTGCATTCATATTGGCTGATTTGATTCTTCAAATTCAAATCAGCCAATAGGAAGAAAGCTTCTGAAAACCTATTGGCTGTTCAAAACAGCCAATAGGATGAGAGCTACTGAAATCCTATTGGCTGTTCAAATCAATAAATGTTTTCGTAATGTTTTTTTTTAAATTTGTAATTTAGATTTTTTAATTGGTAGTTTTTTTTTATATTATTAGAATAGTTATGTTAATTTATAGTTTAAAGTGAAAGTAAATCATAGTGTTTGAATCAAATAAAGGAGCTTTCTACATGAAGTATCTTATACTTCATGAATGAAAGTACCCTTTATTTGTTTCAATAGTAAATCCTAGCGTTTGTAAAACGCTAGGATTTACTTTCACTTTAAACTTAGGTTTATTTTTATTTCACAGGTAATTTTTTAAATTTTTATATAGTTATATTGTCATTTTAATTTAAAATTAGAGGGGTGTTAGGTTTAGGGGTTAAAAGTTTAATTTAGTGTTCTGCGATTTGGGGGACTGGCGGTTTAGGGGTTAATAGGTTTATTTAGTGATGCCGATGTGGGAGGTCGGAGGTTTAGGGGGTAAAATATTTATTTAGTGGTGGCAATGTGGGTGGGCGGGAGATTAGGGGTTAGTAACTTTAATATAGTGTTTGCTATGTGGGAGGGTGGCGGTTTAAGGGTTAATAGGTAGTTTATGGGTGTTAGTGTACTTTGTAACAGTTTAGTTATGAGTTTTGTGAAACAGTTTTGTTTCGCAAAATCCATAACTACTGGTCTCAGGTGGCAGTATGGATCGTGTCGGTATAAGCTGTAACGCAAGCATTTTAGCGAGACCGCACAACCTGTAATACTGGCGCTATGAAAATCCCACACAAAAACGTCATTTTTTTGAGTGCGGAATGAACGTTGCGTTACAGGCTAAAATGCTTGCAGTATATCTATACTGACACAACTCGTAATATGCGTTCCTGGCCATTCCAGTGTAATGGTCATTTTTTTAGCGTTTAAAGCTGTACCACACCGTAACGCAAAACTCATAATCTAGGTGTAAGTCTTTCTTGTTATATCACTTATATTCTTAGTTATGAGTTTTGTGAAACAGTTTTGTTTCGCAAAATCCATAACTACTGGTCTCAGGTGGCAGTATGGATCGTGTCGGTATAAGCTGTAACGCAAGCATTTTAGCGAGACCGCACAACCTGTAATACTGGCGCTATGAAAATCCCACACAAAAACGTCATTTGTTTGAGTGCGGAATGAACGTTGCGTTACAGGCTAAAATGCTTGCAGTATATCTATACTGACACAACTCGTAATATGCGTTCCTGGCCATTCCAGTGTAATGGTAATTTTTTTTAGCGTTTAAAGCTGTACCACACCGTAACGCAAAACTCATAATCTAGGTGTAAGTCTTTCTTGTTATATCACTTATATTCTTTATTGAGTAAACGTGAAGAAGGCCATGTGAATATATAGAATTATTATTTTAAATACTCAGACAAGTCTTATATTAATACAAGTACGGTATTATAACTTCAGGTTACTGCAACTGTAGTTTAATAAAGATTATGTTAAATGCTAATTTGAAATGAATAAACACAGTTGGCTGTTTTTTTTGTTTTTGTTTTTTTTTAAGTAAAAAGCATTAAATGTGTAAAAAAAAAAAATGCTTATCTCAAGGTATAATGCAAAAATTTAGAAAAGGCTACATTAAACCATGCACCAATAATTGTGGAATTTTTCGGATATATTTTCCAAACTTTGATTTTTTTTTATATTTACTTCGATAGTTGATATTGATATTGACATTAAAATAAGATTAAACCACATGGTACAGGTGTGCAGGTAAATAAGCCTACATGATGTTAGGAGCTAAGAAGCCCTATAAATACTGTATATACTAAGGAAAACAATAAATCTAACTGGCCTATCCTATAAAAGGCCAAGTGTGTTTGTCCGAAGCTGTCATGCGCAGTAGAGACAGCACAAGGACAAACACACCTGGCCTTAAATCCCTACCTGATCTGCCGACTGCCGCAAGCAGAAGTGGGCGTGGCCGAGCGTGTGCGTGGCCGACCGTGAAGGGGGCATGGCTGAACGGGAAGGCCCGTGAATGGGGCGGAGCCTAGCATGGAGGCCTGTGAAGGGGACTGAGCCTAGCGTGAAGGTGCGCGAAGGGGGCGGGGTGGGGCCGTGAAAGGCCGTGGAGAGAGCTCAAGAGAGGGGAGAGAGAGGAGAGAGATCAAGAGGGGAGAGAGAGATCAAGAGGGGAGAAAGAGAGAGTGGGGAGAGAGAGAGAGAAAGAGAGAGAGGGGAGAGAGAAAGAGGGGAGAGATAGAGAGGAGAGAGAGAGAGAAAGAGGGAGGGGGAGGGAGAGAGAGAGGGGAGAGAGAGGGGGGGGAGAGAGAGAGAGAGAGACAGAGGGGAGAGATAGAGTGAGAGAAAGAGAGAGAGAGGAGAGAGAGGGGGGAGAGAGGGGGAGAGAGAGAGGGGAGAGAGAAAGAGGGGAGATGTGGATGGAGAGAGAGAGAGGGGAGAGAGAAAGAGGGGGAGAGAGGGGAGAAAGAAAGAGAGATGGGGAGATAGAGAGAGAGGGGAGAGAGAAAGAGGGGAGATGTGTAGAGAGAGAGAGGGGAGAGAGAGAGGGGAGAGAGAAAGAGAGAGGGGTGAGTGAAAGAGAGAGGGGAGAAGAGAGAGGAGAGAGAGAGAGGAGAGAGAGGGGGGGAGAGAGAGAGAGACAGAGGGGGGAGATAAAGAGAGAGAGAGGACAGAGAGGAGAGAGAGGGGAGAGAGGGAGGAGAGAGAGAGGGGAGAGAGAGAGAGGGAGAGAGAGGGGGGAGAGAGAGGGGAGAGAGAGAGAGAGAAAGAGAGAGAGGGGGGAGAGAGACAGAGGGTAGAGAGAGAGAGAGGGGAAGAGAGAGAGAGAAATAGAGAGAGAGAGAGAGAGAGAGAGAGGGAGAGAGAAAGAGGAGAGAGAGAGAGAGAGAGAGAGAGAGAGAGAGAGAGAGAGAGAGAGAGAGAGAGAGAGAGAGAGGAGAGAGAGATAGAGGGAAAGAGAGAGAGGAGAGAGAGAGAGAAAGAGAGGAGAGAGAGAGAGGGGGGAGATAGAAAGAGGGGGGAGAGAGAGAGAGGGGAGAGAGGTTGAAATAGAGGAGAGAGAGAGAGAGGGGGGGGGAAAGAGGGAGAGAGAGAGAGACATGAGAGAGAGAAAGAGAGAGGGGAGATAGAGGGGAGAGAGAGAGAGGTTGAGAGAGGGGAGAGAGAGAGGGGGGGAGAGAGGAGATAGAGAGAGATAGAGGAGAGAGAGAGAGAGAGAGGAGATAGAGAGAGATAGGGGAGAGAGAGAGGTTAAGAGAGGGGAGAGAGAGGGGGGGAGAGAGAGCGAGGGGAGAAAGAGGGGAGATAGAGGGGAGAGAGAGAGAGAGGAGAGAGAGAGGGGAGAGGAAGAGAGGGGGGAGAGAGAAAGAGGGGAGAGAGAGAGAGGTTGAGAGAGGGGAGAGAGAGAGACAGAGAGAGGGGGGAGAGAGGAGATAGAGAGAGATAGAGGAGAGAGAGAGAGAGAGAGAGAGAGAGAGAGAGGAGAGAGAGAGATAGGGGGAGAGAGAGGTTGAGAGAGGGGAGAGAGAGAGGGGGAGAGAGAGCGAGGGGAGAAAGAGGGGAGATAGAGAGAGATAGAGGGGATAGAGAGGAGAGAGAGAGGGGAGAGAAAGAGAGGAAGAGAGGGGGGGAGAGAGAGAGAGGGATGAGAGATAGTGGGGAGAGAGAGAGAGGGGAGAGAGAGAGAGAGAGAGAGGGGGGAGAGAGAGGTTGAGAGAGGGAAGAGAGAGAGAGGGGAGAGAGAGAGAGGGGAGATAGAGAGAGAGAGAGAGAGAGAGAGAGAGAGGGGAGAGAGAAAGAGAGAGGGGAGAGAGGCAAGCGAAAGAGAGGGGAGCAAGAGAGAGGGGAGCGAGAGAGAGGGGAGTGAGAGAGAGGGGAGAGATAGAGGGGAGATATAGAGAGAGGGGGGGAGAGAGAGAGAGGGGAGAGAGGGGAGAGAGAGAGAAAGAGGGGAGATGGAGAGATAGATAGATAGAGAGAGAGAGAGAGAGAGAGAGAGAGAGAGAGAGAGAGAGAGAGAGAGAGAGAGAGAGAGAGAGAGAGAGAGAGAGAGAGGGGAGGGAGAGAAATAGAGAGGGGAGATGGAGAGAGAGAGGGGAGATGAAGAGAGAGGGGAGAGGAAGAGAGAGAGGGGAGAGAGAGAAAGAGAGAGGGGAGAAAGAAAGAGAGGGGAGAGAGAGAGGGAGAGAGAGAGCACAAAAGAGAGGGGGAGAGAATGCAAAAGAGAGGGGGAGAGAGAGCGCAAAAGAGAGGGGGAGAGAGAGAAAGCAAAATAGAGTGGGAGGGAGAGAAAGCAAGGGGTGGGACCACTGTAGGGCTTTAGAACTAGTTGTTAATAATAGACAAATATAAATATATAAATAGACATTGTAATAGACATGCATACTGTCTTATTAACTTCTCTAATTTTCTTGTAATTTGAGTATTTCACTATACATTAGGTTACTTTTAGACCTTAACAGTAAGTAGCATATGATTATAAAGGCTACTTTTGGGCTTTTAAAATATATCTCCTGAATTATTTAAAAATACAGGAATCTCTTATAATTTCCTGGATTATTACAAATATAGGAATAGTGATGTCGCGAATTGTTCGCCGGCGAATAGTTCCCGGCGAACATAGCTTCTTCGCTTTCGCTGCGGCGGGCGAACATATGCGATGTTCGATCTGCCCCCTATTCATCATCATTGAGTAAACTTTGACCCTGTATCTCACAGTCTGCAGACACATTTCAGCCAATCAGTAGCAGACACTCCCTCCCAGACCCTCCCAGCTCCTGGACAGCAGCCATTTTAGATTCATTCTGATCCTGCATTCTTAGTGAGAGGAGGGATAGTGTAGCTGCTGCTGATTTTATAGGGAAATTGATAGCTAGGCTAGTGTATTCAGAGTCCACTACAGTCCTGAAGGACTCATCTGATCTCTGCTGTAAGGACAGCACCCCAAAAAGCTCTTTTTAGGGCTAGAACATTGGTCTTTTTTTTTTTTTTGCCTATGTAATTTTGACTGTGAAACATCAGTCTGCTAGTTTAATCTAATTGCAGTTGCCTGCCTGCAGTGCCACCACTCATATCTGTTGTAACAGTAGTGTAAATTTAAAAAAAAATAAACTTTTTTGACTGTGAAACATCAGTCTGCTAGTGTAATCTAATAGCAGTTGCCTGCCTGCCAGCGTGTGTGCCAGGCCCACTTGCCAACTAGTGCCACCACTCATATCTGTTGTAACAGTAGTGTAAATTTAAAAAAATAAACTTTTTTGACTGTGAAACATCAGTCTGCTAGTGTAATCTAATTGTAGTTGCCTGCCTGCCAGCGTGTGTGCCAGGCCCACTTGCCAACTAGTGCCACCACTCATATCTGTTGTAACAGTAGTGTAAGTTTAAAAAAAAAAACTTTTTTGACTGTGAAACATCAATCTGCTAGTGTAATCTAATTGCAGTTGCCTGCCTGCCAGCGTGTGTGCCAGGCCCACTTGCCAACTAGTGCCACCACTCGTATCTGTTGTAACAGTAGTGTAAATTTTGTAAAAAAAAACTTTTTTGACTGTGAAACATCAGTCTGCTAGTGTAATCTAAATGCAGTTGCCTGCCTGCCAGAGTGTGTGCCAGGCCCACTTGCCAACTAGTGCCACCACTCATATCTGTTGTAACAGTAGTGTAAATGTTTTAAAAAAAACTTTTTTGACTGTGAAACATCAGTCTGCTAGTGTAATCTAATTGTAGTTTTCTGCCTGCCAGCGTGTGTGCCAGGCTCACTTGCCAACTAGTGCCACCACTCACATCTGTTGTAACAGTAGTGTAAATGTAAAAAAAAAAACTTTTTGACTGTGAAACATCAGTCTGCTAGTGTAATCTAATTGCAGTTGCCTGCCTGCCTGCCAGCGTGTGTGCCAGCCCCACTTGCCAACTAGTGCCACCACTCATATCTGTTGTAACAGTAGTGTAAATTTTGTAAAAAAAAACTTTTTTGACTGTGAAACATCAGTCTGCTAGTGTAATCTAAATGCAGTTGCCTGCCTGCCAGAGTGTGTGCCAGGCCCACTTGCCAACTAGTGCCACCACTCATATCTGTTGTAACAGTAGTGTAAGTTTTTTAAAAAAAAACTTTTTTGACTGTGAAACATCAGTCTGCTAGTGTAATCTAATTGTAGTTTTCTGCCTGCCAGCGTGTGTGCCAGGCCCACTTGCCAACTAGTGCCACCACTCACATCTGTTGTAACAGTAGTGTAAATGTAAAAAAAAAAACTTTTTGACTGTGAAACATCAGTCTGCTAGTGTAATCTAATTGCAGTTGCCTGCCTGCCTGCCAGCGTGTGTGCCAGCCCCACTTGCCAACTAGTGCCACCACTCATATCTGTTGTAACAGTAGTGTAAATTTTGTAAAAAAAAACTTTTTTGACTGTGAAACATCAGTCTGCTAGTGTAATCTAATTGCAGTTGCCTGCCTGCCAGTGTTTGTGCCAGGCCCACTTGCTATCTATCAAATCTATCTATCTGTCTATCGTATCTATCAAATGTATATTGCATCTATTGATCTATCTATCTAATCTATTTATCTATCTATCAAATCTATCTATCTCGCAGCCGGACTGTTTTGTGACAGCCACTTGTGTTTCGGCCAAATGGCCGTCAGCCAAATGGCCGTCGGCTAAAAGTCTGGCCACGATCTCCCGGTTGCTAAAATCCATGCCATATACACCTCCCCCGATAGGGGGAGTAACAGGTATTAAACTTATCAGAATAGTACTGCTTAACACACCACTCATATCTGGTGGCACAGTAGATTGCACGCACAGTGCCCCAAATTTGAAGTAGGAGGACCGACCAAGCATCTTTTTCCATCTCCCGGTTCCTAAAATCCATGCCATATACACGTCCCCTGGTGCCGCAACTGCTCTCTGGGAACCTTACCATGGGTCCCAGACCGCACGTCTTGTAATTCTCTGTCTGGGAAATTATATATCTATCAAATCTATCTATTTATCTATCAAATCTATCTAACTATCTATTGTATCTATCAAATGTATATTGCATCTATTGATCTATCTAATCTATGTATCTATCTATCAAATCTATCTATCTCGTGGCCGGACTGTTTTGTGACAGCCACTTGTGTTTCGGCCAAATGTCCGTCAGACAAATGTCCGTCGGACAAATGTCCGTCAGCTAAAAGTCCGGCCACGATTGCACGCTCAGTGCCCCAAATTTGAAGTAGGAGGACCGACCAAGCATCTTTTTCCATCTCCCGGTTCCTAAAATCCATTCTATATACACCTCCCCCGATAGGGGGACTAACAGGTATTAAACTGATCAGAATAGTACTACTTAACACACCACTCATATCTGGTGGCACAGTAGATTGCACGCGCAGTGCCCCAAATTTGAAGTAGGAGGACCAACCAAGCATCTTTTTCCATCTCCCGGTTCCTAAAATCCATGCCATATACACCTCCCCCGATAGGGGGAGTAACAGGTATTAAACTGATCAGAATAGTACTACTTAACACACCACTCATATCTGGTGGCACAGTAGATTGCACGCGCAGTGCCCCAAATTTGAAGTAGGAGAACCGACCAAGCATCTTTTTCCATCTCCTGGTTTCTAATATATATCTATCAAATCTATCTATTTATCTATCAAATCTATCTATCTATCTATCAAATGTATATTGCATCTATTGATCTATCTATCTATCTAATCTATGTATATATGTATCTATCAAATCTATCTATCTCGTGGTTGTGCAAATGGACTGTTTGCGGTGCGTTAAATGGGGAGTTTGGTCTGTCACTGTGAAGCGGGCCTAACCCTTACACTACCTGATCGATACAACATCATACCTGATGTTTTAAAGCACGTTATTCCAAACAATTTAGGAATGTTAGGTGATTTATGCCCTTTATGGATTAAAACCAGACTCTGCATCAACTATGTAATTTTCTGTGGGATTTTTGCCATGGATCCCCCTCCGGCATGCCACAGTCCAGGTGTTAGTCCCCTTGAAACAACTTTTCCATCACTATTGTGGCCAGAAAGAGTCCCTGTGGGTTTTAAAATTCGCCTGCCTATTAAAGTCAATGGCGGTTCGCCCATTCGCGAACAGTTGCGGAAGTTCGAGTCCGCCGTTCACGAACAGAAAATTTTCAGTTCGCGACATCACTATATAGGAATTGGAGCATACAAAAGAGTATTCAGTTAAGCAAAAGTGACACCGTAAAAGAGAAGCTGCCTGCAATACAACAAGCAACGATCAAATACAAAACACCTCAATTTTTTTTTATAATAGAACTAGACAAGGATTGTTGATACTATAACATTGAATTTATTTATATTCTGTAATCCTGGACTATTTTCAAAAATATAAATGAGGATAATAACACAAGATAAAACCTGTACATTTATACATCAAAAAGAAATGTCAACAAATATCAACTTAAGCATTACTATGCATTGAGGAAGAGCAAGTAGTAAGGTTATTGTAGCTTATATTTTAGATCTCACATAAGGTTAACCCCTTAACGACCGATGACGTGCAGGGTATGTCCTCTCAAAAAAAGGCAGTTAACGCCTGAGGACGTACCCTGCACGTCCTCGGTGTGGAAAGCAGCTGGAAGCGATCCTGCTCGCTTCCAGCTGCTTTCCGGTTATTGCAGTGATGCCTCGATATGGAGGCATCCTGTAATAACCTTTTGAAGCCATCCGATGCAGAGAGAGCCACTCTGTGGCCCTCTCTGCACCGGAGATCGGTGACTTACTCCGTTGGTGGGTGGGAGCAGGACCGGGAGGCGGGTGGCAGCCATCGATGGCCCTGGTTGATGCGGAGGGGGGCGGGATCGTGGGCGGCAATGTCAGGGCGCGCGCACAGACGCGCGCACGTGCACGGGGAGGCGGGGGCGGGAGCGTGCACGGGGAGGGAGCGGGTGGGAACCGCTACACTACAGAAATATTTTATGTAGAAGTGGGGGAAAAGGGGGATATTATTTAAAATTTAGCAAGATCGGGTAGCAAGATCGGTATGGTGGGGTGTTAGTCTGTGGGGGGGAAGCTACACTACAGAAAAAAAATAAAATAAAAATAATAAAACCCTTTTTTTTGTTGCAAACTGGGTACTGGCAGACAGCTGCCAGTACCCAAGATGGCCCCCAATAAGGCAGAGAGGGGGGTTAGAGAGCTGTTTTGGGGGGGATCAGGGAGGTTGGGGCTAAGGGGGGATCCTACATAGTAAATGTAAATATGCTCAATTTTTTTTAAAAGAATATTCAAAGATGCCTTTTATTTTAGTACTGGCAGACTTTCTGCCAGTACTTAAGATGGCGGGGACAATTGTGGGGTGGGGGAGGGAAGGGAGCTGTTTGGGAGGGATCAGGGGGTGTGATGTGTCAGGTGGGAGGCTGATCTCTACACTAAAACTAAAATTAACCCTGCAAGCTCCCTACAAACTACCTAATTAACCCCTTCACTGCTAGCCATAATACACGTGTGATGTGCAGCAGCATTTAACGGCCTTCTTATTACCAAAAAGCAATGCCAAAGCCATGTATGTCTGCTATTTCTGAACAAAGGGGATCCCAGAGAAGCATTTACAAACATTTGTGCCATAATTGCACAAGCTGTTTGTAAATAATTTCAGTGAGAAACCTAAAATTGTGAAAAAATTTACGTTTTTTTTAATTTGATCGCATTTGGTGGTGAAATGGTGGCATGAAATATACCAAAATGGGCCTAGATCAATACTTGGGGTTGTCTACTACACTACACTACAGCTAAAATTAACCCTAGAAGCTCCCTACATACGCCCTAATTAACCCATTCACTGCTAGGCATAATACACATGTGGTGCGCAGTGGCATTTAGCAGCCTTCTAATTACCAAAAAGCAACGCCAAAGCCATACATGTCTGCTATTTCTAAAGAAAGGGGATCCCAGAGAAGCATTTACAATCATTTATGCCATAATTGCATAAGTTGTTAGTAAATAATTTCAGTGAGAATCCTAAAGTTTGTGAAAAAATTTGTGAAAAAGTGAACAATTTTCTTTATTTGATCACATTTGGCGGTGAAATGGTGGCATGAAATATGCCAAAATGGGTCTAGATCAATACTTTAGGATGTCTTCTAAAAAAAATATATACTTGTCAATGGATATTCAGGTATTCCTGACAGATATCAGGGTTTCAATGTAACTAGCGCTAATTTTGATGAAAAATGGTTTGGAAATAGCAAAGTGCTACTTGTATTTATGGCCCTATAACTTACAAAAAAAGCAAAGAACATGTAAACATTAGGTATTTCTAAACTCAGGATAAAATTTTGAAACTATTTAGCATTGGTGTTTTTTGGTGGTTGTAGATATGTAACAGATTTTGGGGGTCAAAGTGAGAAAAGGTTTTTTTCCATTTTTTCCTCATGTTTTATAATTTTTTTTATAGTAAATGATAAGATATGATGAAAATAATGGTATCTTTAGAAAGTCCATTTAATGGCAAGAAAAACGGTATATAATATGTGTGGGTACAGTAAATGAGTAAGAGGAAAATTACAGCTAAACACAAACACCGCAAAAATGTAAAAATAGCCTTGGTCCCAAACGGACAGAAAATGGAAAAGTGCTGTGGTCATTAAGGGGTTAAAGGGCCATAATACCCAAATGTTTAAACACTTGAAAGTGATGCAGCATAGCTGTAAAAAGCTGATTAGAAAATATCACCTGAACATCTCTATGTAAAAAACAAAGATATTTTACTTCAAAAGTTCCTCAGTAGCCACCTCCCATTGTAAAGGATTTCTAAGCAGCATTTTAGTGTGTTTGTCCTGGGACATCTGAAGGGACTAGCATTGTGCACTCTCATATTATTTCACCAATCAGGTAAAGGAAGCTTACTATGAAATCTCATGAGAGTTAAGTCAAATCTCATGAGATCACAGTAAGAGTTCATGACCTCAGCACTGCTGATGCTGATTGGCTGCTGTTCATTTCTTCATTTTTTTTAATTTTTTTACCTGCAGCTGGGAGCAGCTGAGTATAACTTTTTACACAGAACTTACTCTGCTGAGCTGAGGAAATTGTGAGGTAAAATATCTTCCTTTTTTACATAGAGATGCTCAGGTGATATTTTCCTGTCAGCTTTTTACAGTTATACTGCATCAGTTTCAAGTGATTTAGCATATGAGTATTATGTCCCTTTAAGAGTTTAGGTACTCTGGAACGGGTAACTGTTTGAAATATTCACTGTAATGACATTAGCTATATCAGTCATCACTCTTCTGGGAAGTCTTTCAAAAGAGTTTTTAATGTGTCTGTGGGAATTTGTGCCTGAAAGAGCATTTATGAGAGCAAGCACTAATATTGTATATGGGCTGGCTCATAATCTGCATTTCAATTCATCCCAAAAGAGTTCAGTGGGGTTGAGATCAAGACATAGCACTATAGACATACCACTAGACATACCACTAGAGTTCTTCCACACCAAACCATGTCATGGATCTCATTTTGTGCACATGAGAACAGTCATGCTAAAACAGGAAAGGGCTTTGTGACAGCTTCTAGAAGCTGTTTGTTGAAGATTGTTTAATCTATTAAAGATTCAGGCCCTGTCATCGAGGATTTCCACCATATCTTGGGCAAACAACTGCAATCTAGATAGCTCAAAAAGGGCATAGTCACCAATCTTCTCCAAAGGGGGAATATACATTGTAGCTGAATTAATGCTAAATGTTTTTATGCCAACAGGAATGGGTAAACTGCATTCCCTTTAATCCACTCTGCTCTGGAATAAAGTAGAAACAAGATGATGTCTGGTGATCTCATAGCATTTTACAAACTACTTACTAGCAAGAACTAAAGCGCATTACATCATAGGGTGCTATGTGAATGGAGGCTAAATCCACCAATCCATTAAGTACTGGTAGAAGTAGGTCTCAAAGTACCAGAATATTGAAAAAATTAAAAGAGTCCTGCTCCAATAAAATATAACCTTTATTGATCTGAATAAAAATCAGGAGATAAAATCATAGAATTGTCCATATACTCTTGGTGAAGCAACAAACTGGCTTACACGTTTTAGCGGTCTGCCATAATCATAGCCCAAGTACACAACTATCAAAACTCTATTTAAAGGAAAACCCACTGTTCCCATTGGATAAAATTACCATAGGCACGCCTCAATGTATATAACTGAACAATTTTACACCTGACCTGAACACAGCATGTATATTAAACATGACAGCAGATGTTAATGTCTTTCAGCACTTGTACATAGTCACAAGGTCTACACCTGGTATGTCCGCATTTGTACATCCCCACATGTGTTAACCATGAGCTAGAAGGACTCTCAATAGATTTCAGATGCATAGGAAAAAGGATTGACCTCAAAGTCTGACATCACTTGTATAAACATCTGCAGCCATCTGTTACCACCCCTATCAACTTGTCATCTGCAGCTTGTGAATATTGGGCACAATATCCAGTGACAAAGGTTACCCCTCTAAACGTATCCTTGGTGCTAGCTCCCCTTTGTTCCTGTAAAAAATGTTCCAGTGGGAGTGATTGCACTTCATGCCTAGCTCTTTTAATATCTTGTCGATGATATCCCCTCTCTTTTAACCTGATCTCCAACTGGTTAGCCTGAAAGCAAAAATAACTTTGTTCTGTACAATTTTGTCAGTTAACTTGTTTTTACATGAGGCAAATTGTCATCCTAGACATATCCCCTACACATTAGCATAGACGAAATTGTACAGAACAAATTGATTTTTACTTTGACAATACTGGTACAAAACTCGATATAGGCAAAATAAATTGGAAAGATTGTGATCAAGCCACTAGTCATCTGATCTAGGCTCAGTAATTTAAAGTGGATACAAGACATTAGAGTGTGTAATTTTTGAATTAGGATTCCCCTTAAATAAAAAAGGACTCCAGTTATGCTGTTGGTCTTCTATGACTTTTTGTCACTTTTTTATCTTAATCTGATGTTCTCTTTTGATTAAATATCACTTACATCATGCTTGGAGGTTTGTTGGTTTTTGTGGTTGTTTAAATAAAAAGGTAACAAGATATTAAATGGAAGAATAAAAATTAGCACTATAATTAGCAGGTATTTTCTGATTTATGAGCTCACAAAAATGATTGCTTTACATATAAAACTCTAAGAAGTTGTTATAAAGGAGTTTGCATTTTTCTGTTTTCAGGTCTAGTTTGATATTCCCACCTATAATACTGCAATCTTTAAATTTTCACAGAACCCCCACATAGTGCTCGATGCTAATCTGCTGAAAGCTTCTTTACAGTCTTCAGCATATCTTAAAATGTGGGCTCACACTTTTATTGAAGTATATATTTTGCTTAGTAGCTTGCATTAGAGATTAAGGGGCCGATTTATCAAGCCCCTGTTTCCACGCGAGCCTTCAGGCTCACCGGAAACAGAAATTATGAAGCAGCGGTCTAAAGACCGCTGCTCCATAACTTGTCCTCCTGCTCTGAGACCGCAGACAGAAATAAACCCAATCGAATACGATTGGGTTGATCGACACCCCCTGCTAGCGGCCGATTGGCCGTGAGTCTGCACTGGAGCGGCATTGCACCAGCAGTTCACAAGAACTGCTGGTGCAATGATAAATGCCGACAGCGTATACTGTCTGCATTTATCGATGTGCAGAGAACATAATACGCTACATCATATCATGTCTGCTCGCACTATGATAAGTCTACCCCTAAGTATTTATGTGATCTGAGTTCCTAACAACATATCCATCTACACAGAGCAACAAGACAAACCAAAATGGGTATGAAATGAAGGCAACTAATAAGAAAAAATATTTACATTCACCAGCCCAGAACATTTCATTTTAGCTTAACAAGGTCATCTGAGCAGGCTAGATCATTAATTGGATTCAAGCCTTGAATACTAATGCAATAAAAGGAAAATTTCAAATAAATGACATCCCTGTGTATTGAAAATGGAATAAGGGCACAAAATATCTATTCCACCATATCTTTTACATGAATAATTTAGCTTTTAGAAGAGATAATTAAGAATCATTTCTCATAGCAAGCTTTGAAGTCAATGATATGTCAAAAAATTCATAGGTTATTTCCTTCTTTGGCTTAGTTAATCATTTACCTCTCTATTTTCTGCAAGTACAATTAGCAGCTATTGGACCTTTTCAAGATGTATAATTTATATTAACAAGTCTGAAATATAGCCCAAGTACATTACCAGCTAGATACTTTAGGGTAAGTCATTAAACATATTATTTCTACTCCGTTTTATTATATGAACATTCTGTTATTTTTAGAAAATAGTCCAATCTCTGTTGGTCATGTGTAAAAAGTTCATTTTGCTAATGGTTTCCAATTTGAAATTTAAAGGGACATTAAACATATTCATATTGTACAATAAAAAGTTAAATTGTGTGTACTAAAACAAAATGTTGTAATATATACAGTATATATATATATATATATATATATATATATATATATATATATATATATATATATATATATATACGTAACAAAAACTTGCACTCGCTGGTTTTTTTTAAACACACTTTACTATACAGGAAGCCCTCAGTTTATGCCGGGGTTAGGTTCCACAAGGAATGGTTGTAAATCGAAAACCGCTGTAAATTAAAACCCAGTTTATAATGTAAGTCAATGGGAAGTGAGGGAGATAGGTTCCAGGCTCCAATTGTCATAAGTAACACCTAATACATTATTTTTAAAGCTTTGAAATGAAGACTTTAAATGCTAAACAGCATTATAAACCTAATAAAATAATCACACAACACAGAATATATAGTTAAACTAAGTTAAATAAACAAAAATATTTGCTAAACAGCATTATAAACCTAATAAAATAATCACACAACACAGACTTCACTTGCATTTTTCTGCAAACAGTTCTTTCTATGCATTCCAATATGGACTGATTTATAGACAGGAAGATCTTGTTCCTTTGACATCTGCTCGATAGCTCAGGTCTGGTTAAACTTATTAATTTCAGCTTGCTTGGCTTTGCTGCAACACAAGCGGACAGCTCCACCTACTGGCTATTTTAATAAATGCACTGCTTCTCAATGCTTTTCAATAGCAGTCACATGACTGGAAAAAAAGTTTGTTATTCTGAAACGGTGTAAATTGAACCGTTGTAAACCGAGGGCCACCTGTATTTTCACAGTAAAGTGTGTTAAAAAAGACCAGCGAGTGCGGGGCGGAGCCTGGCCACGAATGCTGATGGCTGCACACTGAAAGTGCTCTGACACCCATGCACTCTCAGCATAAGGCCAAACACAGCAAATAGTGTTAATTTATATATAAAAGAGATCCACTGACTCAGGTTAAAAGAGTGCACCAATATTAAAGCTCAATCTGATGTGAGAACCGAGTGGAGGGTGAGACGCAGGGTGAGGCTACGGCCTCTTAAATTTTGCGCTCCCGACACAGTACAGCGCAACACATCTGCATACCCTGACCGCAACGGACATACTGGAGCATCGGAAGGCTATTAGTGTTGGTGCGCAACGCCCCTTGGCCCACAGACTGACCGGAGCGGCTCTCATCGGAACGCGATTGACGGTGTCCATCAACTTTAACAAACTGCAGGGGCACATTGACACCACTCGCCAGCAAAGATAGGTCAGGCTCAGGCCGCCACAAGAAGAAACGATCCGCCTGGAGAGAGGGACACAGGCCTGATAAGCGGTGAGTTGTGCCACTAGGAGCGAATTCCATCTGGGCCTTAAATATCAGAAGCCCTGTAACATTAATGTAAAGGCACATATATAAGTGTCTGGAGGGTAAAGGCAAAATAAATAAGGCATACCTACACGTTAGGCTGAAGAGGACTATTGGGGCATATCAGATTTTACCTGGTGGTCAGGAAATAACAGAATCCTAATGGCCTGTGCTTGAACTCACCACGCTTTCATTTTTATCTATATTATTACTATTAAGCCTCTCTCACTATTGCGATCCCCACATATATTTATTGAACTGGCAGTACCCAGGGCTGTTAGCAAAGCACAAACTGTGAACTATAATATCATGTCAACTAAAAGAGGCCCCAAACCTCAAAAAGCTTTACAATCAACAAACATGGAAAGCTATTTAATATCAACAGATTCAGGATAGGGTTCACAAAAAGATCCTCCAGACCTATCTAACACACAAGAAGCTGCCCACCCTTCTAATTATGACCCTAAACAAAATGGTTATGTCACAAAAGAAGATATCAGACACCTGTCTTCTAAAAATGACATAAAAGCAGCCATCTTGGAAATGAGAAACATGTTTGGGGAACTTAAAAAAGATATTGCCAATATCGATCATAGGGTCACACTAGTAGAGGAGTCACAAGAAGCCCTGCGCTCAGACGTGCAACAAAATTCTAGTTGTGTGCAATCGCAGGAAGCAACTATCCTTAATCTAAATGAAAGAATTGAAGATCTAGAAAATAGGAGTCGTCGGAACAACCTAAGGATAAGAGGTGTTCTGGAGACTGTGGCCCCGACAGAAATTAACGACTATATACAGAGACTCTTTAAATGCATTAAAAACAGCCCTGTGGATGATGATATACATTTCGAAAGGGCCCACAGAGCCTTAAGGCCAAAACCACCAGCAAGAGCCCCACCTAGAGACATTATTATTAAGCTCTTGTCTTATAGGGACAGGGAGAACATACTCCGGCACGCCAGAAACAAGCAACCGCTAATGCATGAAGGAGTGGAGATTCAAATATACACAGACCTATGCCCTGCAACCCTGCAAAAGAGGAGGGAGATGCGCTTTATTACAATATGCCTCAAAGATCAAAGGATCCCTTATAGATGGGGCTTTCCAACCTGCCTAATAGCATCTAAGGATGGACCCACAGCTACATACCGCACGATAGCTGATCTTCCAGCCTTCAATCAAACCCTTGGAACACAGATCAGGCCTTTGGGTCCTGCAGCAGAACCAGTGCCCATAAGAGAAAATCGCAGAGCAATGGAAGACCCTCATGGCAGAGGGCCCCCTTGAGTCCATAGCCTCTCCACTGAGGAGATACACTACCAGCGCATGGACAGAACTGCTAAATTTGCTGTGAACTGTATGCAGCGAACGCAACGTTCAGGACCATGCTTTTCTTATATGACAGCTAAGTACACGAAAATATACTGTTTTATCTGCCTTTTTTTGTTCGCACACTTTTGGATGTGACTTATGTTCCAGGTCTGTTTTCAAGGCCTCACAGTTAAAAGTTTAGCTTGCTGTAGTTACGTTTACCTATAAACACTGGAACCTGATGTAAGAAAATGTTTGATGCCCCATATAGAGATAAATTAATACACTTGCCATTTACAGGCGAGAGATGGATAAGCCCAGAACTCCAGTGGACTAGATACTATTAGGGCTATGCTGTAGCTGCAACTCTCATACTACAGACAGCAAATTTAAAACACTTACTGTTACTGTTCTACTTAAGTTACTAATGGTTAAATGTGCATGACAGCTTATGATGTTAAAATGTTCTTATTGTATGATAGCTAAGTACATGGAAATCTTGTTCTCTATTGCCTGTAAAATACTAGTAAGGGCTCATGTTCCAGATCTGTCCTGGAGAGCTTGCTGCTGGGACATAGAATATTAAGGCTGCACTCACTTATAGAAACCAAAATTAGAAGTAAGGATAGGCCTAAACCCACCTTGATATGAAGGGTTACACTTACCATTTAAATATGGGCTATAGACATGTTCAGGGTTTAGGTGGAATAAACAATGCTATGATTATACTGATGTTACAAACCCTATGGAGCTAACTGCACTATTAAACCATTTGTTGGCACTATTTAAACTAAGCTACTATATGATAGTGGAGATCAGTGGCTTATAGGGTACACCACAGCTTAAGATACATATAAGGCGGCTCCTGGGATTAAATCACTTCACACAGGCATTGCCCGCAAACTGCCTGTTCATACTTGTATAGTACAGTACTGCATGTTCATACTTGTATAGTACTATCGCCCTCCTGTAGGACACTTTAGCTTCTATAGAGATATAACACTATAGCCACATGACAGAGTCAATTATAACCCCCATGTTATACTGGGGACTCTTTAAATCAAATAAAGGTACAACATAACACCCCCTATCTAAAGCACTAATAGAAGTCACCCTGTGTCACTAACGGACACTTAGCGCAACCTCAAAAGAAAGTTGTAGCTCACTCATGAGTCAGCCAAAAATACTTAAATATAAATAAAAGTTAGAAAAATTAATGAATAAAACAAAGTCAATGTTATAAGTTATGTATATTGATTGCTGTGTTTGCCTACAAGTTATAATGTTAATAGAAATAATTAATTTGCTGAGAGTGTAGGGGTTACTACCCCCGTTGTTAGACTATCTTCACACTAGTCTGATAGAGTTTAACTCTACATTTAACCCTTCCTTTTTCTTCTCACATTTCCTTAACTTACACTGTTTATCTACATCTATTAGGGAACTTTGCTTCCCTTTCTTTTTGCTTATTCTTCTTGCTTCTGCTCCCTGCTTGTTTTACACACTGACCGCATAAGGTCACCTTTATAAGTTAGTTTCTTCCCCCCCCATTTACCTACTTTCTCTATCTCTCCCTCCCCCTTCCTTTTCACCCCCCCATATTTTTTTTTTCTCTTTCTCTTCCCTCTTCTCTACCCTGATACCCCCTCGCTCCTCCCTTAATCATCGTATAATTATCCTTCCCCATTCACCCCTTCTTCTTTTGACCTGAGCGGCCTTGGGCCACCAACTAGCACAATGAGAGGCATGCATGATCACACCATAGACCTGGTCACAATAAACGTTAAGGGATTTAATAGCCATGGGAAAAGATCGGTTGTCACTAGAGATTTACATAGAATGGGGGGAGATGTTATATGCCTCCAGGAGACGCACTTCTCTAAATTCAGAGAACCCAAATGGTATAATCAGCAATTTCCAACGGCTTACTTTGCCTCCGGCCCCATAAAAAAAAATGGGGTGGGGATCCTTTTTCGGGCTGATGTGCCTTTCAGGATGGAGCAGACCATAAAAGACCCGGAGGGCAGGTACTTGATCTTAATTGGCACCTTATATGGCAATTATGTAAAACTTGTCAACGCGTACTTCCCGAATACAGCGCAAGATACTTTTTTAAAAAAATTAGCGAAAGAAATTCTAGAGGCCCAAAGGGGAATACTGTTTTTTGGTGGTGATTTTAATGTTTCATTCTGCCCCATATTAGACACTTCAGATGGGCTGTCTAGCACTAAACACAAGGTAGTCAAACAGATATCTAAATGTCTTAGAGATCTGGTTCTTCACGATGTTTGGCACACAATGCATCCAAACACCAAAAATTATTCCTTTTACTCCCACCCCCATGGGAAATACACCAGAATCGACTACATCTTTACAGACTCTGCAGGGCTCTCTAGCATCACTGGCAGCAGTATAGGTCAGATTACCTGGTCTGATCACGCTCCAGTGAGGTGTACCATCAAATGGCCAGAGATGCCGATTACTCCATTTATATGGCGCTTGGATGAGTCCCTACTGGACGAGCCTCTGCTAAGGCAGAAACTGGATAGCACCATTGATGAATACTTTCGCAATAATTCAGGAGGCGGCCTGGCAGAGACGACAGTGTGGGAAGCACATAAAGAGGAGAGTTGATTAGACATGTAGCCGCACTCTGTCGGGAACAGAAATCTCGCTATGTTGCACTACTCGAAAAAGTGGCACAAGTCGAAGCCGCACATAAAGAGCGGCCGACTGACAGAGCACTACAGGCTGATCTCGCTGAAGCCAGGTCAGCCCTATTGCAACATCTCCAGAGGGAGCAACAAATTAAAGCCCTTTGGTTACGACAATGTTACTTCGAACAGAGCAACAGGGCAGGGAAGTTCCTTGCACGAGCTCTGGCACGCCAGAGACTTAAAACTTATGTATACGAAGTTATAGACCACCATTGCGGGACGCACCGAGAAGGATCTGCTGTAGCAGAAACGTTTGGTAGCTTCTATGAAGCCTTATACAAGCTACATCCTAGGGAGCTGGAGGAACGGGACCAAATTCCTGGCAATAACCAGGAAGATGCTATTGTAAACTATTTACAGGGAATAGACATGCCTTGTCTGTCTCAAGATGAGGCGGAGCAACTTGAAGCACCATTCACTAAAAAAGAGATCCAGCGAGCGATTAAGCTCCTCCCAGGAGGCAAAAGCCCTGGGCCAGATGGATTTGGCATGCGTTATTACAAAACATTCCGAGACAAGCTGGTGCCACACTTACTTACGGTATTTAATAAATTATCAGGAGGCTCTGCCCTACCAAGCTCTATGCTTGAAGCACATATCTCAGTCATACATAAACCCCCGAAACCTGAGAATCTACCCAGCAGCTACAGACCTATCTCGCTCCTTAATTCGGACATCAAAATCCTAGCAAAAATGATAGCTAACCGTCTTGCTAAGCTACTGCCACAACTGATCTCCACAGATCAAGTGGGATTTGTCCCGGGCAGAGAAGCCTGGGACAATACCCTTAGAGTACTACAACTGATTTCTTACGCAGATCATAACTCAGCTCCGTTGGCGCTTTGATCGGGTGAATTGGTTATTTATGCGACACATCTTGACAAAACTGGGATTCGGTAACGGCATTATCAGTACGATCTTCGCGTTATATTCGACGCCAAGCGCTAAGGTGCGTGTTGATGGCATGCTCTCGAAGCCTTTCCAGATCTCTAACGGGACGAGACAGGGGTGTCCCCTGTCACCCTTGTTATTCGCCTTAGTAATTGAGACTCTAGCCTGTAGGGTTCGTAGTAACCCTGATATAATGGGACTGGTAGTAGGACACAAAGAGCATAAGTTGGCCATGTATGCGGACGACGTTCTGGTGACGTTGTCAGATGTGTCCACCTCGCTCCCAGCCCTATTGACGGAATTTGCAGAATTTGGACAGGTTTCGAATTTCCAGCTTAACCTGTCCAAGTCCGAAATCATGAATATATCTGTACCAGCTGACGTTTTTAGTGAGGCATGTGATAATTGCCCACTTAGTGTTGCGAAACATTGCTTGAAATATCTCGGGGTCTTCCTGACCCTGATAATCTCTGACATGGTTGATATGAACTATAAGCTGATTAGAGATACAGTGACAGATGATATGACCAGGTGGAAGAACAAATCCATCTCGTGGATGGGTCGTATCCATGTGGTCAAAATGAATATCCTCCCAAGGATTCTCTATATCATGCAAGCACTCCCTCTCACATTGGCATTACCCTTAATTCATCAGATCCAATCAGAGATGGAGGTGTATATCTGGAAAGATATAAAACCGAGAATCAGGAAAAAAACAATGTACCTGCCCAGAGATAGGGGGGGGGTGCGGGAGTCCCTCTACTAAAGATATACTTTAAAGCAATTATTGTTCAGAGACTGGTCCATTGGTGTCACAACAAATCGGATAAAGCTTGGGTAGAGTTGGACCGAGAACTTCTACAGAGAGGAAATGTAGGCACGCTTGCCTGGATATCAGCGGAAAATCGACCACCACTGATCCAACAATACCCCTTATTAAATGATGTGTTCTGCATATGGGATTCATTGATCAAACAAGACAAATGCATCTCTTCTATTCCTTCACCGGTAACACCGGTGTTTGATAACCCAGAAAATGCCTTAGCAAATAGAATAAAGCCCGAGAGAAATACATACACACTGGCAGAGGCCGCTAAATCTAATGCTTTTCATCAAGGCAAGATACCGGCCCAGGAAAAGCTAAAAGAGTGGGATACATGGCTGTTCTCCTCTTGGTTTAGAGTGGCGCAATTTCATCATTATGTGAATGGATATAAAGATAAATCCCTCTTTACGAGAGAGAAGACATCCCTGGAGCACATTTGCACAATGGCCCAAGCGCCTGGTCATTTGATATCTTGTCTCTATAAACTGTTACTCACAAGCAGTGATGAGCTCCTGCCCTCTTACACAAACACATGGTGTACAGACCTTAACTTAGATATTGCCTCAAAAGACTGGTTACAGATTTTTAATAAAGCAAAAAAAGCCTCAGTCTCAATGAGACTGCAGGAGATGCACTTTAAATTCTTAAGCCGGTGGTATCTGACTCCACAGAGGTTATGTAAAATTTACCTACAAATGAATGGGGATTGTTGGAGGGGCTGTGGAGAGACCGGTTCAATAATGCATATCTGGTGGACGTGTCCACGGATACAGGAGTGCTGGGCAAGAATTTTTGCCGAAAGCAGCCGGCTTCTCGGGGTAATATTGCCTCCAAACCCGAACAATCTGATATACCATGCCCTCCCCAAGCTGGTGGTGGAAGCGAAACATAGGCTGTTTCTACTAATGCTAAATGGCACTAAGAGCTTAATTCCAAAATACTGGAAGTCTGTCAACGTACCGAGCCTGAATGAATGGAAACATGGGGTCAGAGACCTGCTTGATCTGGAGTGGTTTCACTACCTCAAAACTGGAAAACTTGCTCTACATGAACATATGTTAATGATTTGGGAAGGCAAAGATATATGAAGGCCTAAAAAGATCTAAACTAATTTGACTGGCCTGAGGTGAAGTGTCCTGGGGGTATACATGACAATCCGTTTCTGGGGAGATGTGGGATTTGGGGGACCTTGAGACTATAACCCTGGAATTATTCCAGCATTAGGAATGGACCGCCTATAGTGCTAATCACCTCCCCCTTCTACCCTTGCCTTCTCAAGCCCTTTCTTCAACATTCCCCCCCTACTCCCCCTTCTCAGCCTCCCCCCCTTTCGTGTCCCCCCCCCCTTTTTTTTTTTTTTTCTTCCCCACTCCCTAACCTCCCTTCCCTTCCTCCTACACTCTTTCTAACTCTTCTTCTTGCTTTTTCCTATCTTTCATCACCTATAAAGGGTATGACTTAATACCCATGAGAATTTTATACCTTAACCAATAGATATAATATACAGATATACTGTATAATACTACGCTAATGAATGTGAACAGTGTACCAGAGATATTATTTTGAAGCACTATTAGAGAATTATTTTCACTGCATTGTGTGCATAATTTAATACCTCTGTAACGCTTGATTTGAAACTACTGTTGATTTTTCACTGTTTGTCTTCCAATACTGGTCACTCAATAAAGCTTTATTTAAAAAAAAAAAAAAAAAAGACCAGCGAGTGCAAGTTTTTGTTACTTCTGTTAATCCTGTACTAGCACCCTGGTAGTTCAGCTGTTAAGTGAGAGTGCTCTCCTGTGTTCTTTTATATATATATATATATATATATATATATATATATACAGTATATATATATATATATGTCTAATTTTTTGCAATTTAACTCTGCAAATTGTTGGTTTTCCAATTATTATTTGAAGTGGAAGTGCAGATAACATATGGCTAGATTACGAGTTTTGCGTTATGAGTGGTGCGGTGCTAACTAAAACCCGGCGTTAACAGGCAAAAAGTGAGCATAGAGCAAAATTGAGCTCCATACCGCACTCCAATACCAGCGCTGCTGAAAGTCGCGGTGAGCTGGTTTTACGTGTTCATGCACGATTTCCCCATAGACATCAATGGGGAGAGCTGGCTGAAAAAAAGTCTAACACCTGATAAAAAGCAGCGTAAGGCTCAGTAACGCAGCCCCATTGATTCCTATGGGGAAACAACATTTATGTTTACACCTAAAACCCTAACATGAACCAGAGTCTAAACACCTCTAATCTTACACTTATTAACCCCTAATCTGCCATCCCCGACATCGCCAACACTTACATTATACTTATTAACCCCTAATCTGCCACTCCGGACATCACCACCACTATAATAAACATATTAACCCCTAAACCGCCGCACTCCCGCATCACAAACACTAGTTAAATGTTATTAACCCCTAATCTGCCACCCCCAATGTCGCTGCAACCTACCTACACTTATTAACCCCTAATCTGCCTTCCCCAACGTCGCCACCACTATACTAAATTTATTAACCCCTAAACCTAAGTCTATCCCTAAACCCCCCTAACTTAAATATAAATAAAATAAATCTAAATAAAACCTACTATCATTACCTAAATAATTCCTATTTAAAACGAAATACTTACCTGTAAAATAAACCCTAAGATAGCTACAATATAACTAATAGTTACATTGTATCTAGCTTAGGTTTTATGTTTATTTCACAGGCAAGTTTGTTTTTATTTTAACTAGGTAGAATAGTTACTAAATAGTTATTAACTATTTACTAACTACCTAGCTAAAAAAAAAATACAAATTTACCTGAAAAATAAAACCTAACCTGCCTTACACTAACACCTATCCTTACACTACAATAATATCAATTACCTAAATTACAAAAAACAAACACAAAATTACAAAAAATAAAAAAAGAAATGATCAGATATTTAAACAAAATAAAAAAGCCCCCCAAAATATAAAAAACCCCAGCCTAAACTAAACTGCCAATAGCCCTTAAAAGGACCTTTTGCAGGGCATTGCTCCAAAGAAATCAGCTCTTTTACCTGTAAAAAATATACAAACAACCCCCCAACAGTAAAACCCACCACCCACACAACCAACCCCCCAAATAAAATCCTAACTAAAAAAACTAAGCTCCCCATTGCCCTGAAAAGGGCATTTGGATGGGCATTGCCCTTAAAAGGGCATTTAGCTCTTTTTCAGTGCCCAAACCCTAACCTAAAAATAAAACCCACCCAATAAACCCTTAAAAAAGCCTAACACTAACCCCCGAAGATCTACTTACAGTTTTTGAAGACCCAACATCCATCCTCAACAAAGCCGGCAGAAGTCCTCAATGAAGCGGCAGAAGTCTTCATCCAACATGGGCAGAAGTCTTCATCCAGATGGCATCTTCTATCTTCATCCATCCGGCGTGGAGCGGGTCCATCTTCAAGACATCCGGCGCGGAGCATCCCCTCTTCAATTGACGTCTTCTTGAAGAATGAAGGTTCCTTTAAATGACGTCATCCAAGATGGCGTCCCTTGAATTCTGATTGGCTGATAGAATTCTATCAGCCAATCGGAATTAAAGGTGAAAACATCCTATTGGCTGATGCAATCAGCCAATAGGATTGAGCTTAAATCCTATTGGCTGATCCAATCAGCCAATAGGATTGAACTCACATTGCATCAGCCAATAGGATTTTTTCACTTTTAATTCCGAATGGCTTAATTCTATCAGCCAATCGGAATTCAAGGGACGCCATCTTGGATGACGTCATTTAAAGGAACCTTCATTCTGCAAGAAGAGGTCGATTGAAGAGGATGCTCTATGCTGGATGTCTTGAAGATGGACCCGCTCCGTGACGGATGGATGAAGATAGAAGATGCCTCTGGATGATGACTTCTGCCCGGTTGGATGAAGATTTCTGCCCGGCTGGATGAAGACTTCTGCCGCTTCATTAAGGGCTTCTGCCGGCTTCGTTGAGGATGGATTTCGGGTCTTCAAAAACTGTAAGTGGATCTTCGGAGGTTAGTGTTAGGCTTTTTTAAGGGTTTATTGGGTGGGTTTTATTTTTAGATTAGGGGTTTGGGCACTTGAAAAAGAGCTAAATGCCCTTTTAAGGGCAATGCCCATCCAAATGCCCTTTTCAGGGCAATGGGGAGCTTAGGTTTTTTTAGTTAGGATTTTATTAGGGGGGTTGGTTGTGTGTGATGGTGGGTTTTACTGTTGAGGGGTTGTTTGTATTTTTTTTACAGGTAAAAGAGCTGATTTCTTTGGTGCAATGCCCTGCAAAATGCCCTTTTAAGGGCTATTAGTAGTTTACTTTAGGCTAGGGTGTTTTTTATTTTGGGGGGCTTTTTTATTTTGATAGGGCTATTAGATTTGGTGTAATTAGGTTAAATATCTGATCATTTCTTTTTTTATTTTGTGTAATTTAGTGGGGTTTTTTTTGTAATTTAGGTAATTGTATTTAATTTAGCTAAATTTGTATTTATTTTAGCTAGGTAGTTAGTAAATAGTTAATAACTATTTAGTAACTAGTATACCTAGTTAAAATAAATACAAACTTGCCTGTGAAATAAAAATAAACCCTAAGCTAGATACAATGTAACTATTAGTTATATTGTAACTAGCTTAGGGTTTATTTTATAGGTAAGTATTTAGTTTTAAATAGGAATTATTTAGTTATTAATAGTAGGTTATATTTAGATTTATTTTAATTACATTAAAGTTAGTGGGTGTTAGGGTTAGATTTAGGGTTAGGTTTAGTGCTTAATAAATTTAGTATAGTGGCAGCAACGTTGTGGGGCTGCAGATTAGGGGTTAATAAGTATAGGTAGGTGGCGGCAATGTTAGGGACAGCAGATTAGGGATTAATAACAGTAATGTAGGTTGAGGCGACATTGGGGGCGGCAGATTAGGGGTAAATAATATTTAACTAGGGTTTGTGATGCGGGAGTGCGGCGGTGTAAGGGTTAATATGTTTATTCTAGTGGCGGCGATGTCCGGAGCGGCAGATTAGGGGTTAATAACTTTTTTTAGTGTTTGCGATGCGGGAGGGCCTCGGTTTAGGGGTTAATAGGTAGTTTATGGGTGTTAGTGTACTTTTTTGCACTTTAGTTATGAGTTTTATGTTACAGCTTTGTAGCGTAAAACTCATAACTAATGACTTTCAGTTTACGGTATCGATCTTGGCGGTATAGGGTGTACCGCTCACTTTTTGGCCTCCCAGGCAGACTCCTAATACCGGTGCAAATGAAGTCCCATTGAAAAAGGACTTTTTGAAAGCTGCGGTAATTACGTTGCGTTAAGGCCAAAAAATTTTGCGGTGCCCCTAAACCTGCAAGAACGTAATATCAGCGGTAGTGAAAAAGATCCTTAACGCTGCTTTTTCACTAATACCACAAAACTCGTAATCTAGCCGATAGTTAATGGTTGCACACTCTAGTGAATCATTTATAGTTGCCCGAGCAGAGAAGGAAACCTAGGTTTTCAATATTTAAACAGCTATTTAATTTTAAAACACACATCTGCATATTGTTCTCAGGCTAGCTCTAGCTTTAAATATATCATTCTCTCTAGCATTTACTTAAAGGGGTAGAAAGGTCAAAATTAAAATGTACATGGCTGCATTTCAGTTTAAAATATGAACATGTCTGCAATATACTTCTATTAGCAAAATTACTTGTTTTTCAGTGACTTATGCGCATATCCTGTGAGAGCTCGTGCACCAGTATTCAAAAACTATGCATGCTCAGAGCTAGCTGTAGTGTATATTGCTTCAGAAGATGCCATTTTTATCATACATGCTACTGCTGATACTCTGAGCAGGTATGGTGTTTGACTACAGGTGTATAGGCCCTCAAATTTAAGTGACACTGAGATATAGGGGCATATTTATCAAGCTCTGAATAGAGCTTGATGTCCCGTGTTTCTGGAGAGCCTGCAGGCTCGCCAGAAACAGCAGTTATGAAGCAGCGGTCACAATGACCGCTGCTCCATAACCCTGTCCGTCTGCTATGAGCAGGCGGACAGACATCGCCAGAAATCAACCCGATCGAGTATGATCGGGTTGATTGACACCCCCCTGCTGGCGGCCCATTGGCCGTGAGTCTGCAGGGGGCGGCGTTGCACCAGCAGCTCTTGTGAGCTGCTGGTGCAATGCTGAATACGGCGAGCGTATTGCTCGCCGTATTCAGCGAGGTCTGTCGGACCTGATCCGCACTGTCGGATCAGGTCAGACAGACCTTGATAAATAGAGGCCATAGCATGCAATTTTAACCAACTTTCCAATTAACTTCTATAATCTAATTTGACTTGTTGAAAGGAAAGAAGCAACAATGCAATACTAGTAGCTAGCTGTAGATTGGTGACTGCACATACTGTATATGTGTCTTGTCACTGGCTCATCTGATGTGTTTAGCTATCTCCTAGTAGTACATGCTGCTCCTGCAATGCAGGATACCATTAAGCAAATTTGATAATAGAAGTAAATAGCAAAGTTGTTTAAAACTTTGTTTTATAAGAATTGTGAAAGGAAAATTTGAGATTTTACATCCCTTTTTTGTTTTTTTGTTTTTCATTTATGTTTAACAATTGCATTAACATATGCAGATTGTATAATCTATGGACAGTTTCAGTTTTTTTCTTTGACCTCAATATTTGGATATTTTCTGCAGGTAGCTGTAAATATATTTACCTGTTTTAAGGGATATGAATTCTGCCTTTCATGTCTGCTGACCATCAATAAATCACAAAATCTATCTGAGCCTCACGTGTATGCACACGGCCAAAATACTCCAAGCAAAAAGAGGCAAATAAGGTTTCAAAAATATTAAGAGAGATGACCTAGAAAATATCTGAAAAAAATATAACGTCAGAAGATGAAAAATATAAAGCCAGTTTATATAGAAAATAAAATGAAATCATGTGAAATGATGAACAAAAAATGTTTTCTGATTAAGGGCTAGATTACGAGTGGAGCACTATCATTTGCGCGCAAGCGATATCGGCTCTTTCCAGATTTTTGCGCACATCGGAAAGAACAAGCATATTACAAGTTATAAGTAAACACGTTTGCTCGAGCGCAATCACGATTTATGCTCGTCAGGTTAGCTCGACATGAAAGCTTGCGTGAAAGTTAGGGGAAGAAAAAATGTATATATATACATTAGACATGTGCGGTTCGTTTCGGATTTATTCGGAAAATTCGGTAAATTCGGAGATTCGGATCGATTCGAATTTCTGAATTAAAATACTTCCGAATCTACCGAATGAATCCGAAATAGCTGCCGTATCTCCGAATAAATCCGAATTAGCTCGGTAAAATTCGGCATTTCCCCATAGGAAACAATGGGGAGTTTCGGCTGGAAAAAAACCTAACACCGCAGCCCCATTGTTTCCTATGGGGAAACACTAAGTCTGCACCAAACACCCTAACATGTACCCCGAGTCTCTAAACACCCCTAATCTAACACTTATTAACCCCTAATCTGCCGCCCCCACTATCGCTGACACCTGCATTATCTTATTAACCCCTAATCTGCCGACCGGATATCGCCGCCACTATAATAAATGTATTAACCCCTAAACCGCCGCACTCCCGCCTCGCAAACACTATAATACATTTCATTAACCCCTAATCTGCCCCCCCAACGTCGCCGCAATCTAACTACAAGTATTAATCCTTAATCTGCCGACCGGACATCGCCGCCACCTACATTATAGCTATTAATCCCTAATCTGCTGTCCCTAACATCGCTGACCCCTACATTATAGTTAATAACCCCTAATCTGCCCCCCCAACGTCGCCGCAATCTAACTACAAGTATTAACCCCTAATCTGCCGACCGGACATCACCGCCACCTACATTATAGCTATTAACCCCTAATCTGCTGTCCCTAACATCGCCGACCCCTACATTATAGTTATTAATCCCTAATCTGCCCCCCCCCCAACGTCACCGCAATCTAAATACAAGTATTAACCCCTAATCTGCTGACCGGACATCGCCGCCAACTACATTATAGCTATTAACCCCTAATCTGCTGTCCCTAACATCGCCGACCCCTACATTATAGTTATTAACCCCTAATCTGCCCCCCCCAACATCGCCGCAATCCTAACTACAAGTACTAACCCCTAATCTGCCGACCGGACATCGCCGCCACCTACATTATAGCTATTAACCCCTAATCTGCTGTCCCTAACATCGCCGACCCCTACATTATAGTTATTAACCCCTAATCTGCCCCCCCAACATCGCCGCCATCTAACTACAAGTATTAACCCCTAATCTGCCGACCGGACATCGCCGCCACTATAATAAATGTATTAACCCCTAAACCGCCGCACTCCCGCCTCGCAAACACTATAATACATTTTATTAACCCCTAATCTGCCCTCCCTAGCATCGCCGCCACATACCTACAATTATTAACCCCTAATCTCCGACCCCAACGTCGCCGCTACTATAATAAGGTTATTAACCCCTAAACCTAAGTCTAACCCTAACACCCCCTAACTTAAATATAATTTAAATTAAACGAAATAAATTTACTATAATTAAATAAATGAATCCTATTTAAAACTAAATACTTACCTGTAAAATAAACCCTAAGCTAGCTACAATATAACTAATAGTAACATTGTTGCTAGCTTAGAGTTTATTTTTATTTTACAGGCAAGTTTGTATTTATTTTAACTAGGTACAATAGTTATTAAATAGTTAATAACTATTTAATAACTACCTAGCTAAAATAAATACAAATTTACCTGTAAAATAAATCCTAACCTAAGTTACAATTACACCTAACACTACACTATCATTAAATTAATTAAATAAATGAATCCTATTTAAAACTAAATACTTACCTGTAAAATAAACCCTAATATAGCTGCAATATAACTAATAGTTACATTGTAGCTATTTTAGGATTTATATTTATTTTACAGGCAACTTTGTATTTATTTTAACTAGGTACAATAGCTATTAAATAGTTATTGACTATTTAATAGCTACCTAGTTAAAATAATTACAAAATTACCTGTAAAATAAATCCTAACCTAAGTTACAATTAAACCTAACACTACACTATCATTAAATAAATTAACTACAAGTACCTACAATTAAATACAATTAAATAAACTAAACTAAAGTACAAAAAACCCCCACTAAATTACAAAAAATAAAAAAATATTACAAGAATTTTAAACTAATTACACCTAATCTAAGCCCCCTAATAAAATAACAAAGCCCCCCAAAATAAAAAAATGCCCTACCCTATACTAAATTACAAAAGTTAACAGCTCTATTACCTTACCAGCCCTTAAAAGGGCCTTTTACGGGGCATGCCCCAAAGAAAACAGCTCTTTTGCCTGTAAAAGAAAACACAACCCCCCCCACATTACAACCCACCACCCACATACCCCTACTCTAACCCAAACCCCCCTTAAATAAACCTAACACTACCCCCCTGAAGATCTCCCTACCTTGAGTCGTGTTCACCCAGCTGGGCCGAAGTCTTCATCCGATGGGGCAGAAGAGGACATCCAGACCGGCAGAAGTCTTCATCCAAGCGGGGCAAGAAAAGGTCTTCCATCCATCAGAAGTCTTGATCCAGGCGGCATCTTCTATGTTCATCCATCTGGAGCAGAGCGGCAGCATCCTGAATACATCCGTCGCGGAGCATCCTCTTCTTTCTTGATCCGACGACTAAATGACTGTACCTTTAAGTGACGTCATCCACGATGGCGTCCCTTGAATTCCGATTGGTTGATAGGATTCTATCAGCCAATCGGAATTAAGGTAGGAAAATCTGATTGGCTGTTTTAATCAGCCAATCAGATTCAAGTTCAATCCGATTGGCTGATCGAATCAGCCAATCAGATTGAGCTTGCATTCTATTGGCTGATCGGAACAGCCAATAGAATGCGAGCTCAATCTGATTGGCTGATCGAATCAGCCAATCAGATTGAACTTGAATCTGATTGGCTGATTCAATCAGCCAATCAGATTTTTCCTACCTTAATTCCTATCAGCCAATCGGAATTCGAGGGACGCCATCTTGGATGATGTCATTTAAAGGAACCTTCATTCGTCGTTAGTCCGCGTCGGCTGCTTCAAGATGGATTAGGGGTTAATAAGTGTAGGTAAGGTAGCAGCGACGTTGGGGGGCAGATTAGGGGTTAATAAATATAATGTAGGTGTTGGCGACGTTGGGGGCAGCATATTAGGGGTTCATAGGGATAACGTAGGTTGCGGCGGTGTCCGGAGCGGCAGATTAGGGGTTAATAATATAATGCAGGTGTCAGCGATAGCGGGGGTGGCAGATTAGGGGTTAATAAGTGTAAGGTTATGGGTGTTTAGACTCAGTGTTCATGTTAAGGTGTTAGGTGCAGACTTAGAAAGTGTTTCCCCATAGGAAACAATGGGGCTCCATTAGGAGCTGAACGCTGCTTTTTTGCAGGTGTTAGGTTTTTTTTCAGCTCAAACTGCCCCATTGTTTCCTATGGGGGAATCATGCACGAGCACGTTTTTTTCAAGCTGGCCGCTACCATAAGCAACGCTAGTATTTAGAGTTGAAGTGGCGGTAAATTATGCTCTACGCTCCCTTTTTGGAGCCTAACGCAGCTCTTCAGAGAACTCTAAATACCAGCGTTATTTATATTATATTTATATTTTTAAGGTGCAGGGGGGAAAAAAACACGTAGCTAACGCACCCCTTTGGTCACAAAACTCTAAATCTAGGTGAAAGATAGCAAGAGAAAGAAGAAAAATTGATAATAGAAGTAAATTAGAAAGTTGATTAAAATTGCATGCTCTAATTCACAAAAGAAAAAATGTGGGTTCAGTGTCCCTTTAAGTAAGGCTGTTTAAATTTGAATTGAAGCTAATACTGCAGTTTCAGTTTTGTACACCCTACTACTCCAGACTAGCTGATAATGACAAATCCCTCTGCTTTACCAGTGTAGAGCGACACTCCTCTGCAAGAATGACTAGAAAACATGTTATTCAGCACAGGAACATGATTTAAACATTTTTGAATAAATGATACAAAGAAAGTGAAACAAATTTGATAATAGAAGTAAACTGGAAAGTTGTTTAAAATTGTATGTTCTACCTAAATCATGAAAGAAACATTTTAGGTTTCATGTCTTTTTAACCATGCCTTTCCTCTAGTCCTTGCCCGTTTATTGAGATTGTCTCTGAGTGTGTTTGTGCTGAATCCTTCCTGCCTTCTGTGTATGACCTATTTTGCTTCCTGACCATCCATTTGCTTGCTGATTTTTTGGCAATGTTTGGGGAGAATATACCTTAATGATGCCATGCCAAACAAACAAACATTACTGACTTATGTACTATCATACCACTAGGTGGTGCTGTTGATCATTTCATATTTTAACTCATTAGTAACCAACAAAACAGTATATTTTACAATATTATACAATTTATCAAAATATTTAAAACAAAGTCATTCATGATAAACTTAACAGAATAAATAATCTGATCAGGAGGAGCGAATCACCTATATCTGCTTAGCTATCTCATACTGCAGATAAATAACTCTACTGCCTAAGACAGGGACTAGAAAAATACAGACAGGTCCCAATCTTTATTCATGCCATTTGGTTCAAGGGACCCTAATTCATAAATCCAATAGGAATCCCTCTGTTTCAAGCGCAGCTCTCTATCTCCACCTCTATGTGCTATTTTAATATGATCAATAATTTGAAATTTAAGTTGGCTATATAATAGAGTGACCAGCTTTCAAAAAATGATTAGCTAATGGAACTTTCAAATTACAAGTGCGGATGTTACTCTTATGCTCTATAATGTGGTCTTTGGCAGGTCTAGTAGACTCACCTATGTATACTCCCCCACATGGACAGTATTAACTTTAGGGCCTACATCAGCCTTAACCAATTTCATTTGAATATTCCTACCTTTTTTATAGGCTGGCATAGGGTGTGCTTGAAATTCTACAATGTTCGGGTTGCATCTAGCTAACACATCCCAATGTTTTTTTAATAATTCTTTGAATTTCTGAACTCTGTGAGTTATACTCAGATACAAATAACAATCTTTGATGTTTATTATCCATTTTTTAATGAGTTACTCCTATCCTTCGATGATACCAGATTAGATCTTGGTATAGATTTAACCAGCTTAATCTCTTCAATAATTAAATTATCCGGATATCCTCTCTCTTTAAATCTATTCCCCATCTCCTCTAGCTTTTTATCTACAATATTCTCATCTGAGACAATCTTACTTAAACGCAAGAGTTGGCTGTGGGGAAGAGACCTAATCAGAGAGGAGGGGTGAGCACTATCAAATCTTAATAGACTATTACGGTCAGTGCTTTTTCTGAAAAGATCATTTTTTAGAGTTACCATCTTTGATCACCCTTACATCAAGAAAGTCTAAGTATTATTCACTCCAGACTAACTTAAATCTTATATGATCAGTGGATACATTTAACTCATTTACAAAGTCTACCAGGGTTCCAACATCGCCCAACCATATTCCAAATATGTCATCGCCCAACCATATTCCAAATATGTCATCGAATAAACATACTATTAGAAAAAATATATTTTTCTTCATATAAATTCATAAATATGTTCGCATTATTAGTGGTGACGTTGGAACCCATGGCGGTCCCCTGGAGCTGGAGAAAATCATCCTGAAACAAAAAATAGTTATTGTATAGTAGAATAGATAACAATTGCATAAAAAAAATCAATGTGAGCATGATTATATTTGATATCAGACTTCAAAACAGAATATACTGCATCAATACCACTAGTGTGCATGATATTTGTATATAATCTCTCCACGTCAAGACTAAACATAATAAATTTAGTATTGGGGATTTCTAAGGAGCTGAGCTTAAGAAGAAAGTCTCCTGTATCTTTAATGAAGGAATTAGAGGTCTCTACATAGGGGCGGAGAATTTTATCAGGAAATATGGAGATACTGGTAAATACTGAATTAGTACTTGCCACGATAGGGCGACCGGGGGGATTGGCCAAATTTTTATGCACTTTAGGAAGTGAATAAATTACAGGAGTACAAGGATGATCAGTTTTTTAAAAAAGTTTTACATCTTTTCCTATAACACCATTTTTCTCAGCTGTTGATAGAACTCTCTCAATTTTCCTTCGGATCTTAAATACTGGGTTATATGTAATCTTCTTATACACAGTAATATCATTAAGTTGTTGTTTAATTTCATTAACATAGTAGTCTTTATCTAGGACTACAACTGCCCCTCCCTTATCAACCCTTTTCAGAATAATATCCGGGTTATCTTGTAATCCCTACATTGCTTAACCCCTTAATGGCCACAATGTACCCTGTATGTCACTGGTCATTAAGGGTTTTTTCAGGACATAATAGCACAAGTCTAGCAAGAAGACGCTATTAATATCCTCCCTCCAGCAGGCTTTGTGGAATAGAGCAGTCTCAACGCTGGTGGCAAGACCGCGCTAAAAAACAATCAAGTCCCAAAAAAAGGCCAGCGACATACAGGGTACGTCGCTGGTCCTTAAGGGGTTAAAATTGCTAATTTGACATATTTGCTCTAGTGGGTTTAAATTTATTATCAATATTACCATATTTTTCCACTTTATTTTGTAATTTCTCAATATCTTTTTGCACTAAGGTGACAAATGTTTCCACACTGTGAAAAATATATTTTTTCTAATAGTATGTTTATTCGATATGGCGCCACCTGGTGGCAATATATCAGTGACATATTTGGAATATGGTTGGGCGACGTTGGAACCCTGGTAGACTTTGTAAATGAATTTATCCACTAATCATATAAGATTTAAGTTAGTCTGGAGTGAGAAATACTTAGACTTTCTTGATGTAAGGGTGATCAAAGATGGTAACTCTTTTAAAACCCATCTTTTCAGAAAAAGCACTGACAGTAAACGTCTATTAAGATTTGATAGTGCTCATCCCACCTCTCTGATTAGGTCTCTTCCCCACAGCCAACTCTTGTGTGTACGTAAGATTGTCTCAGATGAGAATATTGTAAATAAAAGGCTAGAGGAGATGGGGAATAGATTTAAAGAGAGAGGATATCCGGATAATTTAATTAATGAAGAGATTAAGATGGTTAAATCTATACCAACACCTAATCTGGTATCATCAAAAGATAGAAGTAACTCTAAAAAAATGGATAATAAAATCAAAGATTGTTATTTGTATCTGAGTATAACTCACAGAGTTCAGAAATTCAAAGAATTATTGAAAAACATTGGGATGTGTTAGCTAGAGTCAACCTGAACATTGTAGAATTTCAAGCACACCCTATGCCAGCCTATAAAAAAGGTAGGAATATTCAAATGAAATTGGTTAAGGCTGATGTAGACCCTAAAGTTAAAACTGGCTCCAGATATATTACATCCAAAATTAAAGGGTGTTATCCTTGTTTAGGGTGCTCTTGTTGCAGTAATATGACCAAAGGTCCCGTATTTTATCACCCCCATACTGGTAAAAAAATATTATATTAAAGTTTTTTTTACCTGATTAACTACATTTATAATATATATGATTAAGTGTCCATGTGAGGAAGTATACATAGGTGAGTCTACTAGACCTGCCAAAGACCGCATTATAGAGCATAAGAGTAACATCCGCACTGGTAATTTGAAAGCTCCATTAGCTAATCATTTTTTGAAAGCTGGTCTCTCTATTAGCCATCTTAAATTTCAAATTATTGATCATATGGAAATAGCACATAGAAGTGGGGATAGAGAGCTGCGCTTGAAACAGAGGGAATCCTATTGGATTTATGAATTAGAGTCCCTTGATTATTTTTCTAGTCCCTGTCTTAGGTAGTAGAGTTATTTATCTGCAGTATGAGATAGCTAAGCAGATATAGGTGATTCTCTCCTCCTGATCAGATTATTTATTCTGTTAAATTTTTCATGAATTACTTTTTATTAAATATTTTGATAAATTGTATAATATTGTAAAATATACTGTTTTGTTGGTTACTAATGAGTTAAAATATGAAATGACCAACAGCGCCACCTAGTGGTATGATAGTATATAAGTCAGTAATGTTTGTTTGTCTGGCATGGCATGATTAAGGGATAACCTCCTGAAACGTTGTCGAATTTCTGTCTATCTAACTTTTGAATAAATGTTATTTGCTGTCACCCCTGCTGCCTGCTATTTATACTGTTTGGGGTCCTAGGTAGTGACCCTGGGGCAACGTGCATTACCTCTTCTGAGTGCTGGGATCTCCTTTTATGATTTAGATTTTTTACTGCTGCCAGATTTGGATTTGACCTTTACTTCTTTCCCATTGCTGCTTTTGTTTGCTGATTCTGTACCCACTCGCTAATATTGGACTTTGGCCTTTTTTGAATTGCCTTAAACAAACCTATCAGTATCATTATTGTTCCCTGAGAGACTGAGCACCTGATGCTGACTAGCGTCCAGGAGTTAGGGAGAGTTTCCTGGATCGTTACTGGTCTGACAATCTTGTACTTTATTTATTTTAAAGAAACTGCTGAATTTACAAACTCAAATGTCTCTGAATCTACTCAGAACCAATGGTGACATAGGGGGATATTTATCAAGCTGTCAACCACAAATACGCTGGACATCGACAGCGTTATTGTGGCAAGCTTGATTCAACCTAGTTATCAAAGCCTACAGACCAGCAAAAGTTGAAATCTGTGATGTAACATACGAACCGCAGGTCTCAATCTGACACAGATCGATGCTTATGTCATTACAGATGTTCCGAATACACATTCGGCTCTATTTGACACTTTTTAAAAGTTATCAAATAGTTACCAGGTACGCTCTTGGTTATTCCGGCCCAGCATACCTGGTTTTCAATCCACCACCCTGGAGGCCACGGATGCCATAGGAATCAATGTGTGTCTGAAAGCAGCAAAAGCTTATGTTCGATGCTGCCAGATATCCCATTGATTTCTATGGTTGAAAACCAGTTACGTTTACACCTAGCACCCTAACATAAGCCCTGAGTCTAAACACCCCTAATCTGCTGCCCCGACACCGCCGCGCTTAATAAAGTTATTAACCCCTATCCCGCCGCTCCCAGATCCCACCGCAACTAAATAAATGTATTAACCCCTATTCCCCTGCTCCTGGACCCCACCGCAACTAAATAAACGTATTAACCCCTAAACCCCTGATATCCAGACAGGCACTTTAGGGAGTTGCGGCGTGATGAGGGTGACACCATCAGAGGAGATTAATTCCTGCTTGATGGTGTCAAGGACCACCAACATCTTCTCGTGGACCACTAGTGGTCCACGGACCACTGGTTGGCGACCACTGTTCTAGAACACTGTGAAGTCTTGGTCAGGAGTTTTCACTAACTCAGGCCCAGCATGCAGAATTAATAAAGTAATAAAGATATGATTGGCTTGAATATTTTTTTTTATTAACTGTTTTCAGTTTTCTTTTTTGCACGTTAGTATGGAGTGTTTTAAGAATTATTTGTTATTTTACCTTATTTGTTCTGTAAGGTTTTGAAGTAGTTTTCTGAATGGAACTTGTTTTATGTGCCAAGAAGTAATGAGATGGATGTTCTTCTATTGATCATAACGGAGAATGACTCACAAACTGCCCATGCAACAAGGGGCAGGTACATTTAGTGGTGCAAGCAATTTTTTTCTGTAAGATATTGATATTTGTGTTATTGGATTTGGGCCGTAGTGAATTATGTTATAAAGATTTCTCAACCCAGTACTACATAAGTCTTTACAGCCTATGGGGGATATCTATCAAGCCGTCAACTTTGTTGCATTCAACGGCACCAATACGCTCGCCTAACATCGGCTAACATCACGGCCGCAGACCTGAATATGCTCTCCATATTTATAAAAAAGCCGGCAAAAAGCTGCGCACCAAGTATGGGGCAATGAGCATCGGACTGTTGTTAACTAACAGTCATTGATCTCTCTGCTATTCAGCTTTTTACCAACTTTATTTATACCCTATCACTAAATGCCGACACTATACTAAAATGTTTAACCCTATTCCGCCGCTCCCGGACCCCACCGCAACTAAATAAAAGTATTAACCCATATTCTGCCGCTCCCGGACCACACCGCAACTAAATAAACATATTAACCCATAAACCCCTGGCCTCCCACATCACTACCACAAACTAAACCTATTAACCCCTAAACCGCCAGCAGTTAACGTTCTAGCGGGAGCGTCAATTAAGGCTCTACTTGTATTCTAGCCCAAAGTGTTTACTGTTCCTTTAAATATAATCATCAGAATATGCATTTATATCTGCAATCAAATGTTTGAACTTTTAAACATGTAATTATGAAATAAAACAAAATCATGCAAAATAAATTGCTCCCATGTCATGAATTGATATTAATTGTTAAGTGAAAAACCTGAATTTGAATATATTCGTTATTTATAATGGATACTGAATTAAATAGCTGTCATACTTTACTTTTGCTTAAAATACCTACCTTTTGCTTTCCTAAAGTTTGTGGATCAGTGGAAAGTCTAAAATATTTCTGCTCCTTAACACATTTGTATTCACACATATATGTGTTTGCCTTACAAATTGTTAAAGGGACACTGAACCCAATTTTTTTCTTTCATGATTCAGATAGAGCATGACATTTTAAGCAGCTTTCCAATTTACTCCTATTATCAAAAAATTTTCATTTTCTTGGTATCTTTATTTGAATTGCAAGAATGTAAGTTTAGATGACGGCCCATTTTTGGTGAACAACCTGGGTTGTTCTTGCTGATTGGTGGATAAATTGATCCACCAATAAAAAAGTGATGTCCAGAGTACTGAATAAAAAAAAAAAAAGCTTAGATGCCTTCTTTTTCAAATAAAGATAGCAAGAGAAAGAAGAAAAAATGATAATAGAAGTAAATTAGAAAGTTGATTAAAATTGCATGCTCTAATTCAGGAAAGAAAAAAATTTGGGTTTAGTGTCCCTTTAAGTAAGGCTGTTTAAATTTGAACTGAAGCTAATACTGCAGTTTCAGTTTTGTACACCCTACTACTCCAGACTAGCTGATAATGACAAATCCCTCTGCTTTACCAGTGTAGAGTGACACTCCTCTGCAAGAATGACTAGAAAACATGTTATTCAGCACAGGAACATGATTTAAACATTTTTGAATAAATGATACAAAGAGAGTGAAACAAATTTGATAATAGAAGTAAACTGGAAAGTTGTTTAAAATTGTATGTTCTACCTAAATCATGAAAGAAACATTTTAGGTTTCATGTCTTTTTAACCATGTCTTTCCTCTAGTCCTTGCCCGTTTATTGAGATTGTCTCTGAGTGTGTTTGTGCTGAATCCTTCCTGCCTTCTGTGTATGACCTATTTTGCTTCCTGACCATCCATTTGCTTGCTGATTTTTTACTGCTGCCAGATTTGGATTTGACTTTTACTTCTTTCCAGTTGCTGTTTCTGTTTGCTGATTCTGCACCCAGTCGCTAATATTGGACTTTGGACTTTTTTGAATTGCCTTAAACAAATCTGTCAGTATCATTATTGTTCCCTGAGAGACTCAGCACCTGATGCCGACTAGCGTCCAGGAGTTAGGGAGAGTTTCCTGGATCGTTGCTGGTCTGATAATCTACTTTATTTATTTTAAAGAAACTGCAGAATTTACAAACTCAAATGTCTCTGAATCTACTCAGAACCAATGGTGACATAGGGGGATATTTATCAAACCGTCAACCACAAATACGCTGGAAGTCGGGAGCATAATTGTGGCAAGCTTGATTCAACCTAGTTATCAAAGCCTACAGACCAGCAAAAGTGGAAATCTGTGACGTAACATACGAACCACCGGTCTCAATCCGACACAGATCGATGCTTACGTAATTACAGATGTTCCGAATACAACATTCGGCTCTATTTAACACTTTTTAAAAGTTAGCAAATAGCTAACAGGTACGCTCGTGGCTATTCCGGCCCAGCATACCTGGTTTTCAATCCGCCACTGTGGAGGCCGCGAATGCCATAGGAATCAATGGGAGTCTGAAAGCAGCGAAAGCTTATGTTCGATGCTGCAAGATATCCCATTGATTTCTATGGTAGAAAACCAGTTACATTTACACCTAAAACCCTAACATAAGCCCCGAGTCTAAACACCCCTAATCTGCTGCCCCGCCACCGCCGCCACTTAATAAAGTTATTAACCCCTATACCGCCGCTCCTGGACCCCACTGCAACTAAATAAATGTATTAACCGATGATGTTCAGCCAGGCACTTTAGGGAGTTGCGACGCAAAGGGGGTGACCACCACGGACCACTGGTTGGCAACCACTGTTCTAGAACACTGTAAAGCCTTGGTCAGGAGTTTTCACTAACTCAGGCCCAGCATGCAGAATTACTAAAGTAAAAAAGATATAATTGGCTTGATTTTTTTATTAACTGTTTTCAGTTTTTCTTTTTTGCACATTAGTATGGAGTGTTTTAAGAGTTATTTGTTATTTTACCTTATTTGTTCTGTAAGGTTTTGAAGTAGTTTTCTGAAGCTGGTATCCTTCACAATGGAACTTGTTTTATGTGCCAAGAAGTAATGAGATGGATGTTCTTCCATTGATCATAACGGAGAATGACTCACAAACTGCCCATGCGACAAGGGGCAGGTACATTTAGTGGTGCAAGCAATTTTTTTTCTGTAAGATATTGATATTTGTGTTATTGGATTTGGGCCGTAGTGGATTATGTTATAAAGATTTCTCATCCCAGTTCTACATAAGTCTTTACAGCCTATGGGGGATATCTAACAAGCCGTCAACTTTGTTGCATTCGACGGCACCAATACGCTCGCGTAACATCGGCTAACATCTCGGCCGCGGACCGAATATGCTTTCCATATTTATAAAAAAAAGCCGTCAAAAAGCTGCGCACCAAGTATGGGGTGATGAGCATCGGACTGTTGTTAACTAACAGTCATCGATCTCGCTGCTATTTGGCTTTTTACCAAATTTATTTATACCCTGTCACTAAACGCAGCCACTATACTAAAATGTTTAACCCCTATCCTGCCACTCCTGGACCCCACTGCAACTAAATAAATTTATTAACCCCTATTCCGCCACTCCCGGACCCCGCCGCAACTAAATAAAAGTATTAAACCCTATTCCGCCACTCCCGGACCCCACCGCAACTAAATAAACGTATTAACCCCTAAACCCCTGGCCTCCCACACCACTACCACTAACTAAACCTATTAAGCCCTAAACCTCCAACCCCCCACATCACCATAAACTAAATTAAGCTATTAACCCCTAAACCTAACAAACCGCTAACTTTACTTTAAAATTACAACATCCCTAACTTATAATAAATTAAAACTTACCTATAGAATTAAATTAAACCATATTAAACTATTAATTAACCTACCCTAACTATTTTACTAAAATTACATTAAACTACCAATTAAATTAACTATATTACATATTAAAAAATCCTAACCCTACTCAAATTATTTAAATCTACTATTAAAAATTACTAAATTACAAAAAACAAACACTTAGTTACAAAAACAAACAAACTAAAGTATCAAAATAAAAACAAATTACACCTAATCTAATAGACCTATCAAAACAAAAAGCTCCCCAAAGAAATGAGCTCTTTTACCTGTAAAAAAAAATACAAATAAAAAAAATCCTATCTAAAAAACCTAAGCTCCCCATTGCCCTGAAAAGGGCATTTGTATGGGCATTACCCTTAAAAGGGCATTTAGATCTTTTACATGCCCAGACCCTACTCTAAAAATAAAACCCACCTAAAAAAACCTTAAATAAACCTAACACTAACCCCTGACAATCCACTTACAGTTTTTGAAGTTCCGCTTGAAGGATCCATCCAGCCGGCAAGTATTCTTCATCCAGCCGGCGAAGTCTTCATCCATGCGGCCTCTTCTATCTTCATCCATCCGGCACGGAGCGGGTCCATCCTGAAGACATCCGGTGAGGAGCTCCTCTTCAATACGGAATCCACCGTAAACTGGATCTTGAATGCAAGTGACGTCATCCAAGATGGCGTCCCTTGCATTCCTATTTTCTGAAAGGTTCCAATCAGCCAATAGGATTAGAGCCGCTAAAATCCTTTTGGCTGTTCCAATCAGCCAATAGGATTTGAGCAGCTCTCATCCTATTGGCTGTTCCAATCAGCCAATAAGATTGAGCTCTGTTCCTATTGACTGATTGGAACAGCCAATAGGATGAGAGCTGCTCAAATACTATTGGCTATTAAATATTAATTATTTTTCATTCTAATAATTTTCCCACGCATAAAGCCATTCCACCTGAATTTCAGTAATTGCCATCTAGCAGATCAGCCATATCCCGCCAGTATTATAGTAATTGCCAGTAACATCAGTCGTGGTTAGCTCGCATCCATATTGAGAGCTTTCTGATATAGACTTAATTTATGACTCCAATGTCTGTCCATGATCATAAGTAGTTTTGAATAATTCCTAACTGGGGAGGAAACTTGGAAGTCTTGTGGTCCTTTTAAACATAATTCTTTTTTCCCACTTTCTGCCTCTCTGTTTCCAGCTCACAAGTTGGCACTCACCCTTTATCTGTCATTTGGAAGTATTCTCTCAGTTCTGTCATTCAGTTAATTCCAAAAAATAATTCTTAAAAATGTGTAAATATATACATAATGTAAACTATGGTTATACTACTTATCTACAGTATACATATATATATATATATATATATATATATATATATATATATATATATATATACAGACATACACATACACACACACACACACACACATATATATATATATATATATATATATATACATACATACACACACACATTATAGAGGTTTGTAACATTTAAAAAAATTCATGTTAGTGGTCCACGGGATTCAAAATTGTAAGTTTAGTGGTTCTAGAACACCCAAAGCCAGCCCCTCAACACCATTCAGTAGTCTATCCACTGAGACTACCATAAGAAAAAAAGAATAGTTTTACACTTACATTTACATTGTTCACCTCACGCAACTATAGATGTGAATGTCAGGAACACCCCCTAAGGAAATTATAGAAGTGAAGCTCAATGAATTTTAATTATGATCTTGTCTTTATAATTAGGCCCCATGACAATCTCACAAGTGTCTATGAATATATCCCAATGTCTTAAAATGTATCATTAACTATAAGGCTCAGTCCCTCAGAATGAAATCCATATTCACACACACAAACACACACGTACATACACACACACGTACATACAAAAATACATACACATGTAAACATACGTACACACATGCACATACACAAATACATACACATGTACACACATGCACACACACATATATACATATACATACACACATGCACACACGTACACACACACACACACATATGCACAAACAAATACATACATACACACAAATACATAAACACACACACACATACATACACACACACACAAATACATAAACACACACACACATACATACACACACACACAAATACATAAACACACATACACAAATACATACATACACACACAAATATATATATATACACACACACGTACACACACAAATATATATACACACACACACACACACACACATACATTTACACATACACACGTTAAAGAAAAATGAGCATATTGATGATATCATTTGCAGCAGTACCAATCACTGTGTAGAATGTTGCAGGTTCAGGTAAATTTCACAAATACTTAAAGAGACAAAAACACCTTGTAACTACAACATGTGATACTGTTTTAATGCGTTTTTCAATAGTCAAAATCCCTTCACTATAACAATTGTTCATTTGTTGAATGTAATGTTTATTTAAAGGGACACTATACCCAAAAAAATTATTTCGTGATTCAGATAGAGCATGCAATTTTAAGCAACGTTCTAATTTACTCCTATTATCAAATGTTATTTATTCTCTTGGTGTCTTTATTTGAAGTGCAAGAATGTAAGTTTAGATGCCGGCCCATTTTTGGTGAACAACATAGGTTGTCCTTGCTGATTGGTGGATAAATTCCTCCACCAATCAAAAACTGCTGTCCAGAGTGCTGAACCAAGAAAAAAGCTTAGATGCCTTCTTTTTCATATAAAGATAGCAAGAGAACGAAGAAAAAGTGATAATATTAGTAAATTAGAAAGTTGCTTAAAATTGCATGCTCTATCTGAATCACAAAAGAAAAATTTTGGATACAGCGTCCCTTTAAAGATAACAATGTAGTTGAATTAAGAAGCAACACTTTAATGTCCTAGTTTTCAACCACTTTCTTACAACCAATTAAGGTTCTTGCTCTGTGTATGTAGCTCTATGTAGACGTGCACTATTGATTGGCTGAGGGTCAGCAGAGAGTGACCTGTGGACACAGAAGTGGATGCTGAATGGCCAGAAAGAAACTGGTGTCCTTATATAAAATCAATTTACCTTCATGTGAGACTCAACCGATTGATAAACTGACAAAGGACACTGGCTCTTAGAATGCTGTAAGATGTAATTTAAACATAATCCTGGTGAAACACAAGAGAATTTACCAATAACTCAGATGTTATAATTTACCAGTCTTTTCTAAAAAATTATCCTCTCTGTGGTCTAAGAAAGTAAAGGTAAAAAGTAGTAACCTTTGTTGCGCTCAGGTTTGCAGAGAATTGTTTGAGTGTGTGCATAAGGGACAAACCAGGAGATCAGTCCATAGCCTGGCAGCAGTACACAGCAGTAAGCTAGAGGAATAGTCAGGAACAAAGTTAAACTCAGGAACCAGAAAATCCGCCAGGAACATGTAGGGAGGATTCATAAAGTCAGCAGAGCATATGTAATACAGCATGGGGTCAGGCTTGAATCCATCCAGTTTATACACCAAAATCATATAAAAAAGCACAGAGGGCCAGATTGCAAGTGGAGAGCTAATTAATGCTCCCACTCGAGTGTTAATTGTGCTAGAAGTTAGCTTTTTGCTCTCATCACGTTATGCTCGTATATAGTTGAAAGTAAACTATTTTTGCTTGCGCGCTGACCAGACAAACACAAAAGGCAAAAGCTAGAATATTGTGTGCGCATTCACATATTCTCCCATTGAGTCAATGGAGAAAAAAAGTGGAAAAAACACCTAACACATCACATATATTAACCCCTTAATGACCGGACCATTTTTCAATTTTCTTACCCTTAATGACAATGGCTATTTTTACATTTCTGCAGTGTTTGTGTTTAGCTGTAATTTTCCTCTTACTCATTTACTGTACCCACACATATTATATATCGTTTTTCTCGCCATTAAATGGACTTTCTAAATATAACATTATTTTCATCATATCTTATAATTTACTATAAAAAAAAATTATAAAATATGAGGAAAAAATTGAAAAAAACACACTTTTTCTAACTTTGACCCCAAAAATTTGTTATACATCTACGACCACCAAAAAACCCCAAAGCTAAATAGTTTCTACATTTTGTCCTGAGTTTAGAAATACCCAATGTTTACATGATCTTTGCTTTTTTTGCAAGTTATAGGGCAATAAATACAAGTAGCACTTTGCTATTTCCAAACCACCTTTTTTCAAAATTAGCGCTAGTTACATTGGAACACTGATATCTGTCCGTAATCTCTGAATATCCCTTGACATATATATATATATTTTTTAGAAGACAACCCAAAGTATTGATCTAGGCCCATTTTGGTATATTTCATGCCACCATTTCACTGCCAAATGCGAGCAAATAAAAAAAAATCGTTCACTTTTTCACAAATTTTGTCACAAACTTTAGGTTTCTCACTGAAATTATTTACAAACAGTTTGTGCAATTATGGCACAAATGGTTGTAAATGCTTCTCTGGGATCCTCTTTGTTCAGAAATACCAGACTTATATGGCTTTGGCATTGCTTTTTGGTAATTAGAAGGCCACTAAATGCCGCTGTTTACCACACGTGTATTATGCCCAGTAGTGAAGGGGTTAATTAGGGAGCTTTTAGAGACCTTGAAGGGTTAATTTTAGCTTTAGTGTAGTGTAGTAGACAACCCAAAGTATTGATCTAGGCCCATTTTGGTACATTTCATGCCACCATTTCACCGCCAAATGCGAGCAAATAAAAAAAAAGTTAAATTTTTCACAAACTTTAGGTTTCTCACTGAAATTATTTACAAACAGCTTGTGCAATTATGTCACAAATGGTTGTAAATGCTTCTCTGGGATCTCTTTTGTTCAGAAATAGCAGACATATATGGCTTTGGCGTTGCTTTTTGGCAATTAGGAGGCCACTAAATGCTGCTGCGCACCACACTTGTATAATGCCTAGCAGTTAAGGGGTTAATTAGGTAGCTTGTAGAGAGCTTGCAGGGTTAATTTTAGCTTTAGTGTAGAGATCAGCCTCCCACCTGACACATCCCACCCGCTGATCCCTCCCAAACAGCTCTCTTCCCTCCCCCACCCCACAATTGTCCCCGCCATCTTAAGTACTGGCAGAAAGTCTGCCAGTACTAAAATAAAAGGTGTTTTTTTTTTTATTATTTTTTTTTTTATTATTAATCTGTGATGGACCCCTGCCTTAGCCCCCAACCTCCATGATCCCCCCCAAACAGCTCTCTAACCCTCCCAACCTACCTATTTGCCACCATCTTGGGTACTGGCAGTACCCAGTTTTCCCCAAAAAAGAAAGGTTTTTTTTTTATTTTATTTTTTTGTTAAACATAGCTTTTTCTGTAGTGTAGCTGCCCCTCCCCCCCCTCAATAACCCCATCCCCCTACCCTAGCAGATCCTATTATTTTTTTTTTTTTAAAAAACGTTTTCTGCCCCCCTCTCTCTTCATTGGTGTCATTGGTGTCAGTGGTTGCTCCGCGCACGCGCGCATATACACACACATGCACGCGCGCGCGCCCCCGAAGGCCCCCCTCCGCACGCTCCCAGCATCCGGCGTGCACAAAGCACTTGCAGGAACCGGATACCGGGGAGCGATGGGCCGCCCACCCGCCTCCCCTGTAAGCTCCCACCCACCAACGAACGGCACCATCGCTACCGGTGCAGAGAGGGCCACAGAGTGGCTCTCTCTGCATCGGATGCTTTTCCAAGGGTATTGCAGGATGCCTCAATATCGAGGCATCACTGCAATACCCTGAGAGCTGCTGGAAGCGATTGCCAGGTACGTCCATTGTCACTAACTGTCAGGTTTTGCAGGACGTACCTGGTACGTCAGTTGTCATTAAGGGGTTAATCTACATAAAGGGACACTGAACCCAAATTTTTTCTATCGTGATTCAGATAGAGCATGCAATTTTAAGCAACTTTCTAATTTTCTCCTATTATCAAATTCTTTTAATTCTCGTGGTATCTTTATTTGAAATGCAAGAATGTAAGTTTAGATGCCGGCCCATTTTTGGTGAACACACTGCTGATTGGTGGGTAAATTCACCGACCAATAAACAAGTGCTTTCCATGGTCTGAACCCAAAAAATAGCTTAGACGCCTTCTTTTTCAAATAAAGAAAGAAAGAGAACGAAGAAAAATTGATAATAGGAGTAAATTTGGGTTCAGTGTCCCTTTAACTGCAAAGGGCTCCAAATGCGCTTATATGTATGTATATACATAATGGCTGATTTGAATTTGAACATTCAAATCAGCCAATAGGAATGCAAGGGTACCCCTATATAAAAGGGATGCTTCACATTCCAAATTCATTGTGTGTCTGGTGACTGCATGAAGAGAACCTCCATGTACAAGTTCTGAAGAAAAAAACAACCGGGATGAAGAAGGACCACCACCGGGATGAAGATGAAACGCCGCCATTATCATCTTTAGTGCTTTAGTGAGTACCGTCTTGGGCTTTAGTGTTAGGTTGTTTTTTTTTGTGGGGTATTTTTTGGGTGGGTTTATTGTTTAAATTAGTTGGGTTTTTTTATCTGGCAGAGCCCAGCCAAATGCCCTTTTCAGGGCACTTTTTAAGTTAGGTTTTTTAAAGAATGAATGGGTAAAATATTTAGACAATTAAGCTAATATCCTAAGGTAAGTTACATTTTTATTTTATGCAATTGTTTAATTTGAGGAGATAACTGTTAGAGGGTTTATGATAGTGTGCATTACAAAGGGGGAGTCGGATTATTTGTAGTGGGGTGGGTTTTTATGAGCAGATCATTTAAGTGTCTTGTTTACCATTAATGGAGTTTTTATAATAAGAAGTTGCATGAGGGGTCTGTATGGTTGTTAATAGTGGTGAAGGACATAGATATCACTGTTATGGCTGCAGCCATAAGAAGTTGTTACATTTTGCCAAATCAAGATATAGGGCTTTGTCACCTAAAATGTGAAGGTTTGTTGTTATACGTGCACAAGTGAAGCCATTACGCAGATATGTAGTTGCTCCATATGTTTATGTATTGCGTTAGGCATAAGTTATAATAAAATGTAATAAAATATTTGGAACCTATCTATAAATAATAAATATGCAAACACAACCTTAGAAATAAGAGCATTCCATAAGTATGTGTGGCACTATTTCCATTAATATAATTTTTACAGTGATGTAATTTGTTGATGAAATGGAAAATAAATATTCCGGGGACAGTAGACTGTATGTGCTCTTTTCCTCATTATGAACACTGTGCTTCCTATATATTCGCAATTACTGTTCCTATGAATTTGTTATGTTTAATCAGTTTAGTTGAAATCATTTAGCTAGTTAGAACAAACTGTCCACAGTTCAGCTCAAATTGCCTGGATAAAGTGCAACCACATTTTTACATAATCATATAGAAGGTACAAGTGGACATCATAAGCCTAATGTGCAAAAATATAGCAGAAAAAGCAGAAAAGACTGTTACAATTAAAAAGTATAAATTCAGTGGTGTAAACCTTTTTATATATAGCATGTCAAGAACAGTCAGGATAGCAAAGTTTTGGTATAATCTCAGGTTTGTACTGAACATTAATAGTATGAAAGGAACAACATGTAATGACACAAAAGCCTACCCCTTTTAGGAGACTTACTGAACCGTATACATTGTCCTAAATCCCTGTAGACTGAATATCCGGGTAAGGAAATGATTATTAATGAGTTTCATATTATTAATATTAATAATGGTTCTTAGGCTAAAGTGTGTGTGGGGGGGGAGAAGTCAGCGGGTAAGAACCGTTCAAAACATAGGGAATAATGAGGGGGGGTGAGCTTTCTCTGGTAGGCCAAAGTGGTCAAGGGAGTGGGAAAGGTTATATGATATTCATAGAGGGGCAAAGAAGAAGAAAAAAAAAAAAAAAGGAGTACTCATGGATTAACTTAGAATTACTTAATAGATAACTTAGTTTAGATGCTCAAACAGAGTAGACACTATTTTAGGGTAGAAAAGAAGAAGAGAAGAGGCGCCAAATAGTGTGTACCGTTTGTGCCATATGCAGCCAGACCCCATATAACGATTCCTACTTACTAGATATTCAGCACTTGAGAAGTGCCACAAGAACCTTCTGAACAATTAGCAGCCGTTAAGTTGGGATAGTAGTGGACATGTAAATACAAAAACTTTTTTTAAATCGGTGGACACAAATAGTTATTTAAATTTTAAAAGCAACCATTACAAAGCATGTATAAACAACATACCCTACAATCAATTCTCTAGGGTTCGTAGGAATTGCACTACCTTGAACACATTTGATGACCAGGCTGATATCCTTAGGTCTAGGTTCCTTGAGAAAGGTTATCCTAGTAGATTGGTGGAAGAAGGATTTATAAAAGCCAGAAATAAAGATAGATCAGAGTTCTTCATTAATACCAATAGCGATAAATCGGATATTTGGAATTTACCACCTAAATCAAACAATCTGAGGTTTATAACCAAGTTTACTAGCAACCACAATAAAATTAAACATATCTTACGCAAACATTGGTACATTCTGCGGAATGATTCTATTTTATAGAATATTTTGGATGAATTTCCTATATGTACTTTTAAGAGAGCACCGACACTCAAAAATAAATTAGCCCCGAGTAAGGTGGTAATGAATAAATATATTAAAGGGAATAATATGAGAATAAATAAGGAAAATTGGCCTATAGGTAAAAGGGGTTTCTTTAGGTGCAATCCAATTGTGGGCTTTGTAGTCACACCTCAGGAGATAAGTTGAAATTTCAATCTTTTTCTACAAAGGAAGAATTTGAGATTAATTCTCGATTCACGTGTGATTCCTGTTATGTAGTTTATCTCCTGGAATGTCAATGTGGGGTTCAGTATGTAGGGAGGTCCTCAAGACCCCTTAAGAAAAGGTGGAGGGAACATAACAGGAATATCAAGAAAGGGATAATGAATCATAGTGTCCCACGACATAGTATCCACTGTCATGATGGACAAACTGACCTATTTAGCATTTTTCCCTTAGAATATATTGCCCCCAAGTGGGGCAGAAATCGTTTGATCCATTTAAGACAGAGAGAGACTTTCTAGATCTGGAAACTTAAGACCCTTGTACCACACGGTCTTAATGAAAATCTAGATATGGCTGCTTTTAATTGAGTTAGCCTAATTGAGTCATGATATAACATTAGCTAGTTCATGTATTATATCATATCTATTCTATAGGATGGTTAGTTTTATTGTTACATTTGTTGTCCACTGGTGGGGATTTTTACATCATATAGTAAGTGTTGCATGGGGTATATTTATAATGGCTTATTATTATATACCCAATTTGATTACTGACAAGACCTATGCCCCCTTATGTTATGTTTTGAGCAATCAGATGATAAAAAATATATTTTTTATTTATTATTTTTTATTAACTATTTTTACTTGTTTGATATTTAATATGTATATATATTGTTTTTATATTGGTTAGGTTTTTTAGGTCATTAATTGTAAATGTGTGAACCACTTTAAGACATCCAAACAGCAGCTGTTGCGGACTGTATCGTTGCTCTCATTTTTCTTCCTTTTTAGAAATATAATTTCATTTTAGGTTGAAATAGATAGAAGGATGTTAGTCCTATCAAGTTACGCGGTCTACAAGTTTAGGTTACTTTATGTATAGGTCAAAGTTTTTTACGGTAATAACTGAAAAGCAAGTCTTTTGTTAATTTGATTGCGGCAATCGAGCATTTTAATCTACACTGGCAAACACCGCTAGCAAATTATACTGTAAACATTTAAGATGTTACCGATTAGTCAAGAAGGAAGGTGTAGTTTACCAAGCCCCTTTTTTTGTCCTATCGGCAATTTGCCGGTTTTTTGAGCGGTTCTGATTGGTTGTTTACCTGTAGGGTTGTTCACGCATGCGCTCTATGTCGAGCTAGACGCCGTCTTGGGCTTTATAAGCTGTGTTACTGTCTATTGAATTTACACCTGATGAAACGGTCATAGTTACCGGGAAACGCGTTGTGGCATAATTGTTTTTAATAAAGACATTTTTTTATTAGTAACATGGCTTTTTAGCATTTATACTGTCACCTCTATCTGCCGTTGTGGATAGTTAGTTCCAGTGACAGCCCCTTTGTTACCCCTTATCTCTTTATCGGAGATTGCAGAGATTTGCCTGAGGAAACAGCGGTCTGGACAGCTGTGAATTGTCCAGGAGGTCTTTGTGGCACTTATCAAGTGCTTACCACATTGTGAGTATTTTTCGTTGTTTGCGCACTAGTCCATTTACTCACTGATATACACTATTGTGGTGCCTGTGTGTTCTTATATCATTTATACAGCTCGTAATTGGAGGAACAGATCTGCCAATACAGCTTGCTGGACGGCTGCTAATTGTTCAGAAGGTTCTTGTGGCACTTCTCAAGTGCTGAATATCTAGTAAGTAGGAATCGTTATATGGGGTCTGGCTGCATATAGCACAAACGGTACACAATATTTGGCGCCTCTTCTCTTCTTCTTTTCTACAGATCGTGCTACTGGCCAATATCATATTTGGAATGAGCTTTGCTGCCTGGAGACTCCTGATAATTCTCTTTTAGTGTGGACTTTCACATTAAGTAAACCGAGACGGTTTATGTTTGTATCATTCTAATGTATTTATATTTTTATTCATATTTATTTTTATAGTTAATGTTATTTGGTTGTTTTGATTGCACTAATATATTAGTGATTAGCATCTCTGCCCTCACAGGGTATACACTGAGACACCAGTTGGTCATATTATTTGTTTAATTTGATGGGCGCATCTGATTTTTAATATTTTTTACTATTTTAGGGTAGGAGGGAAAATATCTCACTTAATACAAAACCTTAAGCGTAGCACACAAACATAACAATTGTAAAGAAACATTGAAATAAGACTTGACTGTCTCCCAAAGAGTCTAGAATATGTAAGCTATACAATATAAACACCTAGAAGCTTGCGTGTATAAATTTGTTCCACTCAGAGCAGACTCCATAATATAGATTAGATATTGGTACTTAGGACGTATTGGGGCATCCTGGCAAGCGATATTGGGGTATAGTAGCACCTTAAGAAACACCTGGGTCACTGCATACAATGCTGTCGAGTAAAGATATATAAGTATAGGTAATACTATGTGAGTAAATACATTTCATACTATAAAATATTTGTGCCCAAGCCGCTATATAAGGCAGTAGTAAGGTAGTAAAAGATGCCATCATTTGGAGTTGAAGCAAGTAACATTTGGGACATCTAAATATGGGCTTTAATCAAATTTCTATGTGTCTCAAGAGAGTGAATTTAACTATGGAGACATAGCTATGTATCTCAATGTGCTCAAACAAATTTAAACTAAATCATTCAACTAAGGTGAGGAGAACTGTCCCACGATGAGAAACATGTTCAGATAATTAGTAAGACTAGGCTAAAGCTAAATTAGCAAAGTATAACATAAGAGTAGTTGTTAGGCACATGAGACAGGGTGTAAGTCCCCAATACTATCTATAATAAAGATTGTGTGTATAGAACTTCCTATGGTAAATAGCTATGTAGTTTATAAATATTCTGGACGTGAAGAATTAGTCTAAGGTAGTCTAGGTTAATCTGAGAAGGCCCTTGCAATGACAGCTATGTAATAGTGTAGGTACTTAGAATATATAAGCCTATCACGGATGTTGTGTTTTAGAGGCACTTGACATAAATTAGTATTCTATAAGTAAATCTATACATAACCTATTAGGGTATCATATCATAAAAATTATGTTTTATCAGCATTTGTCATGAAATAATGATCTGTGGGTAAACATATATATCTTATCAAGGTAAGATTATGCACTAGTAGTCACAGAGATATGAGGAAGTACAATAATATGTGCTCAATATATGAAGTAAATAATCAGTAATATAGACATGTAGGAAAACAAAAATTACTATGGAGAAATTTGGAGTAAAAGTGCTTTGGGGATAAACAGTTAGTACCGAGCTAATAATAACAAACTCTTGAGTTCAACAGCTATATGACCATGTTAACTAAACTCCTTTTGGATTATCATTATATCATCTAATAATTATTGTTGGAGGTAATTAGATTCCTGAGAAGTAGGGAAGCCCAAACTTCTGATGAAACCAACAGAGCTCCATAAAGTGTAATAATCTAGCAAACTGCTAAAGCAGACGAACATAATGCAGTACAAAGACAGCTGAGCATTCATAAGCACTTATATACAGGGTTTCTATAGATAGCTGATTTACAGTGAGATTAGAGCTTAAGGTGAAACTCAATTTCTCCGTAGCAAGGACCCTCATTGCCAGTGTATCAAGACTAGTGAAAACTAGAAATCTGCAAATTATATATAAGAGACGTGTTGTGTAATTCTATAGGGAGAATAGGTAGTATAAATCATTGTGGCTTAAACCGCTCCCATATGTAGTGTTACTGTGTGGTTCCCAATATACAGAATTGAAATGAAAATATATGCACAATAGTAGCAGTAACTGCCCTAGCAAATAACATGGTAATAAAACTGGAATAGGTAAGGAAGCACGGGGGAACAATTTAAAAGCTGATGAGCACTTAAAGTTCCTAACTTAGAATCCCCTCTAAATGTGGGCAACATATGTATGTAATAGTATATAACAAGAATGAGGACATATCTCAGGTTGTTAACCATCATCATCAAGTAGTAATGTCCTCATTAAACTGTCCTCAGAAGAATATGGGAAGCGTTACAGAACCGTGGATACCTTATAACCAGGCGTCCCATGGAATGTACATAATATATCTAGCCGACCCCTCTTCCACAACTTCTATAGGGGAGTCTCATATATGTGAATCTCCAGGGCCCCATATGTTGGAGAGAGAGCCGTTTGTAAATTGGCCCTGCATTAAATAGATCTGAGCTCCACATCATTGACAGCCACGGAGGCTTCCCCCAAGGGACAGTAAGTGTATCCATTACCTCACTTATGGATGGGAAGGGCTTAGATTCTCGCAGCCGTGTGCAGGACAGGAGTCGTGGAAGCTGTGGAAGGTGTCTAGTTGACCAACTTCTTTTGTCTCCGTTGGAGGTGATGCGCATCTTATGTCTGTAGTACCATCCGGTACCTCTTTAATTTCTGCAGCTGGCTGATACTGATGAGAGAGTGGTGCGTGATCTGGCTCCCCAGGCTTTGCTCCTATAGAATCGTACGGTAACCTCTGCTGCGGTACACAATCAGCGTCGAGCTCCGGTAATGCCTCAGTCAGGCCTACAGGCAAGTACTGGGGAACATCCCGACTGATGTCTCCCCTAGAAGGGCAGTTAGAGACATACCTCAGAGAATATATAAGATCAGCCTGATGTCGGTCAAAGCGAGAGCTGAGCGTGGCTAAGATGCGAGCCAGATCTATTCTATCCCCTTTTATCACCGTGTGTGGGCATCCAGAACCCCAGAGCTAGTAGTTTAAAATCCAGAGAAAAGACCAGATTCCAAACAGAATACCAGAGCTCTATAAAAGTGCGTCCTTCCATTGTGGTAGTTGGCTCCCACCCCTAACTCTGCTTTTTAACGCCCGCTGGTATTACGAGTCTTGCAGTGTACCGCTCACTTTTTTGGCCAGACTTGGAAATACCGCAAATCCACTTACATAAATTGCGTATCCTCTTTTTTCAATGGGACTTGCATAGCGCCGGAATTATGAGTCTGCCAAAAAGTAAGCGGTAGACCCTCTCCTATTAAGACTGGTACCGCATTTTAAAGTCAGTATTTAAGAGTTTTACACTACAACGCCGTAGCATAAAACTCTTAACTAAAGTGCTAAAAAGTACACTAACACCCATAAACTACCTATTAACCCCTAAACCGAGGCCCTCCCACATCGCAAACACAAAAAGAAAAATGCCGAACCGGACATCGCCGCCACTATAATAAATATATTAACCCCTAAACCGCCGCACTGTCGCCTCGCAAACACTAATTAAATATTATTAACCCCTAATCTGCCATCCCTAAAATCGCCGCCACCTACCTACATTTATTAACCCCTAATCTGCCGCCCCAATGTCGCCGCCATATTATTAAAGTTATTAACCCCTAAATCTAAGTCTAACCCTAACCCTAACACCCCCTAACTGATTGTAACAGCCAATAGAATGCAAGCTCAATCCTGATTGGACCAGCCAATAGGATTGAACTTCAATCCTATTGGCTGATTGCATCAGCCAAAAGGATTTTTTCAACTTTAATTCTGATTGGCTGATAGAATTCTTGAAGATGGAGCCGCTCCGCGCCGGATGTATATAGATAGAAGATGCCATCTGGATTAAGACTTCTGCCCATCTGGAGGACCACTTCTGCCCGGCTTGGATGAAGACTTCTGCCCGTCTGGAGGACCACTTCGCCCGGCTTGGATGAAGACGTCTCCCGGTAAGTCGATCATCAGTGGGTTAGTGTTAGTTTTTTTAAGGGTGTATTGGGTGGGTTTATTTTTTAGATTAGGGGTTTGGGCTTGCAAAAGAGCTAACTGCCCTTTCAAGGGCAATGTCCATCCAAATGCCCTTTTCAGGGCAATGGGGAGCTTAGTTTTTTTTAGCTAATATTTTATTTGGAGGGTTGGTTGTGTGGGTGGTGGGTTTTACTGTTGGGGGGTTGTTTGTATTTTTTTTTTACAGGTAAAAGAGCTGATTACTTTGGGGCAATGCCCCGCAAAAGGCCCTTTTAAGGGCTATTGGTAGTTTAGTTTAGTTTAGGCTAGGTTTTTTTTTAATTTTGGGGGGCTTTTTTATTTTAATAGGGCTATTAGATTAGGTGTAATTAGTTTAAATTTCTGTAATTTGTTTATTATTTTCTGTAATTTAGTGGGGTTTTTTGTACTTTAGATAATTTAATTTAGGTAATTGTATTTAATTTAGTTAATTTATTTAATTATAGTGTAGTGTTAGGTGTTAGTGTAACTTAGGTTAGGTATTATTTTACAGGTAAAATTGTCTTTATTTTAACTAGGTAGTTATTAAATAGTTAATAACTATTTAATAACTATTCTACCTAGTTAAAATAAATACAAACTTGCCTGTAAAATAAAAAAAAATCTAAGCTAGCTACAATGTAACTATTAGTTATATTGTAGCTATCTTACGGCTAGATTTAGAGTTCTGCGGCCAAAGGGGTGCGTTAGCTACGCGTGCTTTTTTCCCCCCGCACCTTTTAAATACCGCTGGTATTTAGAGTTCACAGAATGGCTGCGTTAGGCTCCAAAAAGGGAGCGTAGAGCATATTGACCGCCACTGCAACTCTCGATACCAGCGGTGCTTACGGACGCGGCCAGCTTCAAAAACGTGCTCGTGCACGATTCCCCCATAGGAAACAATGGGGCTGTTTGAGCTGAAAAAAAACCTAACACCTGCAAAAAAGCAGCGTTCAGCTCCTAACGCAGCCCCATTGTTTACTATGGGGAAACACTTCCTACGTCTGCACCTAACACTTTAACATGTACCCCGAGTCTAAACACCCCTAACCTTACACTTATTAACCCCTAATCTGCCTCCCCCGCTATCGCTGACACCTGCATATTATTGTTAACCCCTAATCTGCCGCTCCGTATACCGCCGCATCCTACATTATACCTATGTACCCCTAATCTGCTGCCCCTAACACCGCCGACCCCTATATTATATTTATTAACCCCTAATCTGCCCCCCACAACGTCGCTGCTACCTACCTACACTTATTAACCCCTAATCTGCCGATTGGATCTCGCCGCTACTCTAATAAATGGATTAACCCCTAAAGCTAAGTCTAACCCTAACACTAACACCCCCCTAAGTTAAATATAATTTAAATCTAACTAAATAAATTAACTCTTATTAAATAAATTATTCCTATTTAAAGCTAAATACTTACCTGTAAAATAAACCCTAATATAGCTACAATAGAAATTATTATTATATTGTAGCTATTTTAGGATTAATATTTATTTTACAGGCAACTTTGTAATTATTTTAAACAGGTACAATAGCTATTAAATAGTTAATAACTATTTAATAGCTAAAATAGTTAAAATAATTACAAAATTACCTGTAAAATAAATCCTAACCTAAGTTACAATTAAACCTAACACTACACTATCAATAAATTAATTAAATAAACTACCTACAATTACCTACAATTAAACCTAACACTACACTATCAATAAATTAATTTAAGTAAAATACCTACAAATAACTACAATGAAATAAACTAACTAAAGTACAAAAAATAAAAAAGAACTAAGTTACAAAAAATAAAAAAATATTTACAAACATTAGAAAAATATTACAACAATTTTAAACTAATTACACCTACTCTAAGCCCCCTAATAAAATAACAAAGCCCCCCAAAATAAAAAAATGCCCTACCCTATTCTAAAATTAAAATAGAAAAGCTCTTTTACCTTACCAGCCCTGAAAAGGGCCCTTTGCTGGGCATGCCCCAAAGAATTCAGCTCTTTTGCCTGTAAAAAAAAAAACATACAATACCCCCCAACATTACAACCCACCACCCACATACCCCTAATCTAACCCAAACCCCCCTTAAATAAACCTAACACTAAGCCCCTGAAGATCTCCCTACCTTGTCTTCACCTCACCGGGTTCAGCGATCGGTCCAGAAGAGGGTCCGAAGTCTTGATCCAAGCGGCGGCTGAAGAACTCCATCATCGGGCTGAAGTCGGAAGTCCATCATCGGGATGAAGTCTTCTATCAAGCCGCATCTTCAATCTTCTTTCTTCCGGAGCGGAGCGGAGCCATCTTCTTCCCAGCCGACGCGGATCCAACCTCTTCAAGCGACGCCTACTCGCCGAATGACGGTTCCTTTAAATGAAGTCATCCAAGATGGTGTCCCTCGAATTCCGAATGGCTGATAGGATTCTATCAGCCAATCGGAATTAAGGTAGGAATATTCTGATTGGCTGATGGAATCAGCCAATCAGATTCAAGTTCAATCCGATTGGCTGATCCATTCAGCCAATCAGATTGAGCTCGCATTCTATTGGCTGATCGGAACAGCCAATAGAATGCGACCTCAATCTGATTGGCTGATCCAATCAGCCAATCGGATTGAACTTGAATCTGATTGGCTGATTCCATCTTCAGGATGGAGCCGTTCATCGGATGAAGATAGAAGATGCCGCTTGGATCAAGATGGTTGCCGGTCTGGATCTCCTCTTCTTCCCGGATAGGATGAAGACTTTGGAGCCTCTTCTTGACCTCTTCAGCCGACGCTTGATAGAAGACTTCATCCGGATTATGGATCGCCAGCCCCTGCTTGGGCTTGGATGAAGACTTCGGAGCCAGGACGGATCGGTGTGATACCCGGTTTGGTGAAGACAAGGTAGGATGATCTTCAGGGGGGTAGTGTTAGGTTTATTTAAGGGGGGTTTGGTTTAGATTAGGGGTATGTGGGTGGTGGGTTTTAATGTTGGGGGGGTTGTATTTTTCTTTTACAGGCAAAAGAGCTGAATTCTTTGGGGCATGCCCCACAAAGGGCCCTTTTAAGGGCTGGTAAGGTAAAAGAGCTTTGAACTTTTTTAATTTAGAATAGGGTAGGGCATTTTTTTTTATTTTGTGGGGCTTTGTTATTTTATTAGGGGGCTTAGAGTAGGTGTAATTAGTTTAAAATTGTTGTAATAGTTTTCTAATGTTTGTAAATATTTTTTTATTTTTTGTAACTTAGTTCTTTTTTATTTTTTGTACTTTAGTTAGTTTATTTAAATGTATTTATTTGTAGGTATTGTATTTAATTAATTTATTGATAGTGTAGTGTTAGGTTTAATTATAACTTAGGTTAGGATTTATTTTACAGGTAATTTTGTAATTATTTTAACTAGGTAACTATTAAATAGTTATTAACTATTTAATAGCTATTGTACCTGGTTAAAATAATTACAAAGTTACCTGTAAAATAAATATAAATCCTAAAATAGCTACAATATAATTATAATTTATATTGTAGCTATATTAGGGTTTATTTTACAGGTAAGTATTTAGCTTTAAATAGGAATAATTTATTTAATAATAGTTCATTTATTTCGTTAGATTTAAATTATATTTAAGTTAGGGGGGTGTTAGGGTTAGGGTTAGACTTAGCTTTAGGGGTTAATACATTTATTATAGTAGCGGTGAGCTCCAGTCGGCAGATTAGGGGTTAATGCTTGAAGTTAGGTGTCGGCGATGTTAGGGAGGGCAGATTAGGGGTTAATACTATTTATTATAGGGTTATTGAGGCGGGAGTGAGGCGGATTAGAGGTTAATAACTTTATTATAATAGCGGCGCGGTCCAGTCGGCAGATTAGGGGTTAATAAGTGTAGGCAGGTGGAGGCAACGTTGACGGGGGCAGATTAGGGGTTAATAAATATAATATAGGGGTCGGCGGTGTTAGGGGCAGCAGATTAGGGGTTCATAGGGATAACGTAGGTGGCAGCGGCGTGCGGTCGGCAGATTAGGGGTTAATAAGTGTAGGCAGGTGGAGGCGACGTTGAGGGGGGCAGATTAGGGGTTAATAAATATAATATAGGGGTCGGCAGTGTTAGGGGTCGGCAGTGTTAGGGGCAGCAGATTAGGGGTTCATAGGGATAACGTAGGTGGCAGCGGCGTGCGGTCGGCAGATTAGGGGTTAAAAAATTTTAATAGAGTGGCGGCGATGTGGGGGGACCTCGGTTTAGGGGTACATAGGTAGTTTATGGATGTTAGTGTACTTAAGAGCACAATAGTTAAGAGCTTTATAAACCGGCGTTAGCCCAGAAAGCTCTTAACTACTGAATTTTTTCTGCGGCTGGAGTTTTTTAGGGGTTAATATGTTTATTATAGTGGTGGCGATGTTCGCGGCGGCATATTAGGGGTAAATAAGTGTAGGTAGGTGGTGGCGACATTGGGGGCGGCAGAGTAGGGGTTAATAAATATAATGTAGGGTTTGGCAATGTTGGGGACAGCAGATTAGGGGTTTATAAGTATAATATAGGTGGTGACGCTGTCCAGGGCGGCAGATTAGGGGTTAATAATTATAATTTAGTTGTCGGAGATGTCGGGGGTGGCAGATTAGGGGTTAATAAGTGTAAGATTAGGGGTGTTTAGACTTGGGGTTCATGTTAGGGTGTTAGGTGTAGACATAAGTTTTATTTCCACATAGGAAACAATGGGGCTGCGTTAAGGAGTTTTACGCTGCTTTTTTGCAGGTGTTAGACTTTTTTTCAGCCGGCTCTGCCTGTTGATTCCTATGGGGAAATCGTGCACAAGCATGTTACACCAACTCACCGCTGACTTAAGCAGCGCTGGTATTGGTGTGTGGTAATGAGAAAAATTTTGCTCAACGCTCTCTTCTTGTCTTTTAACGACGGGTTTGTAAAAACTCGTAATACCAGCGCTGTAGGGAAGTGAGCGTTGAGGGAAAACTGCTCGTTAGCACCGCATAGCCTCTAACGCAAAACTTGTAATCTGGGCCTTAGTTTCCTGTTGTTTACCATCACTTTAAGATGCCAGGCAAAATAAAAGCATTTCTTACACAGGGCCATATTATGAGTGACGCAGGAGCGATATCTGGTTTATCACAGCTGTTTGCACGTCGGATGTAATGCTTGTATTACAAGTTGAAAGTAAAAATGATCGCTTGAGCAAAATTGAATATAACAAGCGTCGGGATAGCTTGACCTCAGAGCACTGGTTAAACCATCAAAAATACATTAAAAAGTACATTTACACTCATAATAACATTATAAACTAAAACTGATAAAAAAATTATTTCATAATAAAGTTATTAGGGCTCCAAGATATGAGGTCTCTGGTGTTAGAAAAAAAAAAGTCTGCAAGGGCTTTAACATTGAGGTACATTCACATACATGTCTAAATATATATATATATATATATATATATATATATATATATATATATATATATATATATATATATATATGTGTGTGTGTGTTTATATGTTTATATGCGTGTACAGATGTATTTATGTATTTATATGTGTATATATGTATTTACAGTAACTGAGATAAATACACATAGAAACACATGGATACATATGTACACACATATTGACATATATGTAAGTGCATTGGAGCCATTTGCAGTCAAATAGATGAAAACATGTTAAAGCATATATATGCAATATTCATTTTTAATAAGTGTTATACTATTTATTTACTATAAATATTTCACATTTTAATGTTCTGCACAAAGCAGGATATGTTCTTTGTATTTTTAAATAGATATTCCTACATACATCTGTATATATATATATATATATATATATATATATATAGGTATAGATATAGATTTTACCAAAATACCAACAAATATACATAGAAATATGTATTTATAAATAAATAGAACATATTCTTCTATGTAAAAAATAATGAAATGTGAAATATTAATATTTTCATGCTGGGTTAGCGTTCTTGAGAAAATGCGATCGTTTTTGAGCGATACTAGGTTTTTTTTCCACTTTTCTTGCTTCTATGGGGGAATACGTTAACATGGTCGCGATATTCTAACTTTGACTTTTTACAGCTTCAACTTGTAATACAACTGCTACCCGACACGCCCAAAAAGCTTACTAGCGGAGTTAGCGTGTTAGCGGGAGCGATAATAACTCTGGCCATAGTAGGAACAAGCTGTTGTCTAAATACATATTCCATTCATATAAATACTTAGGGGGCAGATTTATTAATAGTCGAGCGGACATGATTCACTGTCGCCCGAGAAACTCAGCTCCCAATTTGGCTGGAAAGCAAAAAGCATTTTCCGGAGCAAATTGATGATAAATTGTGATAGAGACCCAAAGTATTTTCTACTCCAAAATGCTTCTTTTAAAAACACAACTTAATTCAAATCTACAATTATGTTTAAATTGTTTTTATTAGAAGCAATAACAAGAAAATCCGGATGTACAGTAGAGTGAATAAAAAAAGAAAAAAAAATACAAAAGATTGAGCATTATGAGTTTTAAAAGGCAGTGTATATCAATCTGCGAGAGCTCTTATATAGTCAATGGTGTTGCATTATCTTGAGCCCATCACCAATCTGAGAGTCTTTCTCTTTACTGTCCTTCTGTTGCATTGGAAACAATCTCAATACCTTTGGCATAAGGATATCTCATCCACTAGTACATCACAGACAAAACATTCATATAACTCATACATAAGGATTTTTTTTTTTTTTAATAACATTATTATACCTTAAAAAAAAAAACCAAGAAGATAATCGGATGCCGAGAAATAGTTAGATTATTACACATTCTTTCAGTTTCTATTCATCTTATAATTGGACTCTGTATTTGCCCTTGCTAACCAATATTGTTAATTGGAGTAGTTAGTGCCATTTCTAAGATTCCAGTAGAACCAAACCTCATCATTTGTTTCTTTAGTGCCTAAGGACCAAGATGCAGATTCATACATACTATAGATGTGCTGGATTTTATTTTTAACTTCCTGCCATGTTGGTGTGCCTATTTTCCAGTATTTCGCTATGTTTGTTCGCACTACCGTGCAAAGTATCTTGATGAAGGTGTTTATTGGTTTGTTAAATCTTTGGACTTTTTGGTGTAGTAGTGCCTGTGCTGCTTCAAGGTGTATCTGTTCGTCCAGAAGGTAACTAATCATACGTGAAAGCGAGTGCCATATGTCTCTAACTCCTGGGCAGTCCCACATCATGTGTCGGTATGTCCCCACTGCACCACACCCCCTGTAACACAGTCTGGAGCTAGTCTTTGATATGTGTGAAGTTCTAAGGGGCGTTAAGTACCATCTAAAAATCGTCTTCATGGTGTTTTCCCTTAGATCTGCACTAAGTAGTCCCCTGGTGGCCATAGCAAATGTTTCATCCCAGGTGTCTAAGTCCAAAGTCACCTCCAAGTCGGCTTCCCAGTTGTGTATTAAGGAGGTTTTGGTTTTATGTGTCAGTTTTTGTATGTCAAGATATAGTCTGGAGATTGCTTGTTTTGGTCTAGTTTGTGAGTCACTTAGTCCTTCCAGTGCTGTTCTGTTGTTCGGTTTTGCCAGTTTGAGAAAAGTTTGTAGTGAGGATGAGATTTGGAGGTATAGGTACCAGTGTAGTTCTAAAGGGGCCACCCTTTCCCTAAGTTGGTTATATGTCATTATTTTGTTCTGTACCAATAAGTCTGCTACTCGGTATAGCCCTTTATTTTCCCATTTATTAATTTCCTTTCGTGAATCCCCCTGAAGTAGGTATCTAATGGGTTGTGTTAGTGACCTTACTGGGCATAAACCTTGCTTATGAGATAGTTCTGACCACAAGTGGTGAGTATTTTCGCTTGCCTTAGAGTACCAGGGAATTGTCTTTCGCGTGGTGCTGTGTTGTTCCCAGAGAACGTCGTCTGGTTTGTCCCACTTTCCCATGTCTGACTCCAATTGAACCCACATCGCTTCTTGTTTGGATCTAAGTATTAATGCATCCTGAGCTAGCCTCGCTGCCTTGTAGTAATCTATCAAATTTGGTACCCCCAGTCCTCCCAAATTTTTATGTTTGGTCATGATTTTCCCTGCTATTCTGGCCGATTTTTTCCCCCGAATAAATGTCAATATGTCCGATTGGATTTTGTCTATATCTGGGTATATAACTCGTATGGGGAGAGCTCTGAATAAATACAGTAGCCGTGGCAAAATGGTCATTTTCACCGCTGACATCCTCCCCACCCAGGAAAAGTGGTGTCGTCTCCAGTTTTGAAGGTCTTGTCTTATTGATTTATATAACGGGAGATAGTTAATTTTATATAGCTGTTGGATTTGAGATGTCAAGTGAATACCTAGGTATTTTAAAGGGTGTTTCGTCTCTTTGAGGTCAAAATTGATCTCTAATAATTTCTTTGTGTGTGGGGGGAGCTCTATCGGTAGTAACTCACACTTGTCTAGGTTTATTCTATATCCCGAAATTACTGAGAATGTGTTAAGCACCTTATACAAGTTGGGGAGAGACTGCATAGGTTTTGTCAACGTGAGTAGAACATCATCTGCAAAGAGATTCAGCTTGTATTCGAGTTTACCTATCTTGACTCCTGTGATGTCTGGGTGGGCTCTTATCTGGGCTGCTAGTGGTTCTATGCAGATCGCAAACAATAGGGGCGACAGCAGGCAGCCTTGCCTTCAAATCTACAATTATGGTAGACAGATTAACATTATTTGTTGTCCTAACCACTTGTATAATACATTATATTTTTGGTGAAACTTATAGAATTACTTTTACTTATTAGACTCTAAAAGGTTCATTTAAGAGCAAGTCAGTGCAGGCAGTAGGACATCCAGTGTCCCAGGTTCAATCCTAGGCACAGGTATGACACAATGGGTAAATCATCATTACTCCATACATTAGTTGTTAGGTGTACATGCTGTCAACCTATTAACAGAAAATCTGTTTTAAAGCTAACTTTAATGTCACTAATATTCCCATTCCTTTTTATACTATTTGTATGATTATATTGCAGCCCAATTAAAGTCCGTATTCAGTTTATGATCTTTTTTGTGTGGATAATTGCCACTCATCTTCCCAAAAATATCATCTAATTGGTTTTGTTTTCTGTAAAGCTGTGATATCTATTTTCTTTTGTATACACCTGTCTCTTTAAAGGGACATTAAAGCCAAACTTCACATTTTTTGTTTACACCTATAATCATATTTGCTTGGTTCTTTTAGTTTCCTTTGTAAAAAAAACAGAGTTTACATCTTATGCTCACATATGTATAGTGTGTGATTGACTGACAATTTAGGTTGTTTGCATTAAAGGGACATTCATCACTTAGTGTAACATGTATTTATATTGTAAATTAAAAAACGGAGGTCCGCCTACACGCGCGTGCAATTTCTGTCCGAGGACTGGATTCTGATTTGCTTATCAGTTTAAGAAGAAGGCAGCTACGTAATAGTGGGGGGAGTTCGGCATCCATATTGACCAGGTATTAGAGTAGTTAGTGCCGCTGATTAGGACAGAAGCAAGGCGGCAAGGGAGGAGGGGTATAGTGTAGGCGGACCTTTGTTTTTTAATTTATAATATAAAAACATGTTACACTAAGTGTTGAATGTCCCTTTAAAGGGACACTAAACCCAATTTTTTTTCTTTCATGATTCAGATAGAGCATGCAATTTTAAGCAACTTTCTTAATTACTCCTATTATCAAATTTTCTTCATTCTCTTGCTATCTTTATTTAAAATCAGGAATGTGATGGATAGGAGCAGGCGCATTTTTGGTTGAGAATCTGGGTTATGCTTGCTTATTGGTGGGTAAATGAAAGCCTCCAATAAGCAAGCACTATCCATGATGCTGCACCTAAAATGGGCTGGCTGCTAAGATTTACATTCCTGCTTTTAAAATAAAGATAGCAAGAGAACAAAGAAAAATGATAATAGGAGTAAATTAGAAAGTTGCTTAAAATGTCATGCTCTATCTCAATCATGAAAGAAAAAAATGTGGGTTCAGTGTCCCTTTAAGGGTAACAAGGTTTTTTTTTAAACCATAATTTTTTCACCTTTGAGTGAGAGATGTGGGGCGGCAATGGGGGCGAAATTTCCCCCCCTCTTACCCCAACCTGTACATGGGTTGGTGGGAGCTGTCCCACATCTATGGAGATATAAATATGATGAAGTCTGATATCATCTATTATCATCGCTATATATGATTTATTAATTGTATGGAAAGGGGTAAAGAAGAGGCAACCCACTTTGTGGATATATTGAATACCATTGAAGTGGGCCTACAATTTACTCATGAATTTGAGGAAAGCAAGATTAACTATCTGATTGTCACCCTACAAGGTACAGGAATGGGGAGAGTAGATGTCGAGATTTTCAGAAAGCCTATCACAGGAAATACACTTGCATGTTCAAAGCTGTCTTCAACTCTGTGTTAAAAGGACAATTCACTAGGTTAAGTAGGAACTGTACTAGTGATGACAGCTATGAGTTTCATGCAAATGCGTTGTCTAAAATATTTCAGAACAGAGGATATGGGAAAGTAGCTTTAGCAAAATACGGAGTGAGGTTGCCCATTTGGATAGGTTGGAGCTTTTTAGAGAACAAAAGTGTAAGAAAAGGAATATAGGCTTCAATGGGGTGAACTTTGTCACTCAGTACAGCAGGCTATACCACCGCATTTGCAATACTATACGTAGTCACCTACCCCTACTTAAAGCTGACAATGTTCTGGTGGATGTAGTAACTGGAGGTTGCAGATTTGCTTTTAGAAGAGGAAAAACAGTAGGAAACAAAGTTGTACCCATACAACTTAAAATGGTTTCAGTTCTTCAAAGTTCCTGGCTTCGGTTTAAAGGGGTATATAGATGTAGTTATTTAAAGTGCACTGCATGTGAATTTTTGGAAGTAGGAAATAAATTTAGAAGTACCATGACAGGTGAAGTCTTTTGGCACAAAGCATGCTTTAATTGCAGATCTACATATGTGGTTTATCTCTTAACCTGTAACCTTTGTGAAGTATAGACATGTGCATGACGAAAAAATTTGGTTCGGTTCAGATCAATTCGTATTTTTTCGAATTTCAGTTCGGATCGATTCGAATTCGGAAAAATTTGAATCAATTCGGTTTGGATTCGTTTCGGATTCATTCGTATTCAAATAAATTCGTCTGGATTCGGTTCGGTTGGGAAATTCGGAATTTCGGTAAGTGTTAGGTGGGATGTGCTGTGTATTAGACTAGTATTATGTACTGTATATTAGGTGTAACCCATAGCAGAGAGAAAACCTAATTAGGTGTAACCCATAGCAGAGTGATAACCTAATATACTGTACAATACTAGTGTAATCCATGGCCATCCGAATCTACCGAATAAATCCGAATAAATCCGAACTAATTCGGATTTATTCGGTAGATTCGGCACTATTTTAATTTGGAAATTCGAATCGATCCGAATCCTGAATTTTACGAATTCGGCCGAATTTCTGAATCGATCCGAAACGAATCGCACATTTCTAAAGTACATTAGGTAGGTCTCACCACTAGGAAGGTGAGGTCTAGAATAAGGGAACACCTGTGTAATCTAGCCGGAAATCTGAATAAAGGGATGAAACTAATAAGGGTTCTTAGGCTTTTCATGTTAATTGTAGCATAGTGCAATGAAATATGGATTCTCTCTGAATCATGAAAACTTAATTGTGAGTTTCATGTCCCTTTATTAAGGACTACAACACTATCATTAAAATGTTTATGGTATATACTGTAGGATAGGATATATGTATATGTTATACAAAACATGTAGACTTGTTATTTTCATTATTCAAGTGAAGAAGATATCCACAGGAGCAAATCCACAGTTTAATAGTGTACAAAAATAACTATTCAGGAGTTTTATATGTATGAGAACAAGATTATCAGATATAAATTACACCAAACATAATATCAATGCGGAAAGAAACATATTATACAATTTGCCAGGAGAGGCTGTAACTCTATATAAGTATGTGTGCTTTGTGTTCCTTTATAGGTCAGAATAATTACATGAGCCTGACCAATTGTTATAGTTATTCAAAAAGATGAAGCACATTATAAATTGTAGCAAGTGTTATTCATTGCAACAAATAATATCCATCAAAAGAATAAAGAAATGCATTAGCATTGAAATAGAAAAATATGCGTTTTTTAATTATACTGATTAATGCAGGCATTTTCACAATCACTAACTTCAATGATTTACAAAGGAAATGAACAATAGTATTTACAAAGGAAATATATTTTGAAAGTAAAGGGATATTTGTATAAATAGCTTAGCCTCAAACATCTGTTATCTACATTATTGTAATCCCAAATACAATTGCCTTTGATTTACTACCTTTTTTAATAAGGGTTACTTTTTAATCAGTGGGGATTATACAAAGCCTTATAGGATCTTTTGGTGTCTAAAATGAAGCAGTGACATGATTCGTCCTATGAAAAAGAGGTTAGGAGAACACCTCAGTAACATCAAAAATACTGACGCAGACCTACAACAAAAAGTCACAAGTGTAGCAAAACACTTTCTCTACAAACATAACTCAAACACAAAAGAATTATCTAGTTTTAGAAAACTTCTGCAGACTGCTTTCTTATTTCACATCTTTTGACAGACTTACATTTCAGGCAAGTAGTGTTGACTTTTAAATAACTCCATGGGCATGAGCACAATGTTATCTATACGGCACATGCAAACTAACGCCCTCTAGCTGTGAAACATTGTCAAATGCATTCAGATAAGAGGAGGCCTTTGAGGGCTTAGAAATTAGCACATTAGCCTACCTAGCTTTGGCTTTCACTAAAGAATACTAAGGCCTAGATGTAGAGTTGGGCGGTAGCCGTCAAAACCAGCGTTAGAGGCTCCTAACGCTGGTTTTTACCGCCCGCTGGTATTTGGAGTCAGTCAGGAAAGGGTCTAACGCTCACTTTCCAGCCGTGACTTTTCCATACCGCAGATCCCCCTATGCCACTTGCGTATCCTATCTTTTCAATGGGATCTTTCTAACGCCGGTATTTAGAGTCGTGGCTGAAGTGAGCGTTAGAAATCTAACGACAAAACTCCAACTGCAGAAAAAAGTCAGTAGCTAACGCCGGTTTATAAAGCTCTTAACTACTGTGCTCTAAAGTACACTAACACCCATAAACTACCTATGTACCCCTAAACCAAGGTCCCCCCACATCACCGCCACTATATTAAAAAAATTTAACCCCTAATCTGCCGCTCCGTACACCGCGGCCACCTACGTTATCCCTATGTACCCCTAATCTGCTGCCCCTAACACCGCCAACCCCTATATTATATTTATTAACCCCTAATCTGCCGCCCCCAACGTCGCCTCCACCTACCTACAATAATTAACCCTTAATCTGCCGACCGGAGCTCACCGCTACTATAATAAATGTATTAACCCCTAATCCGCCTCACTCCCGCCTCAATAACCCTATAATAAATAGTATTAACCCCTAATCTGATCTCCCTAACATCGCCGACACCTAACTTCAAGTATTAACCCCTAATCTGCCGACAGGAGCTCACCGCTACTCTACTAAATTTTTTAACCCCTAAAGCTAAGTCTAACCCTAACACTAACACCCCCCTAAATTAAATATAATTTTAATCTAACAAAATAAATTATTTCTTATTAAATAAATTAATCCTATTTAAAGCTAAATACTTACCTGTAAAATAAACCCTAATATAGCTACAATATAACGAATAATTATATTGTAGCTATTTTAGGATTAATATTTATTTTACAGGCAACTTTGTAATTATTTTAACCAGGTACAATAGCTATTAAATAGTTAATAACTATTTAATAGTTACCTAGTTAAAATAATTACAAAATTACCTGTAAAATAAATCCTAACCTAAGTTACAATTAAACCTAACACTACACTATCAATAAATAAATTAAATAAAATACCTACAATTATCTACAATTAAACCTAACACTACACTATCAATAAATTAATTAAATACAATACCTACAAATAAATACAATGAAATAAACTAACTAAAGTACAAAAAATAAAAAAGAACTAAGTTACAAAAAAATAAAAATATTTACAAACATTAGAAAAATATTACAACAATTTTAAACTAATTACACCTACTCTAAACCCCTAATAAAATAACAAAGCCACCCAAAATAAAAAAATGCCCTACCCTATTCTAAAATTAAAATAGAAAAGCTCTTTTACCTTACCAGCCCTGAAAAGGGCCCTTTGCGGGGCATGCCCCAAATAATTCAGCTCTTTTGCCTGTAAAAAAAAAAAATACAATACCCCCCCCACATTACAACCCACCACCCACATACCCCTAATCTAACCCAAACCACCCTTAAATAAACCTAACACTAAGCCCCTGAAGATCTCCCTACCTTGTCTTCACCTCACCGGGTTCAGCGATCGGTCCAGAAGAGGGTCCGAAGTTTTGATCCAAGCGGCGGCTGAAGAACTCCATCATCGGGCTGAAGTCGTAAGTCCATCATCGGGATGAAGTCTTCTATCAAGCGGCATCTTCAATCTTCTTTCTTCCGGAGAGGAGCGGAGCCATCTTCTTCCCAGCCGACGCGGATCCATCCTCTTCAACCAATGCCTACTCCTGGAATGACGGTTCCTTTAAATGACGTCATCCAAGATGGCGTCCCTCGAATTCCGATTGGCTGATAGGATTCTATCAGCCAATCGGAATTAAGGTAGGAATATTCTGATTGGCTGATGGAATCAGCCAATCAGATTCAAGTTCAATCCGATTGGCTGATCTGCGTCGGCTGGGAAGAAGATGGCTCCACTACGGAAGAAAGAAGATTGAAGATGCCGCTTGATAGAAGACTTCATCCCGATGATGGACTTCAGACTTCAGCCCGATGATGGAGTTCTTCAGCCGCCTCTTGGATCAAGACTTCGAATCCTCTTCTGGACCGATCGCTGAACCCGATGAGGTGAAGACAAGGTAGGGAGATCTTCAGGGGCTTAGTGTTAGGTTTATTTAAGGGGGTTTTGGGTTAGATTAGGGGTATATGGGTGGTGGGTTGTAATGTTGGGGGGGGAATTGTATGTTTTTTTTTACAGGCAAAAGAGCTGAATTCTTTGGGGCATGCCCCGCAAAGGGCCCTTTTCAGGGCTGGTAAGGTAAAAGAGCTTTTCTATTTTAATTTTAGAATAGGGTAGGGCATTTTTTTATTTTGGGGGGCTTTGTTATTTTATTAGGGGGCTTAGAGTAGGTGTAATTAGTTTAAAATTGTTGTAATATTTTTCTAATGTTTGTAAATATTTTTTTATTTTTTGTAACTTAGTTCTTTTTTATTTTTTTTACTTTAGTTAGTTTATTTAATTGTATTTATTTTTAGGTATTGTATTTAATTAATTTATTGATAGTGTAGTGTTAGGTTTAATTGTAGATAATTGTAGGTATTTAATTTAATTTATTTATTGATAGTGTAGTGTTAGGTTTAATTGTAACTTAGGTTAGGATTTATTTTACAGGTAATTTTGTAATTATTTTAACTAGGTAACTATTAAATAGTTATTAACTATTTAATAGCTATTGTACCTGGTTAAAATAAATACAAAGTTGCCTGTAAAATAATTATTAATCCTAAAATAGCTTGAATATAATTATAATTTATATTGTAGCTATATTAGGGTTTATTTTACAAGTAAGTATTTAGATTTAAATAGGAATAATTTATATAATAAGAGTTAATTTATTTCGTTAGATAAAAATTATATTTAACTTAGGGGGGTGTTAGGGTTAGGGTTAGACTTAGCTTTAGGGGTTAAAAAATTTAGTAGAGTAGCGGTGAGCTCCGGTCGGCAGATTAGGGGGTTAATACTTGAAGTTAGGTGTCGGCGATGTTAGGGAGAGCAGATTAGGGGTTAATGCTATTTATTATAGGGTTATTGAGGCGGGATTGAGGCGGATTAGGGGTTAATACATTTATTATAGTAGCGGTGAGCTCCGGTCGGCGTATTAGGGGTTAATTATTGTAGGTAGGTGGAGGCGACGTTGGGGGCGGCAGATTAGGGGTTAATAAATATAATATAGGGGTCGGCGGTGTTAGGGGCAGCAGATTAGGGGTACATAGGGATAATGTAGGTTGCGGCGGTGTCCGGAGCGGCAGATTAGGGGTTAATAATAATATGCAGGGGTCAGCGATAGCGGGGTCGGCAGATTAGGAGTTAATAAGTGTAAGGTTAGGGGTGTTTAGACTCGGGGTTCATGTTAGGGTGTTAGGTGCAGACTTAGAAACTGTTTCCCCATAGAAAACAATGGGGCTGCGTTAAGAGCTGAACGCTGCTTTTTTGCAGGTGTTAGGTTTTTTTTCAGCTCAAACGGCCCCATTGTTTTCTATGGGGGAATCGTGCACGAGCACGTTTTTGAAGCTGGCCGCGTCCGTAAGCACTGCTGGTATTTAGAGTTGCAGTGGCGGTAAATATGCTCTACGCTCCCTTTTTGGAGCCTAACGCAGCCCTTCTGTGAACTCTAAATACCAGCGGTATTTAAAAGGTGCGGGAGAAAAAAAGCACGCATAGCTAACGCACCCCTTTGGCCGCCAAACTCTAAATCTAGCCGTAAGAGAACAGAGCAAATTTGACAATAAAAGTAAATTGGAAAGTTGTTTAAAATTACATGCCCTATCTGAATCATGAACATTTAATTTGGACTTTACTGTTCCTTTAATGATGTGTTTCATTCTAGAGTGGAGAAAATATTTCCAAGAATAAGGAAGATTCTATGGAGAAGTATAACTTTATACTAATGACAACTTTACATAGATCCTGTTAATCTTTAATGATAATTCATATGCTTTATAGAATAATTTATAATGGTTATAAAATAAGGAAAGAGTCTGTGGGGAAGTATAATTATCAACTGTACACCAATGACAACTTTACATAGATCCTGTTAATCTTCAATGATAATTCATATGATTTATATTTGAAGTAAATGCTAAGTTAATTTCTCCCCTTTTTTCGGTATAAAATGAGGAGTAATGGATAAGTTAGAATATGGACTGAGAAAAATATATTTCAATTAAGAATACACTTCTGCATTTAACAACAATTTGAGATAAACTTTTAAGCTGACTAAATAATAATAATATAAGCTATTGATATCATTTACAATTAATTAATATTAATTATTTGTACTTTTCTTCATTATTATATTTTCACAACTTATACATTCTATTTTGGTCACATGTCCATCACAATTCAAGTATTAGATTTAAAATTTTCACTTAAATTAAATAATTTAATTAAACAATGTCAGATCAAATCTTTGGTTAATTGTATAAATGTGCCCCAAATGCCCCCAAAATACTGTGTAGTGTATTTTATTTAAAAAAAATAAGGATAGCAGCATCTTTATTTTTTAATAAAATAACTGCACTAGCCAGTATTTTGGGGCTAAAGTTGGCGGGAGTGGGGTGTTAGAAAAAAAATGTCTCCATTTGGAGCTTGATAATTTGGCCCCAGAGTGTGCAATTTTAATACATTTTTATTATTATCAAATTTGCTTTGTTCCCTTGGTATCCTTTGTTTAAAAAAAGCATATGTACATATCTTCAACTGGGACCTAGCTGGTGATTGGCAGCTAAACAGATTTATCTACTGTCATTGACAACCCAAATATTTTCAGATATCTCCCTCTACTGCATTACTGCTCTGGAGCGTACTTGAACTATGTGTTTTATGCAGGGGTAAGCACATAATGAGACTGTATGCAAGAAATCCTGCCATGATAAAATGTTCTAGCATATTAGAGTATTTTCTCTTTGCACTTATGTCCCTTCAATATCAGTAGATCAGGTAGAATGCAACTTGAAAATGGTAGACTAATTATAATAATGAACATAATTGCTTCTTTGATGTCAGTATGAAAATAGAAAATACTTTTAATCTAATGTATTGAAATGCTAGTTTAGGTAATGCTTATACGTTTACTGAATGAAATATTGGCAAAAACATATGGATGAAATTATTTATCAGAGGCTTTCAGTGCTAAATAAATCATTCTACACAAAATAATTACATAAACTGAGAAGAAATACACAAAAAAAATTAATTTCTCTTTCACCACAAGGAAATATTTTCCTTTGACATAACATGAAGCGCAATAAATAAATCCAACTCTGCACCTATAAGCATAGATTTTTATTTGACTGCACACACACAAAAAGAAGAATATATTACATATTATATTCCGTATGTTACAGGTTATGTTTTTACTTATTCTGCCAAAAAATGTGACTCACAAAGTAAAGAAGTTAAATATATTCAAGTAATTCACTGCAGAAATTAATGTTAAAAACATATGACAACACTTCACACATTTCAACTCTTGCACTGTATTGTTGTACTGCAGTAAATTTCTTTTACTAAAATTATTTGGCAGAATGAAAAACAACTGATTTCTTTATACAATTTTTGACTCTGAATATATTGTTTAGCATCAGAGACTTAGAATGCATCTTACTTGGCAACCTGACCACACAAAACATAACCGCAGGGCCTTGAGACAGCTGTCTCTCAAACATACTGGATTTAAATGAAGAAAATGTCCTGCCAATATATTATATAGAATCGTGCCAAAGAATGTGATTCAAACATTTCACGCTTATCTACACTGACTCTACAGACTGTTTAATCAAAACTGGTATTAATAAAAGTATTATACAGAAAAGCCAAATATTTTGTTGTAATTTGTTAAGCAAAATCATTTTGTAAGATTTAAAAAAATATGTATTATATGTTCAGTGAAGAAAAACATTAATGCGCTTTTTCTTTTAGTAATAATTAGCACCAAGAATCTTTAAAAGAATTGCTCCCATAATAATTACTCTAAATTAAATACATTATTATGAAAACATAATTTCACTGAATTGGTTAACTACCTTATTTTCAAGTATAGTGAAGGGGTAACTACAATCCAATAAGTAACAATAGGGATGTATACAGCGCCTAAGTTCAGGCAAGAGGCTAAATACTAATTGGAGATTAAATACAGGTTGATATGTAGATAAGTATAAAAACAGTTCATTACAACAATTAATAACAGTTTATTACAACAATTAGTAATAATGGAGATACAAATCTCTTGAATGACTTACTAGTGGTCAAAGTATCAGCAATAAACTCAGCAATACATTCAGCAATAAATTAGTTAGTAGATCGATCAAATATACGGTTTAAAAACATCAACCATATATATAAACAATATTAAATAAAAAACATCAATATAACCATCAATCTAATTCGAACGGGGGATCTGTTAGGATCCAAAACTAAGAGGTTAATCCAAGAAATGTGTGTGAATCCAATACAGTGAGATAAAAAAGCAAAGGTCTCAAAAGTGCTAAGTCAGTGAAATGGTGCAATAGATGGTGCAATATAATCCAAATGGAACAATGGTGCAAAATAACTGTTAGTTGAATTGCTGTGCACAACAAAAGAATAAAAAGTTAAAATAAAAAAAAATAAAAAATATATGCATATAAAATGTGAAAAAAATTGTGGAAAAATATGTGAAAGGAGGGTCCTCCAGCTGGGTCCTATATGCATATATTTTTATTTTTATTTTAATGTTTATTCTTTTGTTGTGCACAGCAATTCAACTAACAGTTATTTTGCACCATTGTTCCATTTGGATTATATTGCACCATCTATTGCACCATTTCACTGACTTAGGACTTTTGAGACCTTTGCTTTTTTATCTCACTGTACTGGATTCACACACATTTCTTGAATTAACCTCTTAGTTTTGGATCCTAACAGATCCCCCGTTCTAATTAGATTGATTGTTATATTGATGTTTTTTATTTAATATTGTTTATATATATGGTTGATGTTTTTAAACCGGATATTTGATCGATCTACTAACTAATTTATTGCTGAATGTATTGCTGAGTTTATTGCTGATACTTTGACCTCTAGTCAGTCATTCAAGAGATTTGTAATTCCATTATTACTAATTGTTGTAATAAACTGTTATTAAATGTTGTAATAAACTGTTTTTATACTTATCTACATATCAACCTGTATTTAATCTCCAATTAGTATTTAGCCTCTTGCCTGAACTTAGGTGCTGTATGCATCGCTATTGTTATATGTTCTCTATTCAGACCAGCTAGGAGGTCTTTTGTATACCAGCCTGAGGCCATACCTTGGCGCTCGACCTAAATACACGTTTCATTATTTTGCAATCCAATAAGTGTTTGGTTAAGATATGAATGAAATTTAGTGTGTTAAACCAGGGATATGTATTATCAGTATAATATGATATCCTTTCACTTTTGTAATAGCCTAGCTAAATTACAATATATGGGAAAAAGAGTATGCCACAGCTTATTGGACTTTGTAGCCCATTTATCAATTGCCAGGTGAACAAGTTTTGCTCTTGTGGACTTTGTCTTTACAGCATAGTGACAAAAATTAGTTGTGCAGTTGCTCTCCCTAGTATAGTTTGTCAATCATCCCAATTGGATCGGATCAGGATGATTTGACTCTGCAAACCTTGAGGTGGTGGAGAGGCTAAGGGCTAGATTTATTATAGCTGAGGCGTACAGGGGCGTGTATACACTCCCCTGTACGCCTCAGCTCACCTGTGGCGGGGCGAAATTTTCCGCAGGTATTTGGCATTGCACACGAGCGCAATCCCCCCCTGCCCACGCACAGCCAATCACGCGCGGGCAGGAGCTGTCAATCTCCTCGGTCGTACTCGACCGAGGAGATTGAATTTCACCAGTTTAGAGGTGGCGAATAGCTTAGGGAAGCAGCGGTCTGGTGACCGCTGCTTGATAAATCACGGCGAGCAAGTTCTTGCGAGAACTTGCTGCTGTAGGGGCTTGGTAAATCTAGCCCTAAGTAGCTGTGGGTCTTAAGACCGCAGTTACTTAACTAGCAATTCAGGTCCACTAACTCATGCCTGAAATGCTCGGGCCCAAAAGCTGCTTCTGTAGCTTCATAAATGGGGCCCAATGTGAGTTTTACACAAAATGTAAAATAATATTGAGCACAGAAAAAAAATAGTTTATTATAATGTCTTAAAATAAATCAAATGAGCATTTAAACAATCTAAAATTTTGCTATAGAGGCTCTATACCCAGTGTAATCACACTAGACTAGACTAGGCATATGCATGTGATTTAAAAACTAATGCATAAAAGTTAATTGCAGAATAATCTCTTCCATCATAGACCTCACCCGCAAGGGAGTAAACAGCAAGTTCTCATATTCGGTTATTATTGTAAAGCTGAGGTCGGTGACTACGAATAAATTATGGGCCAAATTACGAGAGGAGTGCAAATTAGCGCTTCTGCTTGAGCATTAATTGCTCTATAAGTAAAGTTTTTTCCCTTTTCAGTTACTGAATTCTGTGCAGAACATATTAACTTCCGTAGAGGATGAGGTTGAATAACTGATTTCTGGCTATGAAGCATTTAGTTATTTGCTGTAAGATCCAGACATCTGAGTGTCCAGTCAAGGTCCATCCATTTTGTCTATAACTATGTATTTTAATGAAAATAATTATCCAAAATTATAGCAGCTGACAGCCTAATCCGAACCTCTTTATCTCATTCTCCCATACTTATCAACAAAACATTCTCATAATGCACATACTCAGTTAAAAAAAAAAAAGTTCCATGCTCTCTCATATGCCCTCCCTATTTTTTTTTTTTTTTAATATTTTTATTCAAGGTTCATTTAAAGGCATACAATGTCATAAAAATAAATTCACATGAGATAATATGTCAATTTTACAAGCAATGTAAACAATAAAACTCAGAAATAAAAAAGCACAAAGCTAATAGAATGTGTACCACGTGAACATTGTAAATGTGAAATGCCTATTACTTAGAAACCTTCTAAATGATGCTAGAGGCCACTCTTGGACCACCTAAAAACAAAAAGAAATATATAAGTAGAAGAAGGTTATTCCAAACTAAGGAGACCACTTATGGATCTCAGATGATGAACCCCAGTTTTATAAAGTTTTATACTAGACATTAGAAATTCTTAGGGATTATAACAGGAGAAAAACATGTAAGCATAACCAATCCAAATCCCATTTAACTATTATTGAAAAAATTTAGTATTAACAATCTGATGAGTTAACAATCTAATGAGTTAGCAAAGGAGCCTCCAGGTAGTAAAGCTAGTTTCTCCCTGGTCGCCAAATGAGTAGCTAAGAGTCCAAACATCCTTGCCCAAACTGGGTTTACTAATCAGGTAGCTTATAGCTCAGCAATGGGAGGTGTATAAGATGACAGCTGATTTTTATTATTGAAAGATTATCCAGAAACTAGGTAGCATACGCAGCTATTATTACATAAAGAGTAGTATATAACTAGAGATCTATCCCCCAGTGAAATTGGGTCTATGGAGCTTAAGGTAATGTGTCAAGGGACAAACTAAGGGAGGTGGATAGGATTCTGGTACATATGTGAACCTGCTTATGTCAGAAATTGTAATTAGTTTCCTATAGTGCGATATCATTCTCCCACAACATAAACCTAGATACAAGAGCTAACATGTGGAAAATGTGACTAAAGGGATTAGGTTCCAGGCAATGGCTATAGTAGTTAAGATCTGGACGTGTTGTTCCGCCTCGGCCGCGAAGGTCTAACTCTAACCACCAAAGCCAGACTAGAATATGTAATGCGATTTATGAATAGAGTGGGCAAAAATATCTTCCCCAGGACTATATCACATTATTACTGTTTACTTAGTGTATGATCCCTATAGGTATGCCAGATGAATCTCACATGAAAACATCATAACTAAAATACCTTATCTACCCTTATCCATTACATAACTAGTAAAAAATAAACAAAATATACCCTCTATGCTGCGTGTATATATCAGGAAGCATACCATCAGTTTGAGAAACTCCCTCTACATGGAGGATTACAGTGCAGTAGTGTAATGTGAATGGCACAGACAATTATCAGAAAAATCCATATAGTACAAATATTATTGTAAAGCTGCAGTAGGGAAACATATGTGGACACTGCTCAGATCTCATATTACCATACACTCATATTGAATCACATGAATTGGAACTTATGCTGAAAACAGTAAATTGGAATTTGTAAACATAACATTTTTGAAGAAAATGATTATGGGTAGATAAACTGCCCAAATGGAGCCTTAAGTGGGAGACCAGCAAATAAACAGGACCTTCAGAAAATAGATAAAAGGGCTAGTGCACAGTGCTATAGTGTGTTAAACAGGGCTCACTGCATTAAGGGTTTAACCGGAGTATGAGCTGTCAATATACAATAACGTTATAGAAAAAGAATAATAAAAGAAGCAAAATAAAAGACAATTTGGAATGCAAACATTGCTAATATCCCCTAGTACTCTACTTCAAAGCACTTCTAGTCTTTAAATGCCATGTTCTATTATAAGCAGTAAAAGGAGAGTGCAACATATATGAAGTGGAGAGGATTGAAGTACAAAACACAGAGCTTTAAAGGTTGGGTGCTTCGAGTCTATACAATTAGACTGTCCTATCACCTCCATATTAAAGTTAGTATCAAACCACCTGAGGGATATGCATGTCAAATACGGAGTATATTTAGTTCACCCAACTCCAGCCTTTCTGTGTCGGGACCAAGTGAACGTGCAGAGATAAAACAGAAGCAGCCCAAGTTGTGCGTAGGACTGAGCTGAAAGAACCGGCATAGCTGGTGTAACTTGCTGCAGCTTCCAATCCACAACAGCGTTGTCTCTCCTCCTGCCCCCTTTAGTATCCGCAATAAAGGAGTCCATCGTTAGGTAAAGTTTGCATGGGCTTGGTAAGGATGTTAGATCGTCTTCTGTAGAAGATGATATGCTGCTTTTGGCTTTAAGGGTAAGAGAGCGCATGGCCTCCATAGGTTTCGGTTGTTCACCATCTTTTAATGCACAGCTAAATTCCGGCTCATTCAAAAGGTATTTCAGCTGAGTTCTGGGGGCCACTCATACAATCCCGTCTGGCTTCTAGGCAGATAGTTTGAGCGGCAGCGTTACGTAATGATCCCCATTCTGATTCTAGCTGTGCGCTGAACTGCAAGTAATGAAAACTTAGAAGGCGCTCCACTTCCTCCAGGATAGTCCGGGTCGCGGCTGCCATAATGTAGAGGTGACCAGTTTATCAAAGGCTCCTTTGCAGATATGCTGTTTGTTGTAAGTGCACTCCTGGTGCAAGCTAACGACAGGGGCCAGAGAGTGTCCTGCCGGGGGGTATTTCACATGGCTGGTGTTGAAGGCCACAAACTTCAAATGAAGCTCCGGGCTCTGAAGCCAGTAGCCATTCCAATAAGATTAGTCTCATTAGATAGATATATAGTATGTTAGGCTCTGGGCTAGATGCTTCATATAAAGGATGATATTGAAAGGATTATGCTAGATAGCAAGAGCAGCTTGCAGAAGTGTGACCTGTCATGGCCGCTGCCCGGAAGTTCCCCCCTGCCCTCCCTATTTTTATATCTTTAAATAATATCTGAAAACTTTTAAAGAGAAGATTATAACTTTTTCTGCTATGTATCATATATTTTGCAGTTAAGCATAGTTTACTGATTAATCTTCTGTGCAGATAAGTCTACCAAGTATGTTTCTCTGTGTCCCTATTACCACCTACATAGTAGTCTTGCATTATTATTATTATTATTATTATTATTATTATTATTATTATCAGGTATTTGTAGAGCGCCAACAGATTCCGCAGCACTGTAAACATAGTCAATATACAGGATAGCTTTTGCAGGGATGAAGTGGGTAGAGGGCCCTGCCGAGAGTTTCACTGTTGTAGTCGGCTCTTATGAAGGTGATCTGCAAACAGCTGGGCTCATAGGCTTACATTCTAAGGGGTTCAAGGGGAAAGCAATGGAGTTAGGAAAGGTTAGTGTTGGTTGTAAGCATCCCTGAATAGTAGAGTTTTTAGGGAGCGCTTGAAGCTGTTAAAACTAGGGGACAGTCTTGTGGAGCGAGGCAGGGAGTTCCACAAGATGGGGGCCAGTCTGGAGAAGTCCTGTAAACGGGAATGTGAGGAAGCAACAAGAGAGTAGGAGAGGAGGAGATCCTGAGCTGATCGAGGGAGAGTATCTGGAGACAAGTTCTGAAATGTAGGGGGGAGCAGTGCAGTTGAGAGCTTTGTATGTCAGAGTGAGGATTTTGTGTTTAATCCTAGAGGCAAGAGGAAGCCAGTGAAGGTATTGGCAGAGAGGCGCAGCAGATGTTTTTAAGGTGGAAGCGGCAGGCTTTAGCCAAGGACTGAAAGTGAGGAGTGAAGGAAAGATCTGAGTCAAGTGTGACCCAAAGACATCGGGCATGTGGGGTAGGAGTAATGGTGGAATTATCAACAGTTATAGAAATTTTGGGGGTGGAGACATTGGAAGAAGGGGGAAAAATAAGAAGTTCAGTTTTGGAGAGATTTAGCTTAAGGTAGTGAGAGGACATCCAAGATGAGATATGAGAGAGACAGTTAGTGACATGGGTTAGTAAGGAAGGAGGTAGGTCTGGTGCAGAGAGGTAGATTTGGGTGTCATCTGCGTACAAATGATATTGAAACCCATGGGACTTTATTAAGGAACCTAATGATGACGTGTAGATTGAAAACAGAAGGGGACAGAGGACAGAGCCTTGAGGTACCCCAACAGAAAGTGGTACCGGGGCAGAGGATGCTCCGGAGAAGGCTACACTAAATGTACGGTTAGTTAGATAGGAAGAGAACCATGAAAGAGCTGTGTCGCAGATGCTGAAGGATTGGAGGGTTTGGAGCAGTAGAGGGTGGTCAACTGTGTCAAAGGCTGCAGACAAGTCAAGGAGGATAAGCAGAGAGAAGTGGCCTTTGAATTTTGCTGTAAGTAGATCGCTGTTAACCTTGACAATTGCTGTCTCTGTAGAGTGATGGGGACAAAATCCAGATTGCAGTGAGTCAAGAAGAGAGTTTAGTGTAAGGACGTGCATATACTAGCTTTTCTAGGAGCTTTGCATGAGTGCAGGGCTCTCATTTGCTTCTGTATAATTATATTCACTTATACAATATTTTGCATTTGAATATTTGCATTCATACGCCTAGATTTAGAGTTTTGTTGGTAAAGACCTGCGGTGCTAACGCTCCTTTTTTTTTTGCGCACCCTTAAGACAACAATGGTATTTAGAGTTGTCTGAATGGCTGCGTTAGCCACAGAAAAGGGAGTGTTGAGCATAATTTAGCTCCACTTCAACCCTCAATACCAGCGCTGCTTACGGTAGCGGTAACCTGGAAAAACATGCTTGTGCACGATATCCCCATAGGAAACAATGGGGCTGAGCTGGCTGAAAAAAAACCTAACACCTGCAAAAAAGCAGCGTTCAGCTCCTAACGCAGCCCCATTGTTTCCTATGGGGAAACACTTTCTAAGTCTGCACCTATCACCATAACATGAACCCCAAGTCTAAACACCCCTAACCTTGCACTTATTAACCCCTAATCTGCCACCCCCGCTATCGCTGATACCTGCATTTTATTATTAACCCCTAATCTGCCACTCCGGACATCGCTGCAACCTACATTATCGCTATGAACCCCTAATCTACTGCCCCTAACATCGCCAACACCTATATTATATTTATTACCCCCTAATATGCCCCCCCCCCCAAAGTCGCCGCCACCTACCTACACTTACTAACCCCTAATCTGCTGACCGGACCTCGCCGCCACTATAATAAATGTATTAACCCCTAAACCACCACGCTCCCGCCTTGCACACTATAATAAATTGTATTAACCCCTAATCTGCCCTGCCTAACATCGCCACCACCTACCTACAATTATTAACCCCTAATCTCCCGCCCCCAGCGTCGCCGCTACTATAATAAAGTTATTAACCTCTAAACCTAAGTCTAACCCTAACCCTAACACCCCCCTAAGTTAAATATAATTTAAATTAATCTAAATAAATTCACTATAATTATATTAATGATTCCTATTTAAAACTAAATACTTACCTATAAAATAAACCCTAATATAGCTACAATATAACTAATAGTTACATTGTAGCTATTTTAGGATTTATATTTATTTTACAGGCAACTTTGTATTTATTTTAACTAGGTACAATAACTATTAAATAGTTAATAACTATTTAATAGCTACCTAGTTAAAATAATTACAAAATAACCTGTAAAATAAATCCTAACCTAAATTACAAATACACCTAACACTACACTATCAATAAATTAATTAAATAAATTACCTACAATAAGTTAAACTAAAATGCAATTAAATAAACTAATCTATAATGCAAAAAAACAAAACACTAAATTACAGAAAAGAAAAAAAAAATACAAGAAGTTTAAACTAATTACATCTAATCTAAGCCCCCTAATAAAATAAAAAAGCCCCCCAAAATAATAAAATGCCCTACCCTATTCTAAATTACAAAGTAATCAGCTCTTTTACAAGCCCTTAAAAGGGCTTTTTGCGGGGCATTGCCCCAAAGTAATCAGCTCTTTTACCTGTAAAAAAAGACAACCCCCCAACATTAAAACCCACCACCCACACACCCCTACTCTAACCCACCCAAACCCCCCTTAAATAAACCTAACACAATAATCCCTTGAAGCTCTCCCTACCTTGAGTCGTCTTCACCCAGCCGAGCCGAATTCTTCATCCAAGCGGAGCAAGAAGAGGTCCTCCATCTGGTAGAAATCTTCCTCCAAGGGGCGTCTTCTATCTTTATCCATCCGGAGCGGAGCGGAGCCATCTTCCATCCAGCCGACACAGAGCCATCCTCTTCAACCGACTGACAAATGACGAATGACGGTTCCTTTAAGGGACATCATCCAAGATGGCATCCCTCAAATTCCGATTGGCTTATAGGATTCTATCAGCCAATTGGAATTAAGGTAGGAAAAATCTGATTGACTGATTCAATCAGCCAATCAGATTGAAGTTCAATCCGATTGGCTGATCCAATCAGCCAATCAGATTGACCTTGCATTCTATTGGCTGTTCTGAACAGCCAATAGAATGCAAGGTCAATCCGATTGGCTGATTGGATCAGCCAATCGGATTGAACCTCAATCTGATTGGCTGATTTTATCAGCCAATCAGATTTTTCCTACCTTAATTCCGATTGGCTAATAGAATCCTATCAGCCAATCGGAATACGAGGGGCACCATCTTGGATGACGTCCCTTAAAGGAACCGTCATTCGTCGTTAGTCCGTCGGTTGAAGAGGATGGCTCCGCGTCGGCTGGATGGAAGATGGCTCCGCTCCGGATGGATGAAGATAGAAGACGCCGCTTGGATGAAGACTTCTACTGGATGGAGGATCTCTTCTTGCTCCGAGAATTCGGCTCGGCTGGGTGAAGACGACTCAAGGTAGGGAGATCTTCAGGGGGTAAGTGTTAGGTTTATTTAAGGGGGGTTTGGGTGGGTTAGAGTAGTGGTATGTGGGTGGTGGGTTTTAATGTTGGGGGGGTTGTATTTTTTTTACAGGTAGAAGAGCTGATTACTTTGGTGCAATGCCCCACGAAAAACCCTTTTAAGGGCTGGTAAAAGAGCTGATTACTTTGTAATTTAGAATAGGGTAGGGCATTTTATTATTTTGGGGGGCTTTTTTATTTTATTAGGGGGCTTAGATTAGGTGTAATTAGTTTAAACTTCTTGTATTTTTTTTATTTTCTGTAATTTAGTGGGGGGTTTTTGTATTATAGATTAGTTTATTTAATTGTATTTTAGTTTAGCTAATTGTAGGTAATTTATTTAATTAATTTATTGATATTGTAGTGTTAGGTGTATTTGTAATTTAGGTTAGGATTTATTTTACAGGTAATTTTGTAATTATTTTAACTAGGTAGCTATTAAATAGTTATTAACTATTTAATAGCTATTGTACCTAGTTAAAATAAATACAAAGTTGCCTGTAAAATAAATATAAATGCTAAAATAGCTACAATGTAATTATTATTTATATTGTAGCTATATTAGGGTTTATTTTATAGGTAAGTATTTAGTTTTAAATAGGATTAATTTATTTAATTATAGTAAATATATTTAGTTAAATTTAAATTATATTTAAGTTAGGGGGGTGTTAGGGTTAGGGTTAGACTTAGGTTTAGGGGTTAATAACTTTATTATAGTAGCGGCGACGGTGGGGGCGGCAGATTAGGGGTTAATATTTGTGGGTAGGTGGCGGCGACATTTGGGAGGGCAGATTAGGGGTTAATAAAATTTATTATAGTGTTTGCAAGGCGGGAGTGCAGCGGTTTAGGGGTTAATACATTTATTATAGTGGCGGCGATGTCCGGTCAGCAGATTAGGGGTTAATAATTGCAGGTAGGTGGCGGCAACATTGGGGAGGGGCGATTAGGGGTTAATAAATATAATGTAGGTGTCGGGGATGTTAGGGGCAGCAGATTAGGGGTTCAGAGGTATAATGTAGGTTGCAGCGGTGTCCAGAGTGGCAGATTAGGGGTTAAAAATGTTTTATAGGATTTGCGATGTGGGGGGCCTAGGTTTAGGGGTTCATAGGTAGTTTATGGGTGTTAGTGTACTTTATAGCACAGTAGTTAAGAGCTTTATGTTCCCACGTTAGCCCATAAAACTCTTAACTACTGATTTTTTTGACGGTAGGAGTTTTGTCGGTAGAGGTTCTACCGCTCACTTCTTCCAAGACTCGTAATGTCAGCGTTAGGTAAATTCCATTGAAAAGATAGGATGCGCAATTAACGTAAGGGGATCTGCGGTAGCCTCGAGTTACAGAAAGAAAGTGAGCGGTAGACCCTTTCCTGCCTGACTCTAAATACCAGCAGGCGTGAAAAAGCAGCGTGAGGACCCCTTAATGCTGATTTTGACAGCTAACGCCAAACTCTATGTCTAGGCGTTAGTGATTCATTGCATAGCACTGCTAAGTAGTTTGTAGCTTTATAAATATATTAATAATAATAATAGATCAGCTTTTTAAATAGTTAAATATGTTCTAATAACATTAATTTTGGGGTTTTCTACCCTTTAAGGGCCAGATTACATGTGAAGCGCTAATTTAACGTGCACCCGTAAAGTGGCATATTAGCTCCCGGTAGCACTTTGAGCTAAACCTCATTAAGTTCAGACCTCTAGTTAATTAAATCAATGTCCCCCAATTCCCCTAAAATAATGTGTACAGCTCCTTAATAACAATAAAAAAATAGCACCATCTCTATTTATTGTTTTTATTACTGCACAAAGAAGTTTTACAGGGTTAAAGTGTGCGGATGTGGGGTGTTAGAAAAAAAATGACACTGAAAAGTGCCTTTACATTGCGGTCTATGAGGATTGTGTTATTACTCTAAATATATAGATATCAAAATAACAGGAGTATTGCATTGAGCAATGATAATTTTTTATTGGACTAACTATACATTTATAAGATGACAAGCTTTCGGAAGAATGTCTTCCTTTTTCAAGTCTGAAGCAATACTGACCAGTTTGATGGAATTTACAGATTATATCTTAAAACACAGACTAAGAAGACAGAAAGTGTTACAGAGGTCTGAATGCAGGGGGAGGTGGGGGTGTCGTAAAAATCATGATAGGGGTTTAGGAGACAGGCAGATAGTATCAGTAAAAGATAACAGGCAGGGGATATATATGGTTATACACAAAGCATATACTGACATAAAGTTATATATCAACATAGAATCAATATGAATAAAGATGGGACATTAGGTATACAGGGGAATATAAGATAGTCAAAAAGGAGAACGGAAAGAAAGAAAAAAAGGGGAATAATAATAATGACAAAACAATCAACGTGACTATGGAAGATTCTAAATATATATGTATATGTGTATATAAATATATATATTTATGTGTTAATATGTGTATATACATATATAAACACATAAATATATATGTATATATTCATGTACATATATTTTTAAAACCTTGCTGCCCATCGTTCCGCTACATCCCCTTTGCTGCGCTAGGTTCTCTGCCCTGACTATCGGCATGAGAACAAAGCTCCCTTTGGAGCCTACGAAAATGCGCTCTTGTGAGCGCAAAGCTTCCATGTAATGCTAATGCTCAACTTCAAATACCAGCACATATTTGCATGCCTTGGTATAATGAGTGGAGCGCAAATATCGCGCTCGCAAAATCGCAATTTTGCACTTCTTTTTTTTTTTTTTTAATATCTTTTATTAGACATCCAACAATGAACAACAATAATAGTTGGGCAAACTTAGTATTTCAGCCTACCACACAGGGTAGGTTATGAATCAACAAAACATTATAATACATCATGTTTTCCTTTTTCTTGCACCTTTACCCACCCTCTTCCTTTCTTAATGGTCATATAAGAAAATATATGTGTGTGCAACAAACTAAAAATCTATCCTAAGTCAAAATTAAGGTCATATAACCCTCCTATCATAACTTTACTTAAGGAATACAGCTATAGCCTTAAATTTACCATAACATAAAAATCTACATATGTCGGTTGCTAATATAAGTCATTACATTCATGCCCAGATAGCCTACATTAGTTGGAATGATTTTCTGATAGGTTAATCAAACAATAGAGATGGTTGATAGAAAAATAGTAGAGAAAAGAGAGAGAGAAAAAAAAAAGAGAGAGAAAAAAAAAAAAGAGAAAGAAGAAGCGAGAAGAAAAAAAAAAAAAAAAAAAAGAAAAAAAAAAAAAAGCAGACCGCTCTACCTCTCTCTCATCCCCCCCTGCCACCGACATTTGGTCCACATTTATATACTAATTACCATTTGAGGAATTAATCTCCAAAGATGGTCTTGTAAATTTCCGTGGAACGCAGAGGTGCCAGAACTAGCTTCTGGGTAGAAAGTGGGTATAAATTAATTATAGGTTGCCAGTTTACCATAAATGATTCAGCCCTATCTTTAAACTGGTAAATAGTATTATGTGATTCAAACACAAGCTGTTGGAGCAACATATTACGAAAAATGGAGAATCTGGGTGAAAATGTATCTTTCCATTTTTTCAAGATTAAGATTCTGGTTACTAAGATTATTGTATTCAGTATTCCAATATTTTTTGGCTTAACCTCCACTAGATTTGGATGTATCAAAAAAATTGTATGATAGGCTTGGATTTTAAAATTGTCGTGAAACTGACAATTATACCAGTAATTAATTTTGCGCCACAGCTGGTTTATTTTTGGACAATAAAAAAACATATGTGTAGTGTCTGCATTAAGTAAATGACATTTTGGACAGTGTTGTTGTGTAGAGGAAGAAAATTTAGACATTTTTAAAGGCGTTAAATAAACATTATGCATTAATTTAGTCTGTGATTCTTTCCACGTAATAGATACATTGAGTTTCTCCACTGCCGAAAAACTGTAAAGAATATTAACTACTTCAAATTGCGGGAAATATTGACGCCAAAAGTAGGCCTGCTTTTGCAAGAAAATTTGGCCCTGTTTTGCGAGCATAATATTATATAGCAGCGAAATCGTAAATTTGCCCGCAGCAGCTTTTTTAATGCAGTCATTAATCTCGGACCAGCAAAATTCCAACTGCCTGCCCGAATCTAAAGAATTAATATAATGCCGTGTTTGAAAATAAGCAAATAGACTATGTCTTGGTAGTTCAAATGAATGAGCTAGATCACAATAAGGCAGCATCTGTCCTGAAATAGAGATAAGTTGGTTCATATATTTAAGGCCTGTTTGTGCCCAAGTATAATAAATTTGTTCATGGATTCCTGGAATAAACTCTGGATTGCCTTGTATTGGTAGAAATGGAGAGAATCTAAAATCTAAGTTACACTGACTACAGATTTTTTGCCATGCTATAATAACGTTTTTAAAAGAAATAAGATTACTAATAGTTGACGGAAGTTTCTTTGTAGGGCAATGTAAGATAGCTTTTAGGGAAAAAGGGGTTATAAGCAGACTCTCCATTTCCACAGAAGATACTTTATTAGAGCCAATCAGCCAACCGATCGCTATTTTAGCTAAAGTGGTTAGATTATAAAGTTTTATATCTGGCAACGCCAGTCCACCGCTACTTTTTTCTTGACAAAGTTTTGCAATGGCAATACGGGCCTTTTGTCCTTTCCACAGAAATTGTGAGCACCCTGCGTAAAACTTTCTGATATCCTGATTAGAGATAAATAAAGGCAGATTTTGCAAGAGGTATAATATCCTCGGAAAAATAATAGTTTTGACTAGGTTAACACGAGCCGATAGAGAAAGAGGGAATGAAGACCAATTCTTAAGATCTGTTAAGGCTTTTTCAAAGACAGGTTTAAAATTTAAGTAATACCACATCTTAGGATTTCTGTGTAATGTAATGCCCAAATATTTGATGTTATCTGTATTTTTAAATGGATGATCAGTACAACTTCCCCTATGTTTTAATATCCATAGGAGTTCACTTTTTTGTAAATTTATTTTATAGCCTGCAAAAGAGCTAAAAGTAGATAGTATCTGAAGGATTTTTGGAATGGACTTAGTTGAGTCCTCAAGGAAAATTAACAGATCATCAGCATATAGTGAAATTTTAAACTCCATGTTACCCATTCTGATCCCCATTAGTTCTGAGCGAAGCCATATAGCTAATGGTTCTATTGCAATATTGAACAATAAGGGTGACAAAGGGCAACCTTGGCGCGTACCTCGTCCAAGGACGATTTTATCAGAAAGGTTGCCATTTATCAGAAGTGCTGAATAAGGATTTTTATAGATCTTGGCTATAAAGTCTAGGCAATGGCCTTTAATACCAAAGCATTCTAAGGAATGTAGTAGATGATTCCATGATATAGAATCAAATGCCTTCTCGGCGTCTATAGATAATATGGCTAAATCCTTATTCAGTTTCTCTTTTTTTGAGGTCAAATTTTGATTCCAAAAATAGTCTAACAGTATTTCGGCTTTCCTGAGGTTGGAGGTTACAGTGCGGTCAATCATGAATCCTGTTTGATCTATGTGGATTATTTTGCCCAAGAAATTCTTCATTCTGTTAGCAATAATGGAAAGAAGGATTTTGTAATCAGAATTTAGAACAGATATTGGTCTATATGAGGCTGTTTGTTCGGGGTCTTTACCCTTTTTAAGAATAAGTGTTATATTGGCTGCAGAAAAGAGGTTTGATATAGGGGAAGAAGATGAATAATAATTGTTAAACAAGCAGACTAATAAATTACTTATTTCTTCCATAAGAATTTTATACAGTTCCATCGGAATCCCGTCTGGCCCCGCAGCTTTATTCAATTTAGCGTTCTTAATTGATGACAGAATTTCTTCCTTAGAGATTGGTATATTCAGGGATTCTAAGTCTGAAAGGGAAATCTGCGGTGTCATGATTTTAGACCAGAAACGTTCTTTATTATGAATATCTATCGGGTGTGCATTGTATAAGTCTTGAAAATATTCAAAGAAGACCTTTCTTATATTATCATTATCTAAGTATCTTTGTTGTTTGGCCTTAATAGCCGTTATGTGATTCCTGCTTTTACTATTTTTGGTAATTTTAGCCAAATATTTGGCAGAACTACCATAATGCCCTCTGAAACGGTTATCCAACTTAGTCTCTTCTTCAAGGCAGCGCTGCTTAATATATATATCTCTTTTAATTCTACATTGGGAGTAGTATAACCAGTTGCCCTTAGAGGGATACAATTTATATTGTTTGAAAGCATTTTTCACTTGATTGGATAGTTGTCTTTCACTTATTAAAGATTTCTTTTTAATATGACAAAGATATGACTTAATCTGACCTCTAAGGACAGCTTTGAAAGTTTCCCAAAATATTTCACTTTTATTAAAGTATGCAATATTATTATAGCAAAAGTTCCTCCATTGTGTTTTTAGCCAATTAATGAATTTACTGTTGTTACTTAAATGGCGAGGAAAAAAGAAACTAGTATTATAAAAATTCTCCCTGGGGGCTAAGTGAATATCTAGTGAAATTATCGCATGGTCCGAGATAATGATATCATGAATTTTGGGACAAACCGAAAGTTGAAGAAGCTGTTCTGAAATGAGAATATAATCAATTCTTGAAAATGTACAGTGGGTTTTGGACTCGCAGGTAAATTCTACCGAGTCAGGAAATTTAGTCCTCCAAATGTCATTAAGTTTAAGTACAGAGCAGAATTTATTGAAGTATTTACTAGACTTCATGTCTTGACGTTTACTCTGGGGCATTCTATCAATATTTGGAGCAAGTGTCATATTGAAATCACCACTAACTATCAATCTGTCACTACAGTAATGGTATAATTTGTTTTGAATTGTGTCCCAGAATCCACGAGAAAATTGATTTGGGCCATAAACATTACATAGAGTGAATAGAAGGCCTCTTATCGAAATTTGCATAATAATAAATCTATTATCAATATCATACTCAGTACTAATAATTTTAAAATCTAATTTTTTATTAAATAAAATAGCCACTCCACATTTCCGGCTGACACAAGGGGTAGCAAAAACCTGTCCAACCCAACGAGATCTTAATTTGGGAATTTCAACCTCTTTAAGATATGTTTCTTGCAGGAAAACAATATCAGGGGAGTATTTACCTAATATAGATATAATTTGTTTCCGTTTGATAGGGGATGTTATCCCCCTGACGTTCCATGAAAATTTTTTAACTAGTGCAGTCATAGTATGTTACATACATGACCAAATAAGAATATAAAGCCGATGCATAGAGAGGCAAGCGCGGGAGGAAGGGGGGGAATGAGAGGGAGAGAAGAAAAAAAAAAAAAAAGGAAGTAAGATATATTTAACTTAAAAAACTTGGGTAGAACAAGGTCTAGCCAGGAACACCGTGTAGTCGAATAAGAGAAAAAAGAGAAAAGCATAAACACTACTCAGAAGATGTTGTTATTTTTTATAGTTTATCTTGAGTGAGGAAATCTCTAGCTTCTTTACTATTATTCAGTGTGTTAGTTCTACCATTATTCTCCACAATAATTTTTGCTGGGTATACCATCCTTACTTTATATCCTTTGTCTATCAACTGGGGAAAAAAGGGGGACATCTCCTTTCTTTTTATCTGTGTTTCATTAGAAAAGTCTTGGAAGAGAAGGATTTTACGGTTGTCTATCATGAGAGGTAAATTCCTGCGATAATATTTAAAATATTCTAATTTATCCTGAAAATTAAGGACTTTAAATATGAGCATCCTATCACGGCTAATACCTTCTTGGTTAGTTCTATTTACTCCCACTCTGTGTGCTCTTTCTATGGCAATGGGTAATTTATCTTTTGGAAAACCTAGGATTTGTGGGAGCAGCTGGGAAGCAAAATAAATTAAATCGTCATAGGCCGGTGTCTCAGGGAGACCCACTAGACGAATATTATTGCGCCTAGCGCGATCTTCCATATCTTCAATTTTAGCTGTTAAAGCCAATAGTTTGTTATCATGTTTATTAACCATTTCTTCTTGTATGTTAAATTGGTCTTCTAAGTTAGAAATCCTTTCCTCAACCTCTGTTAATCTAGATGCGAATTGTTTCAAATCAGATGCGATGGCTGCAATATCATTAGTAATGCCACCTAGTTCCTTTTTAATTGAGTCCAGCTGAGGAGAGAAGAATTCTGATAGTTGGATCATTAATGTTTGATGTTCAGCAGAGGTGGCTTGTGTATCAGTGATGCTTTCAGAGCTGTTATCGAGTATTTTGGATTTTTTATCTTTTACTTTAGGTGGCATAATTGGTGAGCGTGTATTAGGGTAGGTGTAATATTTTTCCATAAAGGAGTAAGAGAATATTTATATGTGCGTGTATATATATATATATATATATATATATATATATATATATATATATATATATATATATATATATATATATATATATATGTGTGAAAAGAAGCAAGGAGCTGAAGAGCTCTGATAGTTAGTGTTAGTAGATGAAAAAGAGAGACAATAGTGAGAAAGAAAAACCCTGGTGGGGTGCAGGGCCTTCACTACTAAACTACTAAAGAATATAAATGTGAAAGTGTTGAAGTGAAAAGAAAAAACAATTAAAAAAAAAAAAAAGTATCCAAAACGAAAAGATGATCACTGAAAAAAGTTATCTTGTCAGAAATCTTAAATAATTGATTATCTAATCAGTTATCTGATATTTTCTTATAATTAACTATGTAAGAAAATTCATATATTAATGACCCAACAAGTGTTTAGCCAAAATTTTTGGCTGATTGAGGAAACAGAAAATTTACACACAACAAAAGACAACAAAACAAAACACAACAAAGAGTAAGTTGATAACACAATAACTGCTCTTATGTCTTACATCTGTGGCCTAACTAGTTGATTTACATTTCTATATATACAGATATTTAATATAGAAGCGTTTAAAGCTAGAAACTTGGTTTTAAGAGAAGGTCTTCCCTTCTCTATTATATTCTCTCCTGTCCTCCCCTTCTGTGCTAGGGAAACAAAACCAGATTAATTAACTAAAGGAGAATAATTTTACTTCTGAAAGCAAAGATTAAATACCAACCCTAAGTGATAAAATAATGAATCTGTTATTATACAACTTAGTAAATTTTTATAGCCATGAGGTTTGCAGTGAAAAGGAAAAATGTCTTTTTGAGCAAGAAGATTCATAGCAAGTCCTTCTGCATTCTTGTCTTTTTAAACTGTAAAGTAATAGAGTTGCCTTTGATGCTTTAACAGAAGACACTATGGGGGCCGCAGGCTAGATAGAAGAAACTTTATATAAATGTGGGAACACTTAAGGACCAAGTGGTATATCTTAACTTGGTAAATGTCCTGATAGCCTCTTGACCGCTAATATCTGGAAACATCCATATAGCCTCAGTGAGAGAGAGAAAAGCGGTATTGGGGATATATATTTGTCAGGAAATTTTGTCCAGAGGGACTCTCCAGCAGATTATGTGGGCAGATTTTCTTTTTGAAGACCGGCAAACACCTTTAAACTTGGATAGAAATGCGGAGTAGTAGGGAAATAAGGAGTAACAGTACCTTAACTTCACAGGTGACTTCAGAAATTACGGAGATAAGCAAACAGTAGCCGAGAGGCTGGCTAGCCGGATTCCGAATCACTTCAGAAGCAAGCCTTACCTGCCTCAATCGGCGTTAGACAGATCGTCTCCTTCTTACTTATCCAGCATATCTTTTTCTCAAGCCGCTGGGTTATTCACACCTGCTTGGTTAGATTCCCGGAACAACTTCCGTTGCTGTACAAACAACCAGGGGCCTCCTACTATCCGATAAACCAGATGCCGGTATAGCGATGTGGCGTGTGCCAGTACACCTCCGCTGCGTAGAGATTTCCTCCGGATACACTGTAGCCCAATCAGCACCGGGTCAGCAAGCAGTGGAAGAACCACCTCTCCTTCTCAAATCCTAAGAGCAGGATACTGGTGTGGCGTGTGCCAATACGCCTTTTCGGCTTGGAAGTGACTTCCTCCAGGAGCGGCGAAAAAACGCTAGCTCCGATGCCCGACAGCCCACTGTTAGGAGGTGTGAACCGCAAGGGCTGCAGGATAGGGGGCTCGGTATACCTCCGGAGCTTGTATCAGAGACAGGTGGATACAGGTAGATACAGGTGAACAGTTACTCGCGCTCAGTTCTCAGGCTTCACAACAAGCTCCACCCCCAAACGGAAGTCCGCAATTTTGCACTTCACTTGTAATCTAGCCCTAAATTGTTGGTTAATGGGCTTGGATTTTAAGGCTTTGAGGCAGCTGCTGAATTAAAAAAAAAAATGATAGCAGTTTTACACCAAGTATTATTTTAATTGCAACCAGCTTACTTTTATGAAGCCTTGTGATAGAGGTATTTTCCCATAGGCTTATGGGAAAGCTTTACAGTTTTCTTGAGAAATGGTTTGCTTTTCCCTTTGAAGATGGAATTAAATACACTACTGTACTGAAGTTGAATTGATGGTATCCGTTATCATATTTCAGAGGCCCTGTAAGCACAATAGCTTATGCCTACGTATAAGGTGGATAAAGAGGGGACCAATTGATCAGAGTAGAGTCCATTTTGCTCTGATGGGAATGTATGTTGTTGACACTTTTTCTGAAGTTTAAGAATTTCTGACATATTACTAAAATGTTAGGTGTACTAGAGTAATGTTTTCATCACTTTCCCTGACAAATGAACCTCCACTGTAACCCTTATTAAAAAAAAAAACACTTGGAACCCACACCTACATATAACTTCAAACCATAATCTTTTTACATCCAAAAACTTTTTTTTTTTTTTTTTTAAATCTTGATTGAAGTCATAGATTTTCAACCTCTGTATGATATTTTGGCTCTTCGTGAATAAATAATTATAGTAACCTCAAAAATGATTTCCCTTTTAAGTTAACACTATTAGATGTAATCTTTACCCATATTTAGAATTAACTAATCAAAGGGTTCATCACAAACTTTAGGCTAATGGCTACTGAAAATGACTTCTTCTTACCGGCTGAATTGGGAGCAGAGTTAAAAACCTGCCACAGCAAAAGTTTTCAACAGAAAAGCTCACTAACAGGACTTTTCATGTGTTAACTGCTTGTTTTAAAATAGAAACTGGGAGGTCTTCAAAAAATTACAAATACAATAGTCCATTTGCAGGAAAACTTGATTCATATAACCCCTTTGTTCAGTTGGCAAGGAAAATTTTATTTGCATGTGATATTCACCTATTGTCCTCACAAGACTCCCTCAACACTCAGGCCTCGATGATTGAAAGCTCGTTTTTAAAATGATATGATGTAAAGATGTTCGCACTGGAGTGCGAATATAATATCGGAATGAATGAAAGTGTTCGAAATTGATTGCGTGTATGTATTCGAAATGGGCATTTTTTCGTCATTCGACATACGCTGCGAATGGTTTTTTTGGTTTGCGTAATGTTAAATACCCACTTCGTATGTGTAATTCTGTATTCGTAATTTTTTTAAAAAGTGTCTATTGATCAATTGTATTATCAACTTTGAACTTAGAAATTCAGATTTGTATATTATAAATATTAAAAGATATAAGGAGGGTGGTGCATATAGAACATACACCACACTCCTAGGGGGCGCTAACAATAAGCAGCAAACAGGTAAGCAAATATATACAGATAATTAAGAGAATATACAATAAACCTAGCACACCTATATCAGATTATTAGAGATGATATGCTCACAGATGATATTGGTGTAATCAAATAATAAAATGTCCGCACAAAGAATAGTCCAAAAGAAAGAAGGCAGCTCTCTGTCATAGGACGGTCATCCTGGTGTGGCGTGATCTATAAGAAAAAGAAGCACAGAGGCGCCAACATGGCCTAGTAATGTCACGGCAGTCGGATACAAAACATCAGCAGGATAGGAAATATACTCACAAGCGTAGCGCACCCAAATGGTGCTATTGTGGCAGCCTGGAACATCAAACAGTGGTCCAGCTCACTGGTGTCTCCAGCCAGATAGAGATGATCCTTGGCGAGGGCCTATCCTATGATGCCTATAAGGGCAAAAAAGGCACACACATAGCCCAGTAACGTTTGTACACCAGATAAAAAAGGATTCAAGGTTGTACTTACAGGAAACAAAGCACCACCAGGTGCAATATCAGCAGTACTGGGACCTCTCAGCCGCCCAGTGGACTGTGGAATCCAATTTGCAGGATGCAGAAAATCACCACTTTGGAAGATAGGACTAGCACACACACTCTGCCCCCAAACAGGAGCAGAATAATTGTGATAAAGCAAGTGTATATTTAAAAACTTTTATTTTAAAAACAGCTACATGTTTCTCAGCCACCACAGGCTGTTTCCTCAGGCTATGTTAAAATGTTAACAACACTTGCTTTATAAAGACAATAGAACACATAAAACTAAATCTGATAGGCTAATTAATTTCTGAAGTGTGAACACCTGTTGCACAGGTCAGCAGTTGGTAGGCATGGAAACCTCTATATACAAAGCTCTCATATGTAACACAAACCATTTTGAGCAAATCCCAAATAAGAATAGATATATCTGTATTAACCTCCATACCATTGCCAAACCCAAAATAGACAATAGCAATAACCTTGTAACCCTTCAAATTAAGATTAAAAAATGGAGAACAGTAATATAACAATCACAATAAAAACATTTGTTATACACCTCAAAATAAAATAATCACAATATGTACAACAATATAATATACCCACGTAAAAAACATAAGCAAGATACATGTATTTTAATAGTCTCTATTCTACATATATTCACTTAATATGCCTGACCACATGTATGTTTTATATCACAATAGATCTATATTTTTCCTTTAGTATTATAGACCTTAATTGGTATTATATCTATATTGAACCCTCCTTTAAAGTGTGACATTTATTTCTCTGCCCTAACAAAAAAGCTGTAACACAAACCATTTTGAGAAAATCTCAAATAAGAATAGATATCTCTGTATTAAGTATAAAAAAATTAAAAAATAAATAATAAATAAGTAATCGCCTTATGTGCAAACCTATAACAAGTAATTAATACTAGATGTGTCAACATGAATATATAAATAAATTTACTAAGAGGGAATCTCAACCCAATATATAATTAAGCTTTTACATGCTACCACATATTAAATAAAATGTAAAATGCAACTCTAGAGCACCTAAGCCATAGAAAGATTATTCCATTGTAAGACAGTTTAAACCTTGTGGGAAAGAAAAAAATGACACAATAACTAACTAATGTTAAACCCTATCTGTGATATCTTATATGCAAAATGTATGTACCTATATTTAATATAAATGTACTAACAAGATGTTTATAATATATAATAAAAATGATAAGCCAAGAATAAAGTGTGGAATGTAATCAAAACCTAAAGCTATATCTAAATGGCGTGCAGAAAGTATATATATAAATATGTGTGATCATTGGTCCAACATAAAGATACCCTTGTATCCTAAAAATAAGTCATCTGATCATGGTAACCTTATAAGTAATAATAATATTAAAGTGCTATACCGCTAATGTAAGTGGAAAAATTAAAAAATTGTTACACAGGCGAAATACTAAACAACCACTGTGTAGGATAATGCAAAAACAAGCTACTTTCAAGGTTAGTGTAGACCAATGGTAGAATAACCAGACTTGCCTACCTCCTAATTGCACCTCTCACAATTGTGCAATTGATTTAAAAAGATTTAAAAGAAACAAGGGGTGGAGGCGGCGCCAAAAGAGGCGATCTAGCACTTTGAACAAAATTTTTTAAAAACCTGGGTAGGTATCGAATCTAAATAGTCTAATAATAACTATATCTGCAATAATAACTATATCTGTTATACATATCCCCAATAAATCAGAATGAATACAATTAGACCTTATGATTAAAATAATTCAATGTGTATTTCTCTAGACTAACCCAAACCACTTTTTATCAGATTTTGAACTTCTTAGGAAATTCTTAAAAAATTCTTAAAAAAATGCAAGGTGCTGCAGGTTTCAATATCAAATAACAAATTTTATTACACAAAATCCTGATAATTCTAGAAAAATTCAGAATATTCAAATAAGTATAAAATCACTTAAATACTGTGACACCGGTGTCCATTAATCTAAAAAATGAAAAATAAAAAAATAAATGAGAATTTAAAATTACTAATGTCCTTAAAAGACTTTCGAGCAAACTTTAAACAAATAAATGTAACGCTCTAATCAGGTTCTAGAACAGTTTCCAACCAATATGTATAGCTGTTAGCAAAAAACCAGTATTTGGAACTCTGTGCATTAATACTCAATGTTGACTGTGAAAAAAAAGCCTTAAATAAAGCTATTGTGTTGTTATAAAAACAACCAGACTGGTTAACAATTGCGGTAACTTCTTATGGCAGTAACACAGTTCTTTATATATAAAAGTGCTATTGGGAGTCTGTTTGCAGCAATGTTAGTTTGATCATATAAGTGCTGTTTTATAACATTCTTCCGTGAGGGCTTTTAGAATCTCCTAGGTGGCAATGGCTGTAATAGCTTCCACAGGTGCAAACCAGTGCTTCAGCACCTCAACGGCAATCAGTGAGTCTTTTGAAAATACATTCAGAGTACCTTTAATAAGTGCTGGTAGTCTTCTCTTGGTATCCTTAGTGTGCACACTAGTAGAAGAAACGGTTGATCTGTACTCCTACCGTATAGCCAGGTCCTCCAAGTCTTACTGGCGTGACGGTTCTGGGAGTGAATGTGAATGCGTCTCTGTAGTCTTTTTCCTTTCTGCAGGGCTGGATAATAGACAAGTCTACGCGTTTCAGCTCACCAGGGAGCCTTTGTCAAGATGCCTACAGCCAGCTGATTCCGTTTATTTAAAGGGAGTTCTGTTAACCCTTTCTTGGTTCTCAAATAATTTGTTTGTTCAAAATGTCCTTAATATTAACTTTCCACTTGTCACTGTATCGTTCTCAAGACTCAGTGAAAAATTTTACTCGTAATTTACTTCTAATATATTAAAAAATATATAATAACCACTAGCAAATGATTAAATATTCTCAAAATCTCATCAAACTAGCTTAAATCGTATTAACCCCAAGCACCTTACATTCTTTAATTGAATTTTTTATATATATGAGGTTAATATAAATATTCTCAAACCATCCTAGGTTTGAACTCTCAACCTTTGTGGTGGGAAATCTACTCCATATCCATTATGCTACTTTTGAGGATATGCTTACTCAGTTCAAATTCTAGTACTTAACTTATTTCCCCTTCTTATTATATTTTAAAAGATTTTAACAATTCTCAATATTTCTCATTTGTATTCGAACTCCCAACCTCTGTGGTTGGAAGCTAACTCTTTATCCATTATGCTACCATTGTAGCTTTACTTCCTATGTTCATATTATAGCATTTGACTTATTTCCTCTTTTTATTACTTTTGAAAATTAAAGATTTATCACATATTCTTACTTGTATTCGAACCCTGGTACCTTATACTTATAAGGTTCTAGCCTTACTCATTGAGCTAATCAACTAGTCTCCCTTCCTTAATTATTTTTTATATCTTTATCTTTTTTTTTTTTTTTTTTTTTTTTTTTTTTATGTGTCATAGTTAAATTCTATCTTTGGATGTGTGCTTTGTACATTTTATATAAAGGAATTCAGATCCATTTCACTGTTAAGTCCCTTAGGGTGGAGTGTTCCAAAATTAAAAATAAATTCTGCTTCATGTTTTAACAATTTCAACCCTATATTACCTCTTCTCCCATCTGATATTACTTTTTTAACTCCCCAAAATTTTAAGGCATCAGTGTTACCACTATGGACCTCTTTAAAATGTTTGTACAAAATGGTATCTTCCCTCAGATGTTCTATTGCTAGAATGTGTTCCCGTATACGGTCTTTTAACTTTCGTCCCGTTTGTCCAAAATACCTTAAATTACAACTACATTGTAACATATAAATAATATTCATATCCGTTCATCTAATAATATCCGTTATTTTAGTTAGTCTTCCATCTTTAGCTGATTTTATCTGTTTTAATTTTGTGCTATGTTTGCAGGATTTGCACTGGTGACACGGAAAAAAACCTTCAATTTTTTCTCCTTTAAGGGTTTTGTATCCTTTATTGCACAGTTGTTTTCCATGTTTAAATTCGCTGGGTGCTAATATCGATTTAAGGTTCTTCGCCTTTTTATAGATGAATCTTGGGTTCATTCCTATGCTAGGCCCTATTAATGGGTCTTTCAATAACAAATGCCAGTGTTTTTTAATTATTCCTTGGAATTGTTTGTGATTAGCCGAATACGTTGTTATTAATGGTATATCTAGTTTTCCTTTCTCCTCTTCCTTTCTTGTCTTATCTTTTTTCTTTAGCAATTCTTCTCTATCTATACTCTTAACCTCATTCGCTATCTGTGTAATTCTGTTGGTGTCATATCCCTTTTGTCCAAACCTTTTTATAAGCACTTTTGATTGTTCTTCGAAGTCTCCTATATCTGTGCAATTCCTTCTAACACGTAGTAATTGACCCTTTGGTATGTTCTTTTTCCATTTAATATGATGACAACTCTCTGAGTCTATATAGTTATTAGAGTCGACTTTTTTAAAAAAGGTCTTTGTTTTTATTTCGTTATTTTTTATTTCTATTTCTATGTCTAGATAGTTTATTTTATGATTACTACTTTCATAAGTGAAATTTAAACCAAACTTATTGGAGTTAAGGTCATCAATAAACAGCTCCAATAATTCTGTGTCTCCCTTCCAAATTAAAAACAGGTCGTCGATATAGCGTCTATAGAGCACAAGGTTCGCACCCCATGGGGAATGATCTATAACTTCATTCTCGAATACCCCCATGAACAAATTAGCATAACTGGGTGCGAACCTTGTGCCCATAGCCGTACCTTTCACCTGTAAGAAATATCCATTTTCGAATTTGAAATAGTTATTGTTTAATATAAACCTGATACATTGCAACAGGAATCTACTCTGTGTGCTAGTCATCTCTGGGTCATTATTAAAAAATCTCTCTATTGCTTGTAAACCCAAGTTGTGTTCTATGTTAGTATAAAGGGAGCTGACATCACAGGTGACTAGCACAAAGTTATCTTCCCATTTTACTTCCTTTAATATTCTCAAAAAATGTGCCGAATCTGATATATATGAGGGGAGTTCTTTCACATAGTTCTGCAAGAAATAATCAATATACTGTGATAGATTGGAGGTAATTGAGTCAATACCCGATATTATCGGGCGTCCTGGTGGTTCTTTCATATTTTTGTGAATCTTCGGTAGGAAGTAAAAAATGGGAGTCCTGAAGTTTTTGATTAATAAAAAGTTATATTCTGAATCTGTCAGCAAATTTGTTACTTTTGCTTCTTCAAGCATTGTTCTTAATCTACCTTGATACTCATCACCTGGATCATTTAGAAGTTTTTTATATGTAGAAATATCATTCAATAATCTATATGCCTCAGTTTTATAATACAAATTACTCATAATCACAACCCCACCCCCTTTATCGGCTTGCTTTATCACTATATCGGATCTTGATTGTAATTCTTTAAGAATTGTTTTTTCTTTCAAACTCAAATTCCACTTTTTATTTTGTTTAATGTCCATTTCTTCTAGATCTTGTTTAACCAATTTTTCAAAGGACTCTATATAATTTCCTTTCTCCTGTGTTGGAAAGAATTTCGACTTCGCTCTAAAGTTGGTGTGTATATATCCTTTCCTAGTCTCATCTGATTTGTTATCAACAATCGGATTTTTTAAAAAATACTTCTTTAGGGTTAGTCTTCTCACAAATTGGTTAATGTTTATATAGTGTTCGAATTTATTCATTGTGGAGGTGGGGGCGAAGGATAACCCTTTTTTCAGTATATCCTCTTGTGTTTTAGTTAACTGTATTTCACTGAGGTTAAAAATCCCACTGTTTTCAGATTCAGTGTGTGTTGTACTTTGATCTTTATTTACAGCTGGATTACTTACTTCTCTATTTCTTGCCCTTCCTCTTCCCCCTCTCTTCTTCTCTTTCCTTTTGGAGGGTCGTGGTTTCTGTCCTGACCTCCTCCTAAAAAATGGGATGATGTACTGGCTCTAGGGGGGGATAGCTCAGCTGTTCTTAAAGCGTTGAATCTATTATATGTCGGAACCCTCCAATTTTGTTGTATAGGTTCTATCCTCCTGTTTGATTCATAAGGTTCATTCTCTTTATTGAACCATCCTCGTTGATAGTTCCTATTTCCATTATAATAACCATTATGTCTATTCCCATTTCTTTCTCTCTGATCCCTAGTGTCATTTCTCTCAAACTCTCTTGGTTCATAATCTCTATAATGTTGATCATAATTCCTCTGATTATAATGATAATTCCTATTACCATAACCCGATGGGTTCAGATTTCTCCTATGGTCTCTAGATCTGTTCCTGTCATAATAGTCACTATCCATATACTCTTCCCTAAATCTCCTTTCGGTTCTCCCATTTCTTTTTATCTGATCTCCATACTGTCTCTGATCCCAACTATCATAGACAGTTGTCTTTCTAATATTAGTTGAATTAAGGGTTTCTTTCTTATCTCTCTGTTGCATCTGTCTTTGATCTGGTAATTCTTTAACAGGTCTTTCTTCCTGTCTATTCTGTGGCCTATTCTCCTTCTTTTTACTGAATAATATATCATTCTTTTTATTACCAGTGTTTTGTATATTATCTCCTTGTCCGATTTCTAAATCTTCGTCACTTTTATAGTCCTCTCTGTCCCTGTTAAACTTTTTCCATTTGTTATTTAATAGATCAATGTTAAGTTCACCTAGTTTTCTAATAATTTCGCTCTCTTTTTCCTGAGATTTCATATCTTTTTTTATTGATTCAAACATCGTTTTGGATTTACTCAACTCATCATTAATTTCTTTTAGAGCAATATTCCTTGCTTTTATGATAATCTTAATTAAATCAAAGGAAGCTTTTTCTAATACATCAAACCATTCTATTTTTAAATCCGTTTTTAACTCAAATGTGCAGTCTTTCTTTAAACGTAGCCCTCTTGGGACCATCCCTACATCTATATACTTCTCCATAAATTTCAATTCTGTTTTTATTTTTAGTTCTTTTGTAAGTAAATCATCAAGTCTATTTAAGGTGGTATTAATATCTAAAGTAGGAGTGACGAAGGGGATTTCTACTGTTTGGCTGTTTTCCATTGAAACGTCAATAGCTAATAGTAATGTGTCTCTGGTTTTAAAGATATCCATTCTATTCTATTCAAATGTGGATAAAGAATATAAATATAGTTCTATTTGCTTTTGTAAAGCCTATTAATTATAGAATGTACCTCAGTCTACACTGGTGAGATGGTTAAAGTACAAGCTACTTTCAAGGTTAGTGTAGACCAATGGTAGAATAACCAGACTTGCCTACCTCCTAATTGCACCTCTCACAATTGTGCAATTGATTTAAAAAGATTGTAGGATAATGCAAAAACAATCAGCAACCCCTATCTATGTGTGATGTGATATTGGTGTGAAAAAGTGTCAATGTGACCTAGCCTAATAGAGGCCAACAAAAGAAAGAAAAAAAAAAAAAAAAAAAAAAAAAAAAAATATTTGGTATTCAGAATGCTGCCATATCAAGGTTCTCATTGAGCCCATCTGGTTGGAGAGTACCTAATCTTTTAATCCAAAATGTCTCTCTTCTCCTAAGGGTCATTAGAGCATTGGGACAAGATTTTGAAATCATTTCAATAGGTGTTATTTTGATAGGGTTCTTATCTTTTTTGTGATGAGATAAACAATGTCTGGAGACGCTGTGAGATTTGGCTTTTTTCTTAATGTTATAGGAATGCTCTCCCCATCGTTTTTTTACCTTTCTGCAGGTGCGGCCTACATACTGGGCCCCACATTGACAGTCAAGGAGATATATCACAAAAGAAGTTTCACATGTCATGTGACTCTTAATTTTAAAAATTTCACCCGTATTCGAGGATCTAAAACTAGAAGTCCTATGACAAATATTGCTGCACATGCCACAGCGTTTCCTATAACATTTGGAGACTATATTCTTTTTAATTAAAGGCCCAACATTAAAGATGTTGGAGCCTACATTGTTGTTTACAAGGAATTTGTTTCTTACAATCTTACTGGGTGCTAGAACGGTCTTGAGCGTAGGTGCTCTTCTATATACCACTTTTGGTTTGGTCCCTATAATATTCCTCAGAGTGGAATCATCAGTGAGGATAGACCAGTGTTTATTAAGAATTTTATTGATTGCCATATGGTTTGAATTATATCTAGTGATAAATAACGGGGGATTTGTTTCTTTGAAGCCTATTTGATCTTTAGATTTTTTGTTTTTATTAATTTTAAAATAACTTGATCTATCCTCCTCCCTAACCCTATTGATCTCATGATTTATCAGATCTACCGGGTAGCCCTTTTGTAGGAATCTGTCTCCAATAACCCTTGCTTGGATATCATAGTCCTCTATTTGGGAACAATTCCTCCTTATTCTTCTAAATTGCCCATATGGGACATTTAGCTTCCAGCTCTTATAGTGATTGCTTTCATAGTGCAGAAAGCTGTTGCAGTCAACAGTCTTAAAAAAGGTTTTAGACCCCACTTTACCATCAGTAGTTTTACTCAGTAAAATAAAAGTTTTTAAATATACACTTGCTTTATCACAATTATTCTGCTCCTGTTTGGGGGCAGAGTGTGTGTGCTAGTCCTATCTTCCAAAGTGGTGATTTTCTGCATCCTGCAAATTGGATTCCACAGTCCACTGGGCGGCTGAGAGGTCCCAGTACTGCTGATATTGCACCTGGTGGTGCTTTGTTTCCTGTAAGTACAACCTTGAATCCTTTTTTATCTGGTGTACAAACGTTACTGGGCTATGTGTGTGCCTTTTTTGCCCTTATAGGCATCATAGGATAGGCCCTCGCCAAGGATCATCTCTATCTGGCTGGAGACACCAGTGAGCTGGACCACTGTTTGATGTTCCAGGCTACCACAATAGCACCATTTGGGTGCGCTACGCTTGTGAGTATATTTCCTATCCTGCTGATGTTTTGTATCCGACTGCCGTGACATTACTAGGCCATGTTGGCGCCTCTGTGCTTCTTTTTCTTATAGATCACGCCACACCAGGATGACCGTCCTATGACAGAGAGCTGCCTTCTTTCTTTTGGACTATTCTTTGTGCGGACATTTTATTATTTGATTACACCAATATCATCTGTGAGCATATCATCTCTAATAATCTGATATAAGTGTGCTAGGTTTATTGTATATTCTCTTAATTATCTGTATATATTTGCTTACCTGTTTGCTGCTTATTGTTAGCGCCCCCTAGGAGTGTGGTGTATGTTCTATATGCACCACCCTCCTTATATCTTTTGTTATCACATTTGCTTGGTCACGACTAGGGGAGCTGCTTCTCATTGTATAGTGTTCTTATTGTAGTATATATTTATCTCTCCACTGTTCTAGTCCTGTAGGGCATATAGCCTAATAGACATAACACTGATATTCTTATAATCTTTCCTATATTGGGGCTAAATTAACATCACTATGTTGTCTTGCTCTGAAAGAGCAAATAGAAGGGTTAATGTCGAACAATCAGGCTCTGGTACACTTAACCCACCACTGTCTCTCCAGTCTGCTTTTAACAAACTTGAAAATTTACTTAAAACTGAACACCGCCATTGGTGGGATTTGGACACACTTAAGAAATACAAAAGTAAAAACCAAATCCCTAGGGGGCTTAGAATGTTCAAAAACTGCTCTTTTAAAAACAATGAAGAAGTAATTAAAGAATGGGAAAATGCCTTAAATACATGTTCCTTGACCCTTATGGATATACTTATTAAACATAGGCAAGTTTTGGTAAATGAAGTAGGACAGGAAATTGACAATTTACAAAAGGACATAGATATACACAAATCACTTCCTCAATTTGAAGAATTGAGAAAAAACACGTATGATAAAGCAGACGAGTATCAGGAACAAATTATTGCTAACAAAAATAAAAAGATGGAGAGAGACAATGAGGATTACACCAAAGGTCAGGTTTTCACTTACAATCGTATTCAACGTACATCCAGATTACACATACCTACCCATAATGATAGAGGTTATAACAACGGAGGTGGGCAACAATCAGGAGATAGGAGACAATATGGATCCCAACATCAATATATGGGTGGAGACAGAATAAAACCAGAGAATAGAAATTTCACCTGGAGACAGAATAATCATATGCGGGACACATATACACCTGATAATAAGGTATATTATTCTGATCAATCATCATCATCCTATCAGACACTGAGAGAAGTTAACCAGCCTAATTTTAGGAGCAGAGACTCTACTTTTACTTCTAATACACATTTTAACAAACATGATAGGTCTCCACATATAAGAGTACCTTCTTTTTCTAATGACAACAGATCATCAAATAGAGCATTGGGATACCAAGATACAGATCAGAGATCACAAGTGCCCAATTTTGTACATCAGAATAGATATCAGGCACTACAAAATGCTGACAACGAACCGACCACTAGTACAAATAGTTCTAATATGCCTTTTTTAGGGGGGGGGGGGGGGCGGTTCAATCAGGAACCTCCGGTGTGGCACGGTCCTATGGGACCGGTATATCCTCAAAGACAAAAAAGACAACTCGTAAACGAGGAACCAGAGGGAAATCAATCACCCGCAAAAAAGAGAAATTAGAGATATACAAAAAAGGAATTTTTAATCTCTCATCGCATACTTTAAGCGATGATGAGATTAGAGTACTAGGTAGGGGTCTGTCTTTCAGCCCTTCTAATAACTTTCACATCTACGAATTATTCGTGGATGTTAACAGTTATGTTAGGAAATTATCCCTGCAAAAATATTTTGCAGACAAAAAACTTAAAAATGATAATTTGAGACCCATAACTACTGATCATATGGATTCCCATTTGAGCGAGGGTTGTTTCACTTATGAAACCTGCATGCTCATGGAAGATCTCTTTGATGATTATATTCACACTAACCTAAGGCCTAAATCTAGCTTTATGCCTCCAAGGAATAATGGTAACCATATAGAGATTTTCTCTAATCTTGTTATGGCAGACCTTGAAAAATGAGCAAAAAAACAGAAAAAATTGAGATATAAAAATAACCTTAACCATAAGGAAAGACAAGCCCTCAATAGTCTGATGAATAGATCTGATCTGGTCATCAGACAGGCGGACAAGGGTGGGGGAATAGTCCTGCAAAATATGCAGGACTATCTTACAGAGGCTGATCGGATCTTGAATGATAAGAAATATTACAAAATCCTACATGGAGACCCCACTTTGGCATTTTTAGAATCATTACAAGAACTTCTACAGAAGGGCTTGGACATGGGTATTTTAAACAAAAATGAAAGAGACTATTGTCTCCCTAAATACCCCTGTACTGCTTTTTACTACCATCTGCCAAAAGTGCACAAAGACCCATTCAGACCTCAGGGTAGACCTATTATTGCGGGTATAGGGAGTCTTCCGGACTCTCTATCCGCTTATATCGACCATTTTTTACAGAAATTTGTAATCTCGCTACCATCTTTCATAAGAGATTCATCCGATTTGATTACTAAATTAAATGAATGTGTCTTGGATGATGATTGTTGGTGGGTCACCTGCGATGTGGGGTCTCTGTACTCTAACATCCAGCACGAGTTGGGCATTAGGGCTGTACGTTCCTACCTTGTACAAGATATTTATATGCCCACTGAACAAGTTGAGTTTCTCCTTCAACTCATAAAATTTATTTTAGAGCATAACTATTTTCTCTATCAGAGTAAATACTACCTCCAAATTAAGGGCACGGCCATGGGCACCAGGTTCGCCCCGAGTTTCGCAAATTTGTTCATGGGCAACTTTGAGCAGATTTATATCTACGAGTCGCAATTCGCAGCGAACCTGGTGTTCTATGGCCGCTATATAGATGACCTTATTTTTCTATTCAAAGGGTCTGAAGAGGACATACATAAGTTTATTGATCATCTTAACCACAACAATTTTGGTATATCTTTCACTCAGAATATCCAGGGCAAGAAATTGATTTTCTTGACTTAGTACTGAGTAAAACTACTGATGGTAAAGTGGGGTCTAAAACCTTTTTTAAGACTGTTGACTGTAACAGCTTTCTGCACTATGAAAGCAATCACTATAAGAGCTGGAAGCTAAATGTCCCATATGGGCAATTTAGAAGAATAAGGAGGAATTGTTCCCAAATAGAGGACTATGATATCCAAGCAAGGGTTATTGGAGACAGATTCCTAGAAAAGGGCTACCCGGTAGATCTGATAAATCATGAGATCAATAGGGTTAGGGAGGAGGATAGATCAAGTTATTTTAAAATTAATAAAAACAAAAAATCTAAAGATCAAATAGGCTTCAAAGAAACAAATCCCCCGTTATTTATCACTAGATATAATTCAAACCATATGGCAATCAATAAAATTCTTAATAAACACTGGTCTATCCTCACTGATGATTCTACTCTGAGGAATATTATAGGGACCAAACCAAAAGTGGTATATAGAAGAGCACCTACGCTCAAGACCGTTCTAGCACCCAGTAAGATTGTAAGAAACAAATTCCTTGTAAACAACAATGTAGGCTCCAACATCTTTAATGTTGGGCCTTTAATTAAAAAGAATATAGTCTCCAAATGTTATAGGAAACGCTGTGGCATGTGCAGCAATATTTGTCATAGGACTTCTAGTTTTAGATCCTCGAATACGGGTGAAATTTTTAAAATTAAGAGTCACATGACATGTGAAACTTCTTTTGTGATATATCTCCTTGACTGTCAATGTGGGGCCCAGTATGTAGGCCGCACCTGCAGAAAGGTAAAAAAACGATGGGGAGAGCATTCCTATAACATTAAGAAAAAAGCCAAATCTCACAGCGTCTCCAGACATTGTTTATCTCATCACAAAAAAGATAAGAACCCTATCAAAATAACACCTATTGAAATGATTTCAAAATCTTGTCCCAATGCTCTAATGACCCTTAGGAGAAGAGAGACATTTTGGATTAAAAGATTAGGTACTCTCCAACCAGATGGGCTCAATGAGAACCTTGATATGGCAGCATTCTGAATACCAAATATTTTTTTTTTTTTTTTTTTTCTTTCTTTTGTTGGCCTCTATTAGGCTAGGTCACATTGACACTTTTTCACACCAATATCACATCACACATAGATAGGGGTTGCTGATTGTTTTTGCATTATCCTACACAGTGGTTGTTTAGTATTTCGCCTGTGTAACAATTTTTTAATTTTTCCACTTACATTAGCGGTATAGCACTTTAATATTATTATTACTTATAAGGTTACCATGATCAGATGACTTATTTTTAGGATACAAGGGTATCTTTATGTTGGACCAATGATCACACATATTTATATATATACTTTCTGCACGCCATTTAGATATAGCTTTAGGTTTTGATTACATTCCACACTTTATTCTTGGCTTATCATTTTTATTATATATTATAAACATCTTGTTAGTACATTTATATTAAATATAGGTACATACATTTTGCATATAAGATATCACAGATAGGGTTTAACATTAGTTAGTTATTGTGTCATTTTTTTCTTTCCCACAAGGTTTAAACTGTCTTACAATGGAATAATCTTTCTATGGCTTAGGTGCTCTAGAGTTGCATTTTACATTTTATTTAATATGTGGTAGCATGTAAAAGCTTAATTATATATTGGGTTGAGATTCCCTCTTAGTAAATTTATTTATATATTCATGTTGACACATCTAGTATTAATTACTTGTTATAGGTTTGCACATAAGGCGATTACTTATTTATTATTTATTTTTTAATTTTTTTATACTTAATACAGAGATATCTATTCTTATTTGAGATTTGCTCAAAATGGTTTGTGTTACAGCTTTTTTGTTAGGGCAGAGAAATAAATGTCACACTTTAAAGGAGGGTTCAATATAGATATAATACCAATTAAGGTCTATAATACTAAAGGAAAAATATAGATCTATTGTGATATAAAACATACATGTGGTCAGGCATATTAAGTGAATATATGTAGAATAGAGACTATTAAAATACATGTATCTTGCTTATGTTTTTTACGTGGGTATATTATATTGTTGTACATATTGTGATTATTTTATTTTGAGGTGTATAACAAATGTTTTTATTGTGATTGTTATATTACTGTTCTCCATTTTTTAATCTTAATTTGAAGGGTTACAAGGTTATTGCTATTGTCTATTTTGGGTTTGGCAATGGTATGGAGGTTAATACAGATATATCTATTCTTATTTGGGATTTGCTCAAAATGGTTTGTGTTACATATGAGAGCTTTGTATATAGAGGTTTCCATGCCTACCAACTGCTGACCTGTGCAACAGGTGTTCACACTTCAGAAATTAATTAGCCTATCAGATTTAGTTTTATGTGTTCTATTGTCTTTATAAAGCAAGTGTTGTTAACATTTTAACATAGCCTGAGGAAACAGCCTGTGGTGGCTGAGAAACATGTAGCTGTTTTTAAAATAAAAGTTTTTAAATATACACTTGCTTTATCACAATTATTCTGCTCCTGTTTGGGGGCAGAGTGTGTGTGCTAGTCCTATCTTCCAAAGTGGTGATTTTCTGCATCCTGCAAATTGGATTCCACAGTCCACTGGGCGGCTGAGAGGTCCCAGTACTGCTGATATTGCACCTGGTGGTGCTTTGTTTCCTGTAAGTACAACCTTGAATCCTTTTTTATCTGGTGTACAAACGTTACTGGGCTATGTGTGTGCCTTTTTTGCCCTTATAGGCATCATAGGATAGGCCCTCGCCAAGGATCATCTCTATCTGGCTGGAGACACCAGTGAGCTGGACCACTGTTTGATGTTCCAGGCTGCCACAATAGCACCATTTGGGTGCGCTACGCTTGTGAGTATATTTCCTATCCTGCTGATGTTTTGTATCCGACTGCCGTGACATTACTAGGCCATGTTGGCGCCTCTGTGCTTCTTTTTCTTATTATAAATATTAAACCATTTTCAAATATCTCATCAACTGCCTCACAGAATAAAATATGATATCTATATAAATATACATGTAACCAGAGTAAAATGTAAAATACTCTGTGATTGAAGAATATTAAGGAAGCACTCATAAATATGCGTACATAAATGTATTGCAAGGTATTATGGTAACAGAAATAATATAACAATAAATATGATTGGTTAACAAATATTGCACATTGAACATTGTTTAAAACATATACGCAATTTCGTAATAATACAAATGAGTGAAAATATCTAAATAAAGAGCGTAAAAATATTTATTGTACGATTTCAATAAAAAAGAATAACAAAATATAACCAGAACAGTAAAAGCAGAATTCATTGCGTAGGAAAGTTTCATTGCGAAGGAGAGGGCGTAAGATGGGCGTTCCATGGGCGTAACCTGAGTAAATCTCGCAAGTTTCACAGATATGTTACGATGATATAAAAACATACGCCATACGAATCGCACATTCAACTCGCATACATATCTCGCCAGACATCCTTTGGAGAAATAACATGAATAACATTATTTACAATATTTATTTCATTTTAAAAATAATACGATATAACGTATTTAGACAATATACTATAACTGTAGTTTTACATTTTGAAATATGCAAACACAAACTGAAATAAAGTGAATCATTAAAATTACGACGCGACGCAATGATATATGGAAACCCATTTCGAGGTTCGTGAAATGATATAAGGAGGCGAAGTCTATAGTTTACTATAGACAGCTTATCGCGTAACGTATTGTTTACAATGGACTGCCCACTTTATACGATCATTACGCAAGGCGTGAAATTTGCGAGAGTTGCGAGTCAGAAATACACATTTCTCGCCGCAAATTACGAACTTTCATTCATCGAGGCCTCAGTATCCATATGAATGTCATGTTTCTTGGCAGGATGAACAAACTTTAATAGGAACTTCAGGACAACTCTATCTACAAATGGAGTGATTTAATATTTCATATTTTATATTTAATTATATTTCTAGTTTGCACTGGTGTGTTTGTCACTAACAGTACTAAAGTTAATAAAATCTATTGCAATCCGTTTCCTTCTTCATCACTTCTAACCCATCTAAATGCATTTATTAGGTTATCTGGATGGGCAGAGTATGTACTGTTTTTCTATTTCTATATGGGCATTTGACAACTTTCAAAAGGATTTTTTTCCCACTATATTTATTTATCTTATTTGTTAAAGACCCAGTTCCATTTTGGCATAAATTGTACACAAAATGTGAGTTTCTGTGCAAAACAATTCTAATAACTTTTATTTGACTTGATTTTCACTTTTTTAAACTATAAATCTCGACTACGCTTTCTTGCTGCCTAATATCTTTCTGGGAGACCCCTAAACGAGATTGCGCAATCGTGAATGGCTTTTTATAGGGTATTTTATAGGGTACACATTCATGACAGTGTATATACAGTGGCTATTGAAAAGAATTGCCTCCTTGAAAATAATTCCATTTTGTTGCTTTGCCGCCTGAAATAAAGACAGACACAGTTTTTGTTTATCCAGTTGTAATTACTCAGTGAAACTTATAACATCCAAGTGAAAGATATAACACCAACATGTCAGGCAAAAATAAAAATAAAAACAGAATCACTGAGTTGGAAAAAGGATCACCCTCTTGTGTCAGTATTTTGTTGAACCACTTTTGTGCTTTAATTACAGCATTTAGTCTGTTGGGTATGTCTCTACTAACTTTGCACATCTAGACTGTGCAATATTTGCCCACCCTTTTTTGCAGAACTGCTCTAGTTCAGTTACATTTGATGGTGACTGTTTGTGGACTGCAGTCTTCAAGTGGGTTTTAAGCCTGGCCTCTGACTAGGCCATGCAAGGACATTCACCTTTTTCTCCTTCAACCACTGTGTGATCATTTTTGCTGTGTGATTTGGGCCATTGTCATGTTGGAAGGTAAACTTTGTTCCCATTGACAACTTCCTGGCAGAGGGCAGCAGATTTTCCTCAAGCATTTGATGGTATTTTGCACCATCCATTATTCCTTCTATCCTGACAAGTGCTCCAGTAACTGCTGCAGAGAAACACCCCATAACAGGATATTACCACCTCCATGCTTTACTGTAGGTATGGTGTTATTTGGATGGTGAGCTATATTGGATTTCCTCCAGACATATTGTTTGGTGTTGAGGCCAAATAATTCAATTGTAGTCTCATCTGACCATAACACATTTTTCCATGTGGCTTTAGAATCTCCTAGGTGTGTTATGGCAAAACTCAGTCGTGACTGCGTGTGGCTTTTCTTGAGGAGTGTCTTTTTCTTGAAAACCTCCCATACAAGCCACATTGTGGGGAATTTGTTATATTGTTGTCACATGCACACAATGACCAATCTTTGTCATAAACTCCTGTAACTGCTTCAGAGTTGCTGTGGACCTCTTGGTAGCCTCTCTGACTAGTTTCCTCCTGGCTCTTTTATCCAATTTGGAGCGATGTCCTGATCCAGATAGGGTCTGTGTTGTACCAAATACCTTCCACTTCTTAATAATAGACTTCACTGTGCTTCTAGGCATTGATAAAGCCTTTGATATTTTCTTGTATCCATCTCCTGACTTGTGCCTGGCCACAACATTATCCCAGAGATCTTTTGACAGTGCCTTGCCACCCATAATTGATTGTTTGCTTCAGTTGCACTACCAGGGTCTGAGATGCTCCAGAAAAGCTCTTTTCATGCTGAGCTAATAAATATGCCCACAGCTGATCACAGTTGAAGGTCAAATGGCTTTGTGTGTGACATTGAGAAAGTGATTAGCTACACCTGATTGAGTTTACAAATAATTTTAGGAGGGAGTGATCCTTGTTCCAACTAAGTGATTCTGTTTTTGAATTGTCTTTATTTTTGCCTGACAAGTTGGTGTTATATCTTTCACTTGGATGTTATAAGTTGCACTGAGTAATTACAACTGGATAAACAAAAACTGTGTTTGTCTTTATTTAAGGCTACAAAGCAACAAAATGTGATTATTTTCAAGGGGGTGATTCTTTTCAATACCCACTATATTATTAAATGTGTAATTTGGAATGTTCATCATGTTTATCAGATCAATAATATATATACAGTACTTTCTTTAATAAACCTCTAGAATGTCCACAATGACCATTTCAGTGTGTTTAACACAGGTGCAATGTAAAAGACTGTTTGGAAATAGACAGGAAAAGGCTAACAGGTGGGCGAAAAGCCTTTCAAAAGACTTATCAGATGCCTTGAGGTGCAACAATAGATAAGCCAAAAATAAGCTTGCAAAGTAGTTGAAAATTGAGCCAAAAATGAATTGTGATCACCAATCAGTTTTTGGTTCCATAGGGTAGTGTTTTTTTAAGCGGCCAAAAACCTATTTGCGAGTGCAAGAATCAAACCAAATGGCCCTATTGTAATTGTGCCAAATATAAAAGTAGCCTTTTTGGCCTAAAATAAACAGCTAAAAAGCAGAATCCAAAAGATTATAAATGAGATACTAGTTAAAAAGGGGTGGATACATTCACTATTGATATTATACTGTTCTTTCAGAGTAAAAAAGGTGTTAATGTAAGGTATGTATTACATAAACAAAAAAAAGTATGGTAAATACCCTGTTCCAAAACAACATCTATAATTCAAAGAAAAACGATGGAGCTCAATAATTGTAAACAAAATACATAATTCAAATATTGTCATCAATATTACTGAGTCAATGTCAAACAATTTACTTTTTGTCCCCAATAGGATCCTCTGCTCCTCTAAATTCCATAGTTCCATTAACCTTAGCTCCTCTATCATCTTTAGCTCCCCCATAAAAAAACTCTAAATGGAAAAATATCCAGCTTCATTTTATTACTTCCCTAGCACAACTCCTTAAAGGGACACTGAACCCAATTTTTTTTCTTTTTCCCCTTTAATTGGTAACAAGGGTCTCTGGTTATCAAGTGTCTAACACTACACAGGGTAAATATATATATATTTACATACTATCTTTACATATAAATACTTGGGAAGTTTAGGAAAGCAAGAATCTATGGGGGGGGGGTAAAAGAATACAACATGTGGTTTATAATTCATATCAGTATTAACACTGCACAGTTCTCATATATACATTTTATATAAAATTCAGTTTTTTTATTTTTACTATAAATCTAAATGCAGGGGAGATTATTTCCACCCATAGCTTTTTGTTAACACATTGTAGTTGTGTCTAACATAGACCACATCAGTAATTATCTGTCAGAAGAAAGACTATTACATTTAAAGGGACAATCTCAATCTTATCTTCTTATCAGCCTAGAGGTGTTCAAGCATAACATTATAGTATTAAATTCCACTTATTATACTGTACATCTTACTATATACTTTATGAGTACGGAATTACCCAGCCCCATATGTAACTTTTTTTTTTTTTTGTGTATACATTTTTTATTGAGGTTATATAGGTAAAACAGCAAATATGAAATACCATACAATTATAGATAGTGAATTACATAACAAATAGATACATATTGTTACAGATAGAAGTAATGCTTTGAATCTGGATGGTTAGACAATTTGAACCTCTGTTTTATATAATAATCTAAAATGAGTTCCTCTATGAAAACAAAGGGTTACTTTTGAACCCCACAGAGCTGATGAATACTGAGAGAGGAAGTTGGCTTTGAAGGTGGTCACTTTTGGACCTTATACTTAAGAAAGTAAGATGGGGAAAATCAGCAGGAAAAAACTGCTTTAAAGAGATGAAGAAAGAGGGGAGAAGAAAAGACGAGAAGATAGGGAAGAACAGAAAGGGTGGGGGGGGAGGGAAATTGGGCTCCTGTCAAAAGTGTGTGTTATCTGCATTAAAGGAAGTGTAAAAAGAGGCGGGGGATTAATGAGACCCAGTAATTAGAGATATTATAAGGTATAATGTTTTATGATATATCTGGGTCTAGGGGTGTCTGCGGTATCTGTGTGGAAGCAAGGAGAGTATAATTGATAATTATCTATTCTGAGGTTATATTAGAGCCTGAGCAAATACCCTGCTAATTTGAACTAAGGGCCTCTCTAGAGGAACACCTAGTGTCCAGCATGGGGGTCATAAACTATAGTAAAGAACCCTCTGAGGTAAAGTAAGAGAAAGAGCTATTTATTAGGTATGTTAACTCAAAATGTGGAGAGACGGTAAAACCATGCTATCTGTGACATCTTTAGGAGTATTTCTAACTAAACTCCTTAGTAGAAAAGGAGGGGAGAGTGGAGTATAGGGAATCAAACCATCTAAGTAGCAGATAGCTTAATATCATTTTATGTGGGAAATAGTTGAGGTCAATATGTTTAGTGAATGTATATATACTTATGACTTCCCCCTATTAGTTATCTATGCTAGATAGAGCTGACATCAGACTGGTCAGGCACATATAGTAACTGTGTAATCCAGTAAATAAGAGTTTCAGGTATATATATGGAGAGGATTTAATAGTATACTTGCCTCATGTACATAAGTAGGAGTAAGTCAAAAACCAAATTTTAAGATAGGGGGATCAGTAGCAGGGTGTATGATCAGCTATCCTAATCTAGATATAAATAGTGTAGTTAATTACTGTCAGCTTAATATTTGTCAACTAAAACCATTCATTCACATTGAGGATAGGGAGCTTTGTCAACCAATCTGCTGAGGTTCTTAGGAAGGTTAGAGCTTGAAACTAAGATTGTCTAGCTACTTCCCTTAAAGGTGGGTACTCTCAGGTCTTGCATAGGGGAGGGTGGTCTACTACCTGGGGACAGCTTGTAATGACCTTTAATAAATACAACATTAGAGACTCTAGATAACAGAGCGTGAACTGGCACTCAACAATCAATACAAAATTAACATAGGAAATATGTTAGATGAGTTACATACCTCCGCACTGGCTCCCTCTGTTAGTAAATGAACCCTAAGCATGTAATTATAGAGAGGGATAAGAGACTGTGACAGCGTGAGTTTAACTAAGCAGCACACTGGATCAAGGATAGTTAACTATGAAGTAGAATATTGTAACATAATACAGGATTGCTCTCTCACCTATTAGTGAACATGTAAAACATTTAAACACAACATCAAAAACCGTTAGAACCAACTAGGTCTGCAAAACAGTAACACTTAGTCCGGTTAAACATGCAGATTGTTTTTTTTATATCTTATGTAAAACGTTCTCCAGGGTGGCGGGCCCAAATCTCAAGCGGGGATGATCCAGATATCACTGGCCCCTTTCACTCCGACACACTTTCAGTTAGCCGACTCCAGCCTTCTGCGGTCTTAGGATGTCCCAATGAAGCCATATGCGTGGGAGTGTATATGAGGGAATACAAGGCACTCGGACTAAGAAATAAGAGATAGAGTCAAGAGAAGTTAGGCATCTGCCGGTATTGTGATTCTTACTCTGCGTCGAGATGAGGGGGCACCAACTCTCTATGTCCTTCCTATTAGCCAGCTCCAGTTCGCATATTTGGTAAGCTACCTGCATCGCAGGATGTCGTGCTGCCGGTCTCCCTGATATTGTGAGAATTCTAACAGAGCTTGCGGCTGGCTGGAGACTCAGATGATGTCGGGATTGTAGCGACTTTAATCTGCTCTCATAAAGCTCCTCTGTAGTTAGTGCCGTGCTCGAAAACTCTCTAGTTGTTCCTGGGGTTGGGGCATCCAACAACAGAGGGGTCACAGAACTTGGCCTCCCCAGTGACCGAAGGTCTATATAACAGGGAGCTTGTGTGAACTCCGCTAAAACAAGCGGCATCTGTGTATTGTTGTCTGCCCCCTTCCGAGCTGCAGTGTTGCCAGCCATAGGGGAGGCCTCACTATTCTCAGTAACCACTAGAGGGGCCGCCATCTTGGGGACTGAATTAGTCTCTTCTTCCCTCTGGCCTCTAACTATGGATAGTAGGTCGTAGAAACAGGAGTCCATCTTCTCTTCAAATGTGTCAAGTAGTGCTTGTAGCTGTTCACCAAAGCCCGACATGTCTATTTGAATATTAATCAGTTCTGCCTCGTGGCTGTACCAAGCGGAGTGCTTTCAAACCGTTATTCGTGATAAAAGTTTATAGTTTTGTGGAGTAAAGCTGTAAAAGGGTTCTCTTCTCCCTCATGTAGATGTGTAACCAGATCTAGGTTATAAATTATAAGTTATATAGCTTATCAGACTCAATAAATATTAATTGAACAGGAGCCCATGTACAGTACGTCTGGTCTCTTCTGATGCTAGCTCCGCCCCCCCATATGTAACTTTGACCAAAAGGACCACTGATATATATTATATGATATGCTTATCATAAATTAATGCTGTTTATGTTATCTTAATACCTACTAAGGCTATCATACCTCAGAGGCCAATAATCAGTACTACATTTATGTATTAAGATTTACTTATTTACACTACTCCATCCACTGTTTTTAATGTCACGGATACCCCCCCCTCCCCTTTTTATAGGAATATATTAAAAGTTATGTTTTAATTTAGTTGTTCTAAATTCTGTCTTGTAGTCAGGACAGCGAGTGCTGTATTCACACTCTTTAGTGGAAATCTCTCTTGTATTTCCACAATTGCACACAGATATTTATTTGTGCAAAGCACCCCTCCCTAACATACCAGTAAAAATTTTGACTGTGATTACAAAAGGGAGTGTCCGCTTGTGGTGCCATAGCTCTGCCGATTGGAATCAAATGTTGGTTTAGAACCTTGGACAGCACTTGTTTATTGGTGGTTGAATTTATCCACCAATCAGCAAGAACAACCCCGGTTGTTCACCAAAAATGGGCCGGCATCTAAACTTACATTCTTGTTTACAAATAAAGATACCAAAAGAATTAAGAAAATTTGATAATAGGAGTAAATTAGAAAGTTGCTTAAAATTGCATGCTCTATCTGAATCACAAAGAAAAAAATTTGGGCTCAGTGTCCCTTTAACTTTTATGGACCCCTAAGCTTGATACATAGTAACAAAGTAGATGGCATAGAAAGGAGATAAATAGCATATTGGCTTCTACTGCCAAGTGAATAGAAATAATACATTACGTTTTAAAAGGCTACCCATTTAACACACACAATCATAATCTAGAATTCTGTTTTCAAGCAAAAGTTTATTTTAGCCCCTCTCAAGCCCATCATTTAAAGTAAAAAGAGGTCATACTATCACCAAAACTGCACTCCATACTCAACTGTTCTCCAGAACTGTGCTCAATATCCATGGTAAGATTTGAACCAAGGATTCATACACTATATGGCCAAAAATATGTGGACACCTGACCATCACATACATATGAGTTTGTTGGACATCCCATTTCAAAACCATGGGCATTAATAAGGAGCTTACCTCACCTATGCAGACACTTTTCTGGAATGGATTTCTATATGATTTTTGAGGTTGTCTGTAGGGATTTGTACCAATTAAGCCAAAGAAGCATTTTTTAAATTAGTCAGTGATGTTGGACGAGATGTTTGGCTTGCAAACTGTGTTCCAATTCATCCCACAAGTGTTCAATGCAGGGCTCTGGGCAGGCCACTTGTGTTTCTGCACACCAAACTCATCAAACCGTGACTTCATTGACTTAATTTTGTCCAGAGAGGCAGTTATGCTGGAAACAGGAAAGGGCCTCCACAAAACTGGTGCAACACTGTTAAAATTACCCAATAGTCTAAAAATATGTTTGTAAACTGTAGCAAAAAGTTGACCCTTCACTGGAACTTAATGGACTATCCCAAACCCTGAAAACAGCCCAAATCTTTATATCTTCTTCACCAAACTGTGTGTAAAGTCGGCACTATGAATTCTGGTTCCTTTCTCCTGGCATCTGCCACACCCAGATTCTTCTACCTGACTACCAGATAAAGAAGTGTGATTCCCCACTCCATAGAAAACTTTTCTACTGCTCCAGAGTGCAGTTGTGATGTGCTTTACACTTCTCCAGGTGATGCATGGCATTGTGCATTTTGATGTGAGGCTTGTGTACAGCTGCTTGGCAATGGAAACCTATTTAATGAAGCTTTGGATGTGCATTTCTTGTGCTAAAGTTGCCACTAGAGGCAGTTTGAAACTCTGTAGTGAGTGATGCAGCAATAGATAATTATAGGCAATTTTTACGTGCTACATGCTCCATCGCTCAGCAGCCCTGCTTTGTGAAGTTGCGTGGTCAACCACTTTGTGGCTAGGGTGTTGTTGCTCCTAAATGCTTCCACTTCACACTTACAGCTTACCGGAGCAGATCAATTCTGGTTCCTTTCTCCTGGCATCTGCCACACCCAGATTCTTCTACCTGACTACCAGATAAAGAAGTGTGATTCCCCACTCCATAGAAAACTTTTCTACTGCTCCAGAGTGCAGTTGTGATGTGCTTTACACTTCTCCAGGTGATGCATGGCATTGTGCATTTTGATGTGAGGCTTGTGTACAGCTGCTTGGCAATGGAAACCTATTTAATGAAGCTTTGGATGTGCATTTCTTGTGCTAAAGTTGCCACTAGAGGCAGTTTGAAACTCTGTAGTGAGTGATGCAGCAATAGATAATTATAGGCAATTTTTACGTGCTACATGCTCCATCGCTCAGCAGCCCTGCTTTGTGAAGTTGCGTGGTCAACCACTTTGTGGCTAGGGTGTTGTTGCTCCTAAATGCTTCCACTTCACACTTACAGCTTACCGGAGCAGATCAATTAAAGTAGATATTTCACAAACTGACTTGGGCATAGGTGGCATCCTAATACAGCGCCAGTCACTGAGTTCTGTAGTAAGACCCATTGTACTGCCATTTTTTTGCTATTGCGATTGTGGGGGGTAGTTATCAACGTGTCAACTTTCCTGCCTTCGCCGGCCCAATACGCCCGCCTAAGCTCGCCTACCTTCGCCGCCGCGGACCTGAAAAAATACGCCTAAGTTATCAAATAAAGCTGCCAAAAAGCCGCGGGGCGATGAGCAGCGGACTGTGAGAGTTATCACTCATCTGATCTCGCTGCTCTTCGTCTTTTTGACAGCTTTCTTGCTAGCCTGTCACTAAGCACTCACACTAAACTACACTGTTCTACCCCCTATACCTGCGCCCCCCGCAACTAAATAAAGTTACTAACCCCTAAACTGCCGCTCCTAGACCCCGCCGCAAGTCTTATAAATGTATTAACCCCTAAAACGCCGCTCCCGGACACTGCTGCCACCTACATTATACCTAGTAACCCCTATCCTGCCCCCCCTATACCGTCGCCCTCTATAATAAAGTTATTAACCCCTATCCTGTTGATCCCGCACCTCGCCGCAAATAAATAAATAGTTTAACCCCTAAACCGCCGCTCCCTGAACCCGCCGCAACCTATATTAAATTTATTAACCCCTATCCTGCCCCCCCTACACCATCGCCACCTATAATACATTTATTAACCCCTAGCCTGCCCCCCACTACACCGCTGCCACTGTAATAAAATTATTAACCCCTAAACCTAAGTCTAACACTAACCCTAACACCCCCCTAACTTAAATATGAATTAAATAAATCTAAATAATATTTCTATTATTAACTAAGTTAATCCTATTTAAAACTAAATACTTACCTATAAAATAAACACTAATATAGCTACAATATAACTAATAATTATATTGTAGCTATCTTAGGATTTATTTTTATTTTACAGGCACCTTTCAATTTATTTTAACTAGGTACAATAGCTATTAAATAGTTATTAACTATTTAATAGCTTACCTAGCTAAAATAAAGAGAAATTTAACTGTAAAATAAAAACTAACCTAAGTTACAATTATACCTAACACTACACTATACTTTAATAAATTATTCCTATTTAAAACTAAATACTTACCTGTAAAATAAACCCTAATATAGCTACAATATAAATAATAATTACATTGTAGCTATCTTAGGATTTATATTTATTTTACAGGTAACTTTGTATTTATTTTAGCTAGTTAGAATAGTTATTAAATAGTTATTAACTATTTAATAACTACCTAGATAAAAGAAATACAAACAGATCGAAACAGCCAATAGAATGCGAACTCAATCTGATTGGCTGAGTGGATCAGCCAATCGAATTGAACTTGAATCTGATTGGCTGATTCCATCAGCCAATCAGAATTTTCCTACCTTAATTCCGATTGGCTGATAGAATCCTATCAGCCAATCGGAATTCGAGGGACGCCATCTTGGATGATGTCCCTTAAAGGAGCCTTCATTCGTCGGTAGTCCGTCGGGAAAGAAGGATGTTCCGCGTCGTCGGGATGAAGATTCAAGACCCAGCTTCGAAGATGACCTCGCCCGGATAGATGACTTCTTCAGCGCCTCTTTGAAGATGACCTCGCCCGGATGGAAGATTTCTTCAGCGCCGCTTGGAGGATCACTTCATCGGATGGAAGATTTCTTCAGCGCCCCTTGGATAATCACTGCCAGTCCGGATGTCCTCTTCAGTTCCATCGGTGGCTCGGCTGAGTGAAGACGACTAAAGGTAGGATGAACTTCAGGGGATTAGTGTTAGGTTATTTTAAGGGGGGTTTGGGTTAGATTAGGGGTATGTGGGTGGTGGGTTTTAATGTTGGGAGGGGTTGTATTTTTCTTTTACAGGCAAAAGAGCTGAACTCTTTGGGGCATGCCCCCACAAAAGGCCCTTTTAAGGGCTGGTAAGGTAAAAGAGCTTTGAACTTTTTTAATGTAGAATAGGGTAGGGCATTTTTTTATTTTGGGGGGGTTTGTTATTTTATTAGGGGGCTTAGATTAGGTGTAAGTAGCTTAAAATTGTTGTAATATTTTTTAAAATGTTTGCAACTTATTTTTTTTATTTGCATTTATACTCAGTCTTGTCTTGTGCATAAAAAAAAACGTTTAGCAGAACAGTATGGGCTAGTTTGCAATTCACCAAATAGCCTCTACTCTAGTTACTTGATAGTCTCTTCACCTTACAAATTACACAATTGTTTCCAATTTTTCATCATGAAACACCTTATAAAAACTAAAAATAAGTTGGCCACCAAGAACGAATAAAAACAATGGGTAAAACTTAGAAATATCTGCTTTGCTTTATAAGTTGCTCCCTGGCATTGTGTACTACTTTTTAGTTTAATGTTTACAAGAACCCTGAAAAACTTTTCCACATCTGTTTAAACAAAGCTTATCCAAGTTAAAGGGACATGAAACCCAAAAATGTTTTTTTGTCATTCACACAGAGCCTACCATTTAAAAAAAAGAAGTTTCCAGTTTACTTCTATTATCAATTTTCCTTCATTCCCATGATATGTTTTGTTGAAGGGAAACCTAGGTAGATATTTGGAGCACTACATGGCAGGAAATAGCGCTGCCATCTTCTGCTCTTGCAAATAGATAACATTCTTGCATAACCGCTGCCATGTAGTGCACCAGACATGAGCAGGCCCCTAAGCATACATTCCTACTTTTCAACAAAAGATACCTAGAGGACAAAGAAAATTTGATAATAGAATTAAATAAAAAAGTTGTTTAAAAATGCATGCTTTACCTGAATCATGAAAGAAAAATGTTTGTTACCTTTAAGGCTCTTGTAACATTTGAGTCGGTGCAACAAAAATCTGAGTCCTACCTCTGCCACCACTTGTGGTAAGGCCACTGCAAACACTGTCAGGCAAATGTGATTTGAGTGCAATTTTTCTTTAATAAAAGTAAACATAAAGGGGGTAGTTATCAAGCCATCAACCTCAAATACGCTGGAATTCCACAGCGTATTTGTGGCAAGGCTGATTCGCCTTAGTTATCAAGCCCTAGATACCTACAAAAGTAGAATTTTGTGACGTAAGCTTCGATCCGCCGGACTCAGTCCAACCCAGATAGATTCTTACGTCACTCCAGATGTTCCACACACAAGTGCGGCACAATCTGACTACTTTTGCTAGTTATCAAAAAACTAGCAGGTACGCTCAGCACTTTTCCGGCCCAGCGTACCTGGTTTTCAAACCGCCGCCCTGGAGGCGGCGGATCCCATAGGATTCAATAGGAGTCTGACCATAGCGAAAGTTCATGTTCGCTGCTGCCAGACATCCCATTGATTCCTATGGGAAGTGTGTACACCTAACACCCTAACATGTACCCCGAGTCTAAACACCCCTAATCTGCCCCCCCTACACTGCCGCAACTAAATAAAGTTATTAACCCCTAAACCGCCGCTCCCGGAGCCCACCGCCACTCTAATAAACTGATTAACCCCTAAACCGCCGCTCCCGGTCCCCGCCGCAACTATAATATATGTATTAACCCCTAAACCACCGCTCCCAGACCCCCGCCACCACCTACATGATACCTATTAACCCCTATCCTGTCCCCCCTATACCGTCGCCACCTATAATAAAGTTATTAACCCCTATCCTGCCGATCCCGGACCTCGCCGCAACTAAATAGTTTAACCCCTAAACTGCCGCTCCCGGACCCCGCCGCAACCTATATTAAACTTATTAACCCCTAATCTGCCCCCCTACACCGTCGCCACCTATAATACATTTATTAACCCCTATCCTGCCCCCCTACACCGCCTACAACTCTAACCCCCCCTAACTTAAATATTAACTAAATAAATCTAAATAATATTTATCTTATTAAATAAATTAATCCTATTTAAAACTAAATACTTACCTTTAAAATAAGCCCTAATATAGCTACAATATAAATAATAATTATATTGTAGCTATCTTAGGATTTATATTTATTTTACAGATAACTTTCAATTTATTTTAACTAGGTACAATTAATAACTATTTAATAGCTACCTAGCTAAAATAAAGAGAAATTTGCCTGTAAAATAAATCCTTACCTAAGTTAAAATTACACCTAACACTACACTATACTTTAATAAATTATTCCTATTTAAAACTAAATACTTACCTGTAAAATAAACCCTAAAATAGCTACAATATAATTAATAATTACATTGTAGCTATTTTAGGATTTATATTTATTTTACAGGTAACTTTGTATTTATTTTAGCTAGTTAGAATAGTTATTAAATAGTTATTAACTATTTAATAACTACCTAGCTAAAAGAAATACAAAATTACCTGTAAAATAAATCCTAACCTAAGTTACAATTAAATCTAACACTACACTATCATTAAATTAATTAAATAAATTACCTACAAATACCTACAATTAAATACAATTACATAAACTAACTAAAGTACAAAAAGATATAAAAAGCTAATTTACAAAAAATAAAAAAATAAGTTACAAACATTTAAAAAAATTACAATTTTAAGCTACTTACACCTAATCTAAGCCCCCTAATAAAATAACAAAGCCCACCAAAATAAAAAAATTCCCTACCCTCTTCTAAATTAAAAAGTTTGAAGCTCTTTTACCTTACCAGCCCTTAAAACGGCCTTTGGCGGGGCATGCCCCAAAGAATTCTGCTCTTTTGCCTGTAAAAGAAAAATACAACCCCCCCAACATTAAAACCCACCACCCACATACCCCTAATCTAACCCAAAACCCCCTTAAAAAAACCTAACACTACCCCCCCTGAAGAACATCCTACCTTGAGTCGTCTTCAGCCAGCCGACCATCGATGGAACCGAAGAGGAGATCCGGAGCGGCAGAAGTCATCATCCAAGGGGTGCTGAAGAAATCTTCCATCCGATGAAGTCATCATCCAGGCGGCGCTGAAGAAGTCTTCCATCCGGGCGATGTCACCTTCCAAGCGGCATCTTCAATCTTCATCCATCCGGAGTGGAGCGGAGCCATCTTCAGACGAGCCGATGGGAACCATCTTCTTCTTCCCGACGACTACCGACGAATGTATATTCCTTTAAGGGACGTCATCCAAGATGGCGTCCCTTCAATTCCGATTGGCTGATAGGATTCTATCAGCCAATCGGAATTAAGGTAGGAAAAATCTGATTGGCTGATTGAATAAGCCAATCAGATTAGAAGTTCAATCCGATTGGCTGATCCAATCAGCCAATCAGATTGAGCTCGCATTCTATTGGCTGTTCCGATCGGCCAATAGAATGCAAGCTCAATCTGATTGGCTGATTGGATCAGCCAATCGGATTGAGCTTAAATCTGATTGGCTGATTCAAACAGCCAATCAGATTTTTTCCTACCTTATTTCCGATTGGCTGATAGAATCCTATCAGCCAATCGGAATTGAAGGGATGCCATCTTGGATGACGTCCCTTAAAGGAATATCCATTCATCGGTAGTCATCGGGAAGAAGAGGATGGCTCTGCGTTGGCTCGTCTGAAGATGGCTCCGCTCCACTCCGGATGGATGAAGATTGAAGACGCCGCTTGGAAGATGACATCGCCCGGATGGAAGACTTCTTCAGCCCCGCCTGGATGATGACTTCATCGGATGGAAGATTTCTTCAGCGCCCCTTGGATGATGACTTCTGCTGCTCCAGATCTCCTCTTCGGTTCCATCGATGGTCGGCTGGCTGAAGACGACTCAAGGTAGGATGATCTTCAGGGGGGTAGTGTTAGGTTTTTTAAGGGGGGTTTGGGTTAGATTAGGAGTATGTGGGTGGTGGGTTTTAATGTTGGGGGGGTTGTATTTTTCTTTTACAGGCAAAAGAGCAGAATTCTTTGGGGCATGCCCCGCCAAAGGCCCTTTTAAGGGCTGGTAAGGTAAAAGAGCTTTGAACTTTTAAATTTAGAATAGGGTAGGGAATTTTTTTATTTTGGGGGGCTTTGTTATTTTATTAGGGGTCTTAGATTAGGTGTAAGTAGCTTAAAATTGTTGTAATATTTTTTAAATGTTTGTAACTTATTTTTTTTATTTTTTGTAACTTAGCTTTTTTTATTTTTTGTACTTTAGTTAGTTTATGTAATTGTATTTAATTGTAGTTATTTGTAGGTAATTTATTTAATTAATTTAATGATAGTGTAGTGTTAGGTTTAATTGTAACTTATGTTAGGATTTATTTTACAGGTAATTTTGTATTTCTTTTAGCTAGGTAGTTATTAAATAGTTAATAACTATTTAATAACTATTCTAACTAGCTAAAATAAATTCAAAGTTACCTGTAAAATAAATATAAATCCTAAAATAACTAGAATGTAATTATTAATTATATTGTAGCTATCTTAGGGATTATTTTACAGGTAAGTATTTAGTTTTAAATATGAATAATTTATTAAAGTATAGTGTAGTGTTAGGTGTAATTGTAACTTAGGTTAGTTTTTATTTTACAGGTTAATTTCTCTTTATTTTAGATAGGTAGCTATTAAATAGTTAATAACTATTTAATAGCTATTGTACCTAGTTAAAATAAATTGGAATTTGCCTGTAAAATAAAAATAAATCCTAAGATACCTACAATATAATTATTATTTATATTGTAGCTATATAAGGGTGTATTTTAAAGGTAAGTATTTAGTTTTAAATAGGATTAACTTAGGCCTAGATTTAGAGTTGGGCGGTAGCCGTCAAAACCAGCGTTAGAGGGTCCTAACGCTGGTTTTTAAAGCCCGTATTTGGAGTCAGTCAGGAAAGGGTCTAACGCTCACTTTCCAGCCGCAACTTTTCCATACCGCAGATCCCCTACGCCATTTGCGTATCCTATCTTTTCAATGGAATCTTTCTAACGCTAGTATTTAGAGTCGTGGCTGAAGTGAGCGTTAGAAATCTAACAACAAAACCGCAGCCGCAGAAAAAAGTCAGCAGTTAAGAGCTTTCTGGGCTAACGCCGGTTTATAAAGCTCTTTACTACTGTGAAATAAAGTACACTAACACCCATAAACTACCAATGTACCCCTAAACCGAGGTCCCCCCACATCACCGCCACTCTATTAAAAAAATGTAACCCCTAATCTGCCATCCGCACGCCGCCGCAAGGTACGTTATACTTATGTACCCCTAATCTGCTGCCCCTAACACCGCCGACCCCTATATTATATTTATTAACCCCTAATCTGCCCCCCTCAACGTCGCCTCCACCTGCCTACACTTATTAACCCCTAATCTGCTGACTGGACCACGCCGCTATTATAATAAAGTTATTAACCCCTAATACGCCTCACTCCCGCCTCAATAACCCTATAATAAATAGTATTAACCCTTAATCTGCCCTCCCTAACGTCGCCGACACCTAACTTCAAACATTAACCCCTAATCTGCCGACCGGAGCTCACCGCTATTCTAATACATTTTTTAACCCCTAAAGCTAACCCTAACCCTAACACCCCCCTACGTTAAATATAATTTAAATCTAACAAAATAAATTAACTATTATTAAATAAATTATTCCTATTTAAAGCTAAATACTTACCTGTAAAATAAACCCTAATATAGCTACAATATAAATTATAATTATATTGTAGCTATTTTAGGATTTATATTTATTTTACAGGTAACTTTGTAATTATTTTAACCAGGTACAATAGCTATTAAATAGCTAATAACTATTTAATAGTTACCTAGTTAAAATAATTACAAAATTACCTGTAAAATAAATCCTAACCTAAGTTACAATTAAACCTAACACTACACTATCAATAAATTAATTAAATAAACTACCTACAATTATCTACAATTAAACCTAACACTACACTATCAATAAATTAATTAAATACAATACCTACAAATAAATACATTTAAATAAACTAACTAAAGTACAAAAAATAAAAAAGAACTAAGTTACAAAAAATAAAAAAATATTTACAAACATAAGAAAAATATTACAACAATTTTAAACTAATTACACCTACTCTAAGCCCCTAATAAAATAACAAAGCCCCCAAAATAAAAAAATGCCCTACCCTATTCTAAATTAAAAAAGTTCAAAGCTCTTTTACCTTACCAGCCCTTAAAAAGACCTTTTGTGGGGCATGCCCAAAGAATTCAGCTCTTTTGTCTGTAAAAAAAACACATACAATACCCCCCCAACATTAAAACCCACCACCCACATACCCCTAATCTAACCCAAACCCCCTTAAATAAACCTAACACTAAGCCCCTGAAGATCTTCCTACCTTATCTTCACCTCGCCGGGTATCACACCGATCCGTCCTGGCTCGAAATCTTCATCCAAGCCCAAGCGGGGGCTGGCGATCCATAATCCGGCGGCTGAAGAGGTCCAGAAGAGGCTCCAAAGTCTTCATCCTATCCGGGAAGAAGAGGCGATCCGGACCGGCAACCATCTTGATCCAAGCGGCATCTTCTATCTTCATCCGATGACGACTGGCTCCATCTTGAAGACCTCCACCGCGGACCCATCTTCTTCTTCCAACGACTTCCCGACGAATGACGGTTCCTTTAAGGGACGTCATCCAAGATGAGGTCCCTCGAATTCCGATTGGCTGATAGGATTCTATCAGCCAAACGGAATTAAGGTAGGAAAATTCTGATTGGCTGATGGAATCAGCCAATCAGAATCAAGTTCAATCCGATTGGCTGATCCGATCAGCCAATCAGATTGAGCTCGCATTCTATTGGCTGATCGGAACAGCCAATAGAATGCGAGCTCAATCTGATTGGCTGATTGAATCAGCCAATAGAAAAAAAGCACGCATAGCTAACGCACCCCTTTGGCCGCCAAACTCTAAATCTAGCCGTGAGTTAATAAGATAAATATTATTTAGATTTATTTAATTAATATTTACGTTAGGGGGTGTTAGGGTTAGTGTTAGACTTAGGTTTAGGGGTTAATAATTTTATTACATTGGCGGCGGTGTAGTGGGGGGCAGGATAGGGGTTAATAAATTTATTATAGGTGGCGATGGTGTAGGGGGGCAGATTATTGGTTAATAAATTTAATATAGGTTGCGGCGGGGTCGGGGAGCGGCGGTTTAGGGGTTAAACTATTTATTTAGTTGCGACAAGGTCCGGGATCAGCAGGATAGGGGTTAATAACTTTATTATAGAGGGCGGCGGTATAGGGGGGGCAGGATAGGGGTTACTAGGTATAATGTAGGTGGCGGTGGTGTCCGGGAGCGGCGGTTTAGGGGTTAATACATTTATAAGAGTTGCGGCGGGGTCTAGGAGCTGCGGTTTAGGGGTTAATAACTTTATTGAGTTGCGGGGGGTAGAACAGTGTAGTTTAGTGTGGGTGCTTAGTGACAGGCTAGCAATAAAGCTGTTAAAAAGCCGAAGAGCAGCGAGATCGGATGAGTGATAACTATCACAGTCCGCTGCTCATCGCCCCGTACTTGGTGCTCGGCTTTTTGACAGCTTTATTGATAACTTAGGCAAAATTTTGCAGGTCCGCGGCGGCGATGGCAGGCGTATTGAACCGGCGAAGGCAGGTAAAGTAGACGCGTTGATAACTACCCCTCAGTGTCTTTTTCCAATGTCAGGGTACACTTCACCTTTAAATGAAAAATGCTTTTCAGCAGCAACAGAAAATGTATAAACCTAAAGGCCTACTCCTGTTATTAGACTAACTAATAATTGTAGTAGATTCCCTAACTACTATTGTTGGTTCAGCTCCAGTGAAAAAAAATAATCTATAGGGCCTATATATTGAATGATGTATGAATGATGTATTACAGCTCATAGAAAGAGAATAATAAATACTATTAATAAGCCAGATTTAAATTATTTCCATACCTTAGCGCAGGTGATTAAATCACAATAAGTGAGCTGCTGAACAGAAAAATACATTAGAAAAAAATAGAAAATTAAGAGCCTCATGTTGCTTGTATGGTAAGTAAACTGCTCTTTTGTTCTTTTATCTCTTTAGTGTTACTTTCTAAAGGGTGACTTATTACAATAATAAAAAATAGACATGTTAAAAAAAAATATTTTATGGATACTTGGTATTTTTTTTTTTTTGCATAGACCTAAATTGTATACATTATTAAATCATCAAATATTTATCTCTGCAAGGAAGCATTTAAATATTCCTTTATAGCTTCCTGATTGATGTTTAGCAATGTGTTATGTGACTACAAATTATAATAGATTTAATTAGTGGTTCTGTAGTCAGCCTTTATATTCATTCATCCACATTTGTAATTGGAAAATTGTGCTCTAATATACATTTTTAGAAGTCATATGATTAAAAATATATAAAATTACACATAAACATATTTTCGTAATTAGATAAGATAATCTACAGAACAATACAAACTCAATTCTTAATCTTTTAACTCATATAGTACAGTTAATTAAACATCTAATTAAAATGTTATTCTATAATAACAACACATTTTGTTGCATAATAATAATTATTACTATTATTATTATTATTAATAATATTAGTAGAAGTAGGTACTATGTATTACAAACATTTGTATTAATGACGAAATTATATAATTGTATAATTATTTAATTGTGCAGTTATCTTTCAATCAGTTAATATTTCTCTAATAATATTTTTAAAATAAATCTTTACATTTTTTATTGTAAGTGAAAAGTGATTCTGGTCAATTATACAACCTGTCTAAAAATCGCATTCCCCCCACCCAAATAAATAAATAGGGGAGAACAGCTGAATTGCTGCAATTGAAAATGCTTGATTATAAAAGCAAAATATTGATGTCTTGAAAAAGGCTTGTGACTAAAAAAAGGCCCGTATGAATAGAACAGAAGAAGGGCACCTGTGACCCCACCTCCCCCAGGAGTGGATTGTTAAGAGGGGAGTGGCTGACTGGGGTTAATAAGACCCTTGACAGGAAGTGAGGTCACAGGTGTCCCTACAGGAGTAGCACGGTAGGAGGTGTGTCCCGCCCTCCCTCCCTCCCTCCCTATATATTTAAATTTGGTGGATTGTCGCAGCAATGGCGGAGGTGCTTGCTATGTCCTATTGAGGCTTACGCCTAATGGAGTATGGCTGGTATTTATGGAGGTGTAAGCAAAGGAAAGTGAGGGTACGCCCCGTCCTGGAAGGGGTGGGGGCTTATAGTAAAGTAAGAGCAAGCACTGAGGTGTGTTAATGATGTTGTAAAAAGTTAAGTTAAACAATGTTAATTTATTTTGGTTTGTTCTAATAAATAAGCTGCAGCCTTTTCTCTCCCAATCCGGTGTTGTGTATTTATTGGGTAAGGAACGAGTAATTGGAAATGTGGAGTCAAGCAGAAACGTTGACAATTCAGATGTCTTTTTAAAAATTGAAGAAATAAAGAATAATAATTTTAAGACCTGAGAGTGCCCTTTAGTGACTGATGATATATATTGTATTATTGTATGAATAAGGATTGCATCCGGGCAAGATAATGAGTGAAATGGATTGAGTGCTTGGACAGATTTGACAATATATATATATATATATATATATATATATATATATATATATATATATATATATACATATATATAAAATATCATTGTCTATCAGTACCACAAGATTAATACAAGTTATTTGCCACTTGCAGCACATATTCGAATCAAATACACTGTATACGGTGCACGGTGAGTGATAAATAACATCTAAATACAAAGAAGAACAGACCACTTATATCCAGCACCAGGCAATTTACTAATTAATACTACACACTGACAGGTGAAGCACATAGTACATGTCACAGCTATTAATAAAGTAAATTTTGTGTAGAACACACAATACTCAAAATACCATTAAAGTGGGCACAATATATATATATATATATATATATATATATAAACAATTCAGAATTCATAAGAAAAGTCTAAAGGACTATACATCAATCACAGCAATGTGCTCTTTCTAGAGTTAGAGAGTTTGTAACAGAAGATCCCATATCCTGAGGGAGGAACAAAGTTCAGATTCCAAAGCAAGATTGTAATCCAATGTGACTTTGATAAATACAGGATAAAGTGTGACCTTATTTTCAAATTCCAAAGTTCAATAATGGTCCGGAGTTTACCGGTCGTGAACTCCCACTTGTACCACTGGAACATCCCTGGTTACAATACTTTCCTTATCCGGGCTAAAACACAGCCCTAAAATGCCGCAAAGCAAACTTACTCCGTATTCATCAGAGGCACATAGGTGACCAGCATGCCTTGAATATCACGGATTCATCCCTCATATATTTTAACAAATACTTCTGTATAGTAGAAAGGAACATTAGTGACAAGCACTCCTTCAACTCCTCATTTTGGCTTCCCCACTTAATAGTAGCTTGAGAGCAATTAGTGGTGTGCAGATGAATATACCGCCAACTTTAATGGTATTTTGAGTATTGTGTGTTGCTACACAAAATGTACTTTATTAATAGCTGTGACATGTACTATGCATTTCACCTGTCCGTGTATAGTATTAATTAGTAAATTGCCTGGTGCGGGATATGAGTGGTCTATTCTTCTTTGTATTTGTACAGGTGAAACTCAAAAAATTTGAATATCGTGCAAAAGTTCATTTATTTCACTAATGCAACTTAAAAGGTGAAACTAATATATGAGATAGACTCATTACATGCAAAGCAAGATAGTTCAAGCCGTGATTTGTCATAATTGTGATGATTATGGCTTACTGTTCATGAAAACCCCAAATCCACAATCTCAGAAAATTAGAATATTGTGAAAAGGTGCAATATTCTAGGCTCAAAGTGTCCCACTCTAATCAGCTAATTATGCCATAACACCTGCAAAGGGTTCCTGAGCCTTTAAATGGTCTTCAGTCTGGTTCAGTAGGAATCACAATCATGGGAAAGACTTCTGACCTGACAGTTGTGCAGAAAACCATCATTGACACCCTGCATAAGGAGGGAAAGCCTCAAAAGGTATTTGCAAAAGAAGTTGAATGTACCCAAAGTGCTGTATCAAAGTACATTAATAGAAGGTTATGTGGAAGGGAAAAGTGTGGAAGAAAAAGGTGCACAAGCAGCAGGGATGACCACAGCCTGGAAAGGATTGTCAGGAAAAGGTCATTCAAAAGTGTTGGGGACTTTCACAAGAGCCACCACACATAGACGGATCCTGGGCATGGGCTTCAAATGTCATATTCCTCTTGTCAAGCCACAACTTAACAACAAACAACGTCAGAAGCGTCTTACCTGGGCTAAAGAAAAACAGACCTGGTCTGTTGCTCAGTGGTCCAAAGTCCTCTTTTCTGATTAGAGCAAATTTTGCATCTCATTTGGAAACCAAGGACCCAGAGTATGGAGGAAGAATGGAGAGGCACACACTGCAAGATGCTTGAAGTCCAGTGTGAAGTTTCCACAATCTGTGTTGATTTGGGGAGCCATGTCATCTGCTGGTGTTGGTCCACTGTGCTTCATTAAGTCCAGGGTCAACGCAGCCATCTACCAGGAGATTTTGGAGCACTTCATGCTTCCTTCCGCAGACGAGCTCTATGGAGATGCTGACTTCATTTTCCAGCAGGAGTTGGCACTTCCCCACACTACCAAAAGCACCAAAACCTGGTTCAATGACCGTGGGATTACTGTGCTTGATTGGCCAGCAAACTCGCCTGACCTGAACCCCATAGAGAATCTATGGGGCATTGCCAAGAGAAAGATGAGAGACATGAGACCGAACAATGCAGAAGAGCTGAAGGCCACTATTGAAGCATCCTGGTCTTCCATAACACCTCAGCAGTGCCACAGGCTGATAGCTTCCATGCCACGCCGCATTGAGGCAGTAATTGCTGCAAAAGGAGCCCAAACCAAGTACTGAGTACATACAGCATGCATGCTTATACTTTTCAGAGGTCCGTTATTTTTCTACAGGTATGTACAATCCTTGTTTTATTGATTGCATGTAATATTCTAATTTTCTGAGATTGTGGATTTGGGGTTTTCATGAGCTGTAAGCTATAATCATCACAATTATGACAAATCATGGCTTGAACTATCTTGCTTTGCTTCTAATGAGTCCATCTCATATATTAGTTTCACCTTTTAAGTTGCATTAGTGAAATAAATGAACTTTTGCACAATATTATAATTTTTCGAGTTTCACCTGTATGTGTATATATATATATATATATATATATATATATATATATATATATATATATATATATATATATATATATATATATATATATATAAAAGTAAAAATAAAGTAAAAATAAAGTCTCTTTCCAAAGTCAGGGTACAGTTCCCCTTTAAATAAAAAATGCTTTTCAACAGCAACAGAAAATACATAAACAAAAAGGGCTACCTTTGTTAGGAGACTAACAGTAGTTTCCCTGATAACTATTGCTGGTCCAGCTACTGCAGTGAAAAAAAAACAAGCAGACATTCATATTCATTTACAATTTTTTTTTTTTTTCCCACCAGACCTTTAACTTGCATGCAGACATCTTGTTTACAGGTCTCCAAGTGCCCCATCCCAGTGCAGCCTAATACTGAGACCCCTTCCTGCTTTCTCAGAACTATTATATAGCCCTGGCCTAATTATCAAGTAACAGGTGGGCTAGCTAACAAAAAACATTAACCCCTTAAAAACCGGGATCAACTGCTCTTTGTAACCACTGACTGATATACACATAGTCCTGTACCTTGTCACAATGTATGTATGTATATATATATACAAAAAAAGGAAGAGAACAAATCCGGACAAATAGTCAGTGCAGATAGAGTTTATTCTCTTAAGTGGTAGTTTAGCTGGAGCAGCCTAAACCATCTCATATATATATATATATACATACAGACAGACAGACAGACAGACAGACAGACAGATAGATAGATAGATAGATTTGTGGCATTTAAGTAGAAATAGAAAGACACCATTTCATTTGGTTACATTTAATCTAGATCAATATCTGCAACACATTGTTGCCTAGAGATAAACATTGGGAACATTAGGGCTAGATTACAAATGGAGTACAGTCGCTAATGCAGAGCTCAGCCATTTGACCTTAAAACTGTGCAAGTTTGTAACTGTTACTCAATGGAAAGTTGCATGTAGCTATTTGATTCTGGAACCAATCAGCCAATTGGATTGAACTTGAATCTGATTGGCTGATTCAATAAGCCAATCAGATTTTTCTACCTTAATTTCGATTGGCTGATAGAATCCTATCAGCCAATCGGAATTCGACGGACGCCATCTTGGATGACGTCATTTAAAGGAACCTCATTCGTCGGGAAGTCGTCGTGCCGGAAGGATGCTCCGCGGCGGAGGAGCGAAGGAAGAAGATTGAAGATGCCGATTTGCTTGAAGACATCGCCGATGGAAGAAGACTCTCTGCCGCTTGCTGGAACACATCGCCCGGATGGAAGAAGACTTCACTGCTGCTTGCTGGAACACATCGCCCGGATCGGATGAGGAGTTCAGCCCAGTGTGGTGAAGACAAGGTAGGGAGATCTTCAGGGGGGTAGTGTTAGGTTTATTTAAGGGGGGTTTGGGTTAGATTAGGGGTATGTGGGTGGTGGGTTGTAATGTTGGGGGGTGGTATTGTGTTTTTTTTGCAGGCAAAAGAGCAGTTTTCTTTGGGGCATGCCCCCACAAAAGGCCCTTTTAAGGGCTGGTAAGGTAAAAGAGCTTTGAACTTTTTTTAATTTAGAATAGGGTAGGGAATTTTTTTATTTTGGGGGGCTTTATTATTTTATTAGAGGGCTTAGAATAGGTGTAATTAGCTTAAAAATCTTGTAATCTTTTTCTTATTTTTTGTAATTTAGTGTTTGTTTGTTTTTTGTAAATTAGTTTAGTTTATTTAATTGTATTTTTAGATAGATATTTGTAGTTTCTTTAATTTATTGATAGTGTAGGTGTATTTGTAACTTAGGTTAGGATTTATTTTACAGGTAATTGGGTAATTATTTTAACTAGGTAGCTATTAAATAGTTAATAACTATTTAATAGCTATTATACCTAGTTAAAATAATTAACAATTTACCTGTAAAATAAATATAAACCCTAACATAGCTATAATGTAATTATTAATTATATTGTAGCTACCTTAGGGTTTATTTTATAGGTAAGTATTTAGATTTAAATAGGAATATTTTAGTTTATAATATGAATTAGATTTATTTAATAAGAATTTAGTTAGGGGTGTTAGGGTTAGATAGAGTTAATATAGTTAATATAAATACTATAGTAACTATATTAACTATATTAACCCTAATATAATTAGGGTTAATATAGTTAATATATATAATGTAATAACTATATTAACTATAATATATTTAGGGTTAATATAGATAATATAGCTGGCGGCGGGGTAGGTAGATTAAATTAGGGGTTAATAATTTTAATATAGATGGCGGCGGTGTATTGGGTTCACATTAGGGGATAGATCAGTTAGATGGTGGCGGTTTTAGGGGCTCACAGTAGGGGGTTAGTTTATGTAGATGGCGGCGGTTTAGGGGTTAAATACTTTATTAGGGATTGCGGCGGGGGATTGCGGTTGACAGGGATATAGACATTGCGCATGCGTTAGGTGTTAGGTTTATTTAGCAGCCAGTTTAGGGAGTTACGGGGCTCCAATAGTCAGCGTAAGGCTTCTTACGGCTGCTTTTTGTGGCGAGGTGAAAATGGAGTAAGATTTCTCCATTTTCGCCACGTAAGTCCTTACGCTGTATATTGGATACCAAATTGCGTGGGTTTGGTATACCTGCCTATGGCCCAAAAAACTATGGGCGACGGCAGAAATATACGCGCGTAACTTCTAGGTTACACTGTATATAGGATACCAAACTCGCGCAAATATTGGCGTCGCCGACTTTTGCGGGCGACGATTTTTATCGGATCAACCCCCAAATGAGCAACAAAATGTCCATTTGTTATTAAAGGGACACTGAACCAAAAAAATTTCTTTTGTGATTCAGATAGAGCATGCAATTTTAAGCAACTTTCTAATTTACTCCTATTATCAATTTATCTTCATTCTCTTGCTATCTTTATTTGAAAAAGAAGGCATCTAAGCTTTTTTTTTTTTTTGTTCAGGACCATGGGCAGCACTTTTTTATTGGTGGATGACTTTATCCACCAATCAGCAAGGACAACCCAGGTTGTTCACCAAAAATGGGCCGGCATCTAAACTTACATTCTTGCATTTCAAATAAAGATACCAAGAGAATGAAGAAAATTTGATAATAGGATTAAATTAGAAAGTTGCTTAAAATGTCATGCTCTATCTGAATCACACACAAAAAAATCTGGGTTCAGTGTCCCTTTAAATATTTATGAAAGGTTATTCAAATCTAACCAAATTGCATTGTTTCCAGAGATTGTATGGATTAGCAGTATTACATTCTAAGTTTTATAGAAGTTTGTTCTTGTATTCAAATGTCAGGAAAAAAAAACATTATTAACAAAGCATTTTTTTTTTTTTAAACTATGGCTGCACTATCATGTATGAGTTATTTTACAGTTAACTTTCTCAATGGGTAGTTGTTTTAACCAATCTGCCTGTGTTCCGTGAAGTTTAACAGGATGAATACAATGTATCTAGGTATTTATTATACCCATGGATGTCTGTTGTCTTCAAAATTTACAGTACCATTAAGACTAGCAGCTTTGAAATGTAATCATTACTTTGAATTTTGTTCTTACTTCAAAGACAGATAAAAATGTGGCATTAATTTGAGTGGAATTGTAAAGGAAACATCATTAAACAGCCTTTTCATTTGTTTCCCATGGGGTTGAGAGTTAAGAAATATAGGGTCAGATTACAAGTGGTGCACTAATTATTGCTTCCGCTCAAGCATGAACTGTGTTCGAAATTTGGCTTTTTGTGCTAGTCGGGTTGCATTCGTATTATGAGTTGAAAGCAAACTATTGCAAAAAGCCAAAGATAGAATAGTGTGTACGCCTTCACGTATTCCCCAATAGAAGTCAATGGAGAGAAAAAAAGTGAGAAAAAACCTAACACCCCACTCTTGCACAAACCCGATCACATATTCTTATGTGCGCTAACTTGACATGAAAATATTAACATTTCACATACCAGTGATCTTCACATAATATAATATGTTCTATGTATTCATAAATAAATATTTCTACATATATCTAATGTTTATATATATATATATATATATATATATATATATATATATATATATATATATATATATATAGTATATATACATGATTATAAATAAGTATAGAAATATACAGATATATATATAGGTATATATATATATATTTAGAAATACATAGAACATATTTCCCTATGTGAAGAACATTGGAATGTCAAATATTTACAGTAAATACACAATATAACAGTGGTTGCCTACCAGAGGTCCGTGGACCACTGGTGGTCCACGAGAAGATGTTGGTATTCCTTGACACTATCAAGCAGGAATTAGTCTACTCTGATGGTGTCACCCCCGTCCCGTCGCAACTCCCTATAGTGCCTGGCTGGACATCAGTGAAAACCGACAGAGGAGTTAAATTACAATCTACCTATGCACGTTGTGTAGTAGATTAGATTGTATTTTTAACTCCTCCCACCCGGCGCACTGCTCAGAGGAAGATGCTTCCATTCTAAAGCCAGCAGAGGTATAGTCTTGAAATAGTGGAATTAAAGTATATAAAAAAAAGAAACTCTTAAAACAAAAATTCTATCTTATATTTAATTTATTTTCTTCCCTTTACCTGTCTCTTTGTAGTAGTTTTCCTAATTCCTTCAGATGGACTTACATCACTGTCTTCCTCCCCTCCATCTTCTTTTTTTAAATTAAATATTAATTATTTTTCATTCTAATAATTTCCCCGCACACAAAGCCATTCTAGATGAATTTCAGTAATTGCCATCCAGCAGATAAGCCATATCCCCCCAGTATTATAGGAATTGCCAGTAACATCAGTCGTGGTTAGCTCACATCCATATTGAGAGCTTTCTGATATAAACTTAATTTATGACTCCAATGTCTGTCCATGATCATAAGTAGTTTTGAATAATTCCTAACTGGGGAGGTAACTTGGAAGTCTGATGGACCTTTTAAACATAATTTTTTTCCCCACTTTCTGCCTCTCTGTTTCCAGCTCAAAAGTTGTCACTCACCCTTCATCTGTCATTTGGAAGTATTCTCTTACAAAAGATAAGTTTGTATACGCGTGCTGACAGCTGGGGGATATAGTAAAAGTAGGTGTGTCTACAATAGAAAAAATATATTATTTATCAAATGAAAATACTTAATATAAAATATACTATACTATAACTAAAAAAATATTAAAATGGTGAGATTCACTTACATATGACATTTCTTTGATTCTCTCAGTTCTGTCATTCAGTTAGTTAATTCCAAAAAATAATTCTTAAACATGTGTAAGTACATACATAATGTAAACGTAGCTATGGTTATACTAGTTATGTACAGTATGTGTGTATGTATATACAGTATCTATATATATATATATATTTATATATATATATATATATATATATATATATATATATATATATATATATATATATATATATATATATTTATTTATATATACACACACATTATAGTGGTTTGCACTTTTAAAAAAAAAAAAAAAATCATGTTAGTGGTCCACGGGATTCAAAATTGTGAGTTTAGTGGTCCCTGAGGTCCGAAAGGTTGGCGACACCTGCACTATAACACTTTATCACATATGAATATTGGATTAATATCATAAAGTGAGAAAGGTGTGGTGTGGAAAACCAATTCTACTCCTGCACATCTGTTACTTTTAAGACATGATCAGTGTGGATGAACTGCAAACTCATGTGCATATATTATAGATGTCAACCAGCAAGCATTTAATAGGGACCAGACGCTGCGTATCACTATTATAGTAAATAGGTTTCCAATATGACGTTTTAAGTGATCCAGTAGACAGTGGAAAAAGGATATACCTCTTGCCCTTCCTAGGGCTCAATTCTCAACCTGTGTCAGCACTTTAGCGTAAGTGCGTTTTCATAAGTCCCAAAGTAGCTTGACAAAATTCAAAGTAAAACAAGGGAGCAAGCAGCTCTACACTCACCAAGTCTCTGGAGAATCAAACAAATCTGTAACATATAGCCGAGATCCATAAATATCCGTCCTAGATTCAGCATCAGGAGAAGAAACGGCTTCCCCTTTTCCTCTGCATCGCTGACGTGTAGCGTTCCACGTGGCTCCTATCAGCCAATCGGAATCAACTGTATTCAGGCGTGCTGTGTGTATTAACACTACAAGATCACTGCTCGTCTTCTGTTTCTGATTTATTCCAATCAAGAACGGAGTGGAGCTGCTGCTAGTCTGATATGTGACTTTATGGCCAATTATGGAAAAAGTAAAAATACCCAACAGGCTAAAGGCTGCGTTGTAAGCGGAGTGGATGCCCCACCATCCACTAGTTAAATGCAAAAAAGAGTTCCATAAAACGAAGCCAAGTATATATGAAAACTTAATCCAATTTATTCCAGTTTAAAAAGAACATAAAGGAACATGGGGATAAACTCTTCGTTTTATGGAACTCTTTTTTGCATTGCATTAATTTTTTTTTCTCCATGTTTTACATCTACTTAACTGCAAAGGGCTCACATGCACATATATATATATATATATATATATATATATATATATATATATATATATATTTTTAGACATGCATATGTATGTATGAATACGTTAAAAGCCCTTTGCCTGCCTTTATTTTTTCGAACACCTAAAATCTCATATCTTTGAGCCCTTATAACCTTTGTGTCCTTATAACTTTTGTGTGCAATATTTTTTTAAATAATTTTTATGAGTGTAACTATACTTGGTAATGTATTTTTGATGTGTTATGTGACACTTTTTGCTTCACGAAACCATTAACCAGAGCTCTGAGGACGCGGTAATCATTCTAGAGTTTGTGATTGCACTCAAGCGTTTGCCTTTACTTTCAACTCGTAATGCCAGCGATAAACCCGACGAGTGCAAACACCCAAGATAAACCCCTTGCACTATACTCGTAATTTGACCCATTGCATTTTGTAAATCAGTATAATTTTATGGTGAACAAGTAAAATATATATTATATTTTTTTCATTTACAAAAGACTTATGCCATAACAACACACTCTTATAAGTTGTTTTACAAGTAAAGTAGGTAATTGTTTATCCTTTTCCCACAAAGTCCATAAGAATAATTAATATTTTTTCTGAAAGAGAAAATCAATTTTTTTTCTTCTCTGTATCTCAGATTATCATGAATCTGTCAGTATATTTTAGTGACCCTAAAAATCCATTTCAAGCATGTTGTTTGTAAAATAATGAGCTTTTCCTTTCTCTTTCAGAAAATGTCAGAGGACGTGCTTCTTTTGGAAAATGATTGATTTATTTATATGGTTTCTTTATTAGTATTCAGAGAGAAAAATAAAATATTGTCAGCCTGTCCAAAAAATTAATCTAAAAGTGATTTGAATATAAAGCAAAATCAATATTTCTGATGTACCTCATTATCTACCACAAACGATAGCTACTCTACCCTTTATCACTTTAGTTTCCATTACTCATATTTTTTATGTCCTGAGACTTTGTAAGCACATGAAGGGCTAGATTACAAGTGGTGCGCTAACAGGGGTTTATCGTGGCCGTTGGTGCAGCAGGTGCAGTAGCACCAGGGCCAAGTGCTGGGGAGCCCATAGTGCAAATTGCATAAGAGCCTTATATTAGTGCAGGTTGCCAGTCTATCTATCTATCCTCAACATTATTATACAGTGCAGTATCTATATTATGACAATTGCTTACTACTGAGTTACCTTTGGAATGTCCCCCAAAAATGTTGCATTATCGCCTTTTATTGAGTAGGTCTGCAACTGTGCTCCAGCCACTCTGGTGGAAACAATACAACTTTCAGAGTTACCTTGCAGATAAAGCATGCAAAATAAATAAGATTTATTGCAAAAAAAATGTTAGTTTTGCATAAGTAAGCATTTGGGCCAGATTACACGTTGAGCGCTATTTAATGCTCCTGCTTGAGCGTTACCTGCGCTAGAAGTAAGCTTTTTGTGCGCGTCGGGTTGCGCTGGTATTACCAGTTGAAAGTAAACTGTTTTTGCTTGTGCGCTAACCCAACGAGCGCAAAAAGTCCAACTGAATAGTACACTGAAGCTTGAATGCTTGAATGCAAGGTACCCGTTTAAAAATGGGGTACCTTGCATTCCTATTGGCTGACATTTTCAAATCAGCCAATAGGATGAGAGCTACTGAAATCCTATTGGCTGTTCAAATCAGCCAATAGGATTTCAGTAGCTCTCATCCTATTGGCTGATTTAAAAATGTCAGCCAATAGGAATGCATTTTTAAACGGGTACCTTGCATTCAAGCTTCAGTGTACGGTGGTGATCATGAAGAGGATGCTCTGTGCTGGATGTCATCGCCGGCCCTGGACAGCTCCGCGCCTCTACAGCTTTGCGCCACCAGGATGATGATAGAAGATGGTCCCACGATGGAGGAAGATGTCGCCACCTGGATGAAGACTTCTCGCCGTCTGGATGAGGATGGATGACCGGACTTCAAGACCCATGAGTAGATTTTCTGGGGTTAGTGTTAGTTGTTTAGTTTTTTTCATTTTTTGGGGTGTTTTTTTTTTTAGATTAGGGCTTTGTGCAGTAAAAGAGCTGAATGCCCTTTTAAGGGCAGTAAAAGAGCTGAATGCCCTTTTAAGGGCATTGCTCATACAAATGCCCCTTTAGGGGCAATGGGTATCATAGGATTTTTTAGACTTAGGTTTTTTTATTTTGGGGGTTGGTTGAGTGGAGGATTTAACTGTTGGGGGGAATTTGTAATTTTTTGTAGATAAAAGAGCTGTTTAACTTAGAGCAATGCCCTACAAAAGGCCCTTTTAAAGGCTATTGGTAGTTTATTGTTAGGTTAAGGAGTGTTTGTATTTTGGGGGGCTTTTTATTTTTATAGGGCTATTAGATTAGGTGTAATTGTTTTTATTTTTGATAATTTCGTTTAGAATTTTTTGTAATCTTAGAGTTTATTTTTCGTAATTTTAGTGCTTATTTAAATTTGTAATTTAGGTAGTTTATTTTATTAGAATAGTTATGTTAGGTTAATTTATAGTTTCATCTTATTTTTTTTTTTTCCCAGGTATGTTTTTATTTATTTTAAGATAGTTAAATTGTAACTTTTAATTTAAAGTTAGGGTGGTGTTAGGTTTAGGGGTTAATAGTTTAATTTAGTGCTTTGCGATGTAGGGGGATGGCGGTTTAGGGATTAATAGATTTAGTTTATTAGTTGTGATGTGGGGGGGCTAAAGGTTTAGGGGTTAATACTTTATTATAGTATTGGTGATGTGGGGAGGGCGGTGGTTTAGAGGTTACTAGATTTATTTAGTGTTGGTGATGTGAGGGGGGGCGGCGGTTTAGGGGTTACTAGATTTATTTAGTGTTGGTGATGTGGGGGGCCGACAGTTTAGGGGTTACTAGATTTATTTAGTGTTGGAGATGTTGGGGCCAGTGGTTAAGGGGTCAATAGGTGAAATATACTATTTGCGATGTGGGAGGGTGGCTGTTTAGGGGTTAATAGGTTGTTTATGGCTGTTAGTGTACTTTGAAACATTTTAGTTATGAGTTTTGCAAAACATTTTTGTTTTGAAAAAAACATAACTACTGGTCTCAGATCGCAGAATGGCTCACAGTGGTATAGGCTGTAATGCAAGCATTTTAGCCAGACCACACAACCTGTTATACGGCGCTATGGAAAATCTCACACTCAAACATCATTTTTTTGAGTGCGGAATGGAAGGTTGTGTTAAGGCTAAAATGCTTGCAGTGTAGCTATACCTCAGCGATTTGAAATATGCATTACCGGCAATTCCACGCGCAATGGCCAATTTTTCAGCGGTATAGTCATACCACACCATAACGCAAAACTTGTAATTTAGTTTGTTTTTACATGTTATTGTGATGAGGTACTAAGGGCTCCATGTACTAAGCTGTCTGCGAGGTCTTCGTGACTATTTCCTTCTAAATTTCGGCATGAGGATCAATAACCGTATGTACTACGCCCCAAATTCATTGAAAAACTTACATTTACAAGTGGCGAGTGAACTTGTCTGCAACTCTTATATTAGAGTCTTTTTTGTAGCTAGAAAATACTTGCTCGACATAAATCTCGCACAAAACAGTAATTACTAAACTATCTATTTATACGCTCGTCAATTTGTCCACACCTACCTCGTGAAAAATCCCTCGCCAGCTTATAGGTGGCGAGCACTATATTAAACAATAGGGTCTATAAGGTATACGCCTACAACTGATATAAAAGAGGGAGAATACACTTGAATCTTTACTCACTGTTGATCCTGCTAGCCATGGAGACACTTCTTCAACTGTATATACTTCGTCTGATGCAAATCAGGGGTAGAAGGCAAATTTGTGAACCTGATGCCATAGAAAATGTGGTTAGAAGAAGGAGATTGCAGGTACAGCGCGTATTCCTTCCTCGGGTTCCTTTAGATGTCCTTTCCGATAGAGAGGTTATTCAAAGGTTCCGTCTGGATCGACATTCAATATTTGCTCAAATCGCACATTTTCTAGAGCCAGTGACTGCTCGTTCAATGGCCATTCCCGGACTCCTTATGTTTCTTGCTGCCTTGCACTTTTTTGGCACCGGATCATTTCAGGCAGTGTCCAGCGTCATCATTGGTTTCAGTCAGTCTGCCTTTTCGCGTCATCTATCCAAAGTTATCGATACACTCATGCATATATTCCCAGAAAATGTTTGTCTACCATCTACCACAGAAGAGTGGCAATCGATAAAGTCGTAATTCTATAGTGTGGCCGGAATGCCAAATGTCCTTGGTGCAATAGACTGTACACATATTGCAGTTAGACCGCCCAGTTTACGGGTTACGGGAGGAGATTTATCGGAACCGAAAGTCTTGACATTCTCTGAATGTACAGATGGTGTATGACCCGAAAATGAGAATAATAAGCGTAAGATTCAATTACCCTGGCTCCTGTCATGATGCTTATATGCTTAGGCAGACCGGACTGTATCAAAAGTTCGAGAATGGAGAGATGCCAGAGGGAGGGTTATTAGGTAAGCTTAACTGGCACCAAATAATTCTTTATTTAATATATCATTGTAGATTCTATAATGTAACCGATTGCAAATACATTACTATAATATCCATCTAAACCTTTAGAAATTATGTATTAATCAAATTGCTTAATAATCAATTGTTACCAAAAATATTGTTACTATTAATTGATACAAATTTGATGCTATCATCTTAAATTATTAATATTTTTTTATTCTTTCAAACAGTGTTTAATTACAAACTATTGACTTACTTTAATAATTTTTTATATTGCAGGGGATGCTGGTTACCCTTGTTATGAATGGCTTCTGACACCCTATAATAACCCTCAACTCAGGAAACATATCCGGTTTAATGATGCACACAAGATCACAAGGGGTGTCATTGAAAGGACTTATGGATTATTGAAAATGAGGTTCCGATGTCTGGACAGATCTGGTGGTGCAATGCAGTATTCTACTGAAAAAGTAGCTAGAATAATATTAGTTTGCTGTGTTTTGCATAATATTGCCACAAAAAGAGGATGCCCCATTGTTGAAGATATTCCCATGCCTTTCAATGATTTTCCTGATGAAATTTGCAGGGAGAACACAAAAAGACGTGGCATGGCCACAAGGGACATGGGTTCTAACCAATATTTTGATAATTGATTTTTATCAAAAAATTTAAACACTTCTTTACTTATATGAAAATTATGTAAGCTATAACGTCTTTATGTTATGTTTTTTTTTTTCAATTAAAATATTTTTAAAAAATAATCATCTTGTTTGTTTTTTATTACATTTTATAAACATCATAGTTAACACTATTTGCATTGATCAAATCAAACCAAAATTGACATGAAACAGAGGTTCATTTTCTTAACATTAATTTATTAACTATTTATTTAAAGAACCAAAACCAAAAATAATACGATTTCTAAACATTTTATCAGAATAATAATCATATGGTTACATAATGAAAATAGTAACAATATATAAAACAAAAAATAGGAAGAGTTACATATTCGTCATACTATTCTACATTTAACTCGACAAATGTGACGTTTCTGACACCTACAGTCACGTGGGACAAACATAACTGACAAGTTTTTAAGAAAATAATAGTACATTCGCAACTAGCGAGGCGTCAGATGTATGAATCATTCGCCTGCGCTCGATGCAGATTAGACGCAAGATTTTTTATGCTGTTTTTTAGTACATATGGCGGGCGGGGAGCATCTCGCTAGCTGCGAGTTAGTGCGAGTCGGTCAGACACGTTGTCGGCGAGAAAATTGACGCTTTAGTACATGGAGCCCTAAAACTTGGTTATGGGGTTATATATCTAATTTGAGTGCCATGGTTTGTAACTGGATTTTGTTAAAGGGAAAGTAAACACATTGGCTCAGATTATTAGTAAAGCAGTGTTTAATGATCGCACACTCACTCCGCTAGAAGTAAACTTTTGCCTGAGTCGGGTAGCGCTCATATTACAAGTTGAAAGTAAAAGTTTTCTATTGCGTGCTAACCTAATATACCTACAGTGTATATATAGGTATAGATATATGCAGATTTTTATAGGAATGTCTATTTATAAATGCATAGAACATATTCTGCTATTTATTGGAATGTAAAATATTTACAGTAAATACATAGTTAAAAACATCATTAAAAATGAATATTGCATAAATATGCTTTTACATGTTTTCATCTACTTGACTACAATGTGCTCCAATGCACTTCTATATTTGTCTATGGGGCCAATTTATCATGCCCAAATGGGGCCAAATACATCTGTTTCGGTGCGAGTCTTCAGGCTCGCCGGAAACAGGAGTTAAGAAGCAGCGGTCTTAAGACTGCTGCTCCTTAACTCGTACGCCACATCTGAGGCAGCGGAAATCAATCCGCCCGATCCTGATTGACACACCCTGGCTACAAATCTGCAGGGGGCGGCATTGCACAAGCAGTTCACCAGAACTGCTTGTGCAATGATAAAAGCTGACAGCGTATACTGTAAGCATTTATCGATGTCTGGCAGACATGATTCGCTACAGCGCGTCATGTCCACTAGTCACTTGATAAATCAGAACCTATATATGAATACATATGTATTTATGTTTATATGTGTATATATGTCTGTAAATAAATATATACACATATAAATACATAATTACATTTGTACACACATATAAACATAAATATATACATACATATACATATTTAGACATGTATATGTATATATCTCTATGTTAAAGCCAATTACCACCTTTTCATTTTGTAACACCTAAGACCTTATATCTTTGAGCCCTTATAACTTTTTTGGTGCAATATTTCTTTTAAATAATTTTTATCAATGTTATACTGTAAGTGTAGCTGTACTTTTAAATGTATTTTTGATGTGTTTTGTGACACTTTTTTGTTTTACGAAACAGTTAAGCAAAGCTCTAAGGTTGTGCTATCTCGACACGTGTTAAACTCAATTGTGCTCAATCGATCACGTTTACTTTCAACTTGTAATACGAGTGCTACATCCAATGCATGCAAACAGCCGCAATAAACCTGATATTGCTTGCTTTTAAGTGTGTGCCGCTATAATCTAGCCCATTGTAGTTAGAAGACATTTCTGTCGTATTGCTATAGAATAACATATTAGCCAAGTCTTTAGGCTCCACATAGTAACAAACGTAAGCTGCTCTGGAGCACTTGCAGAACAGGTTCGCATATGCAAGCCTTATTTACGCAATGTAAGAAGCAGCGGCCATCAGAATTAGCAATTTCCAACATCTCTGAGGGGACAGAGAAAATCACCCCAAATTCACTCACTCTGGGTGATTGACAGTCCCTTCTCTTGCATGATTGGAAGAGTGAGAGAAGGGGGCGGCATTACACTCTGACAAACAGGATCCACTACCTGTATGCCACAAAGGCGTGCAGACAAGTTTAGTACATTAAGGCCCTAACCTCTACAGTTAATTTTTAATTGCAAACTCTACCCCACACAAAATTTAACCTATTTGTAGAAAATCTGGGTTTTAGTCCACAGACAAGGCTAGCCACTGTCCTAAAGTTACTAAATATGGCATAGTTTTTCAGTTTATCATCTAATAAAACCAAAAAGGGACATATATATAAAGCAGTTTTTAATTAGAGAAGTCAGCAGAGTGCATTTCAAGTTCTGCAAATTCGAAACTGCTCAATTTTCAGACCTAAATTACATGAAAGGGAGGCAAAATAAATAAAAATATATTAAAAAGTTGTTTTATTATACATAAATGAACATTTTATATAAAAATCTAAAGGTCTACTGTCCCTTTAATGTGTTGGAGTAAAGATGAAGTAAAGACATAGGCCTCTAGTTATGAAGCCGTCTACTTATCTGCATTCGCCGGCCCAATACGCTCGCCTAATGTCGCCTCACATCGCCGCTGCGGACCTGAATACGCTCGCCAAAGTTATCAATAAATCTGTCAAAAAGCCGCGCACCAAGTACGGGGCGATGAGCAGCGGACTGTGATAGTTATCACTCATCAATCTCGCTGCTCTTCGGCTTTTTTACAGCTTTATTGAGACCCCTGTCACTAAGCACTCACACTATACTATGCTGTTCTACCCCCTATACCGGCACCCCCCGGAGCCCCCCGCAACTAAATAAGTTATTAACCCCTAAACCGCCGCTCCTAGACCCCGCCACAACTATAATAAATATATTAACCCCTAAACCGCCGCTCCCGGACCCCACCGCCACCTACATTATACCTATTAACCCCTAATCTGACGCCCCCTATACCGCCGCCACCTACATAAACTTAATAACCCCTATCCTGCCGATCCCAGACCCCACCGCAACTAAATAAATTATTTAACCCCTAAACCGCTGCTCCCGGACCCCGCCGCCACCTACATAATACCTATTAACCCCTATCCTGCTCCCCCTATACCCCCGCCACCTATAATAAATTTATTAACCCCTATCCTGCCCCCCCTACACCGCCGCCACTATAATAAAATTATTAACCCCTAAACCTAAGTCTAAGACTAACCCTAACACCCCCTAACTTAAATATTAATTAAATAAATCTAAATAATATTACTCTTATTAACTAAATTAATCCTATTTAAAACTAAATACTTACCTATAAAATAAACTCTAATATAGCTACAATATAACTAATAGTTACATTGCATCTAGCTTAGGATTTATTTTTATTTTACAGGCAACTGTGTATTTATTTTAACTAGGTACAATAGTTATTAAATAGATATTAACTATTTAATAGCTACCTAGTTAAAATAAAGACAAATTTACCTGTAAAATAAAAACTAACCTAAGTTACAATTACTCCTAACACTACACTATAATTAAATAAATTATTTCTATTTAAAACTAAATACTTACCTGTAAAATAAACCCTAAGATAGCTACAATGTAATTAATAATTACATTGTAGCTATTTTAGGATTTATTTTTATTTTACAGGTAACTTTGTATTTATTTTAACTAGGTACAATAGTTATTAAATAGTTATTAACTATTTAATAACTACCTAGCTAAAAGAAATAAAAAATTACCTGTAAAATAAATCCCAGGTGAAATTTTCTAGTCAGCATTTTACAGCTATGCTACAGCACTTTTAGGTTTTTTAACATTTGGGTATCATGTCCATTTAAAGGGACATGAAATCATTTTGCTTTATTCTCCAGAAATGCACTACTGGGAGCTATCTGAACTACTGGGAGCTATCTGAACACAATGAAAAGAGGCATATATGTGCAGCCACCAATCAGCATCTACCTCCCAGGTCCTGAGTTTACCTAGGTATGCTTTTCAAAAAAGGAAAATAATTAAAGGTACAGTAAAGCCATAATTAAACATTCATGATTCAGATAGAACATACAATTTTAAACAACTTTTCAATTTACTTCTATTATTTAATTTGCTTCCTTCTCTTGTCAATCTTTGCTGATAGGTTTATCTAGGTAAGCTCAGGAGCAGCAAATAACCTAGATTCTAGCTGCTGATTGGTGGCTGCATATATATTTATATGCATACACACATACACACTGTATATATATACATACATACACACTGTATATATATATATATATATATATATATATATATATATATATATATATATATATATATATATATATATATATCAATTTTCATTGGCTCACCCGTGTTCGAAACCAGTAGTGCATTGCTGCTACTTCAAAAAATGATATTAAGGGAACAAAGGAAATTTGATAATAGAAGTAAACTGGAAAGTTGTTTAAAATTGTATGTTCTACCTATATCATAAAAATAATAATAATTTGGGTTTCATGTCCCTTTAAGCATATTAGATAATTGAAGTAAATTGGAAAGTTGTTTAAAATGTATGCTCTATCTGATTAATGAAAGAAACATATAATACAATAAATCTATGTAACCCTGATTCTTTCCTTAAATTTAATCCCTTTAAACTCTAAACTCACTCCTGTCTAAATTATAACTAAAAAAAAAAGTGTGGGGTTCACCAAACAGAAGAAAAAGAAAAAAAAGTTGACGATATCCCCTATCACTCCGAGGGCCATGCACTTCTAAATTTTTCTCTGTCATTTAAAAAAAATGCCATTTCTCTTAAAGGGACATGATACCCAAATGTTGAAACATTTGAAAGTATAAAGCTGACTAGAAAATATCACCTGAACATCTCTATGTAAAAAAGGAAGATATTTACCTCAATATACAATATCACCTGAACTTCTCTATGTAAAAAAGGGAGATATTTTACCTCAAAATGTCTTAAGTATTCACACCCCATAGTAAAGGACTTTAAGCTGCAAATCAGTATGCCTGTCCCTGGACAGGCAAGGGAGCGTGCTTCATGCACACTCATCTTATTTTCCTATTCAATGTAATGAAGTTTACTATGAAATCTAATGAGAGTTAAGTGAAACCTCATGAGATCACAGTAAAAGAGTTCATGGCCTCAGTACTGCTGATGCTGATTGACTGCTGTTCATTTCTTCCTCTCTTTTTTGTTTTACCTGCAGCTGGGCAGTAGCTGAAGTATAACTGTTTACAGAATACTTACTCTGGTGAGCTGAGGACATTTTCAGGCAAAATATCTGCCTTTATTACATAGAGATGTTCAGGTGATATTTGTCAGCGTTTTACAGTTAAGCTGCATCACTTTCAAGTGATTTAGCAAAAGAGTATTATGTCCCTTTAAGTTACGTTAAAGGGACAGTCTAGTCCAAAACAAACTTTCATTATTCATATAGGGCATATAATTTTAAACAATTTTCCAATTTACTTCTATCACCAATTGTGCTTTGTTCTCTTGGTATTCTTAGTTGAAAGCTAAATTTAGGAGGTTCATATGCTAATTTCTAAGCCCTTGAAGGCCGCCTCTTAGCTCAGGGCAATTTTACAGTTTTTCACCACTATAGGGTGTTAGTTTATGTGTTTCATATAGATAACACTGTGCTCATGCACTTGGAGTTCCTTTGAGCCAGCACTGATTGGCTACAATGCAAGTCTGTCAAAAGAACTGACATAAGGAGGCAGTTTGCAAAGGCTTAGATACAAGATAATCACAGTTGTAAAAAGTGTATTAATATAACTGTGTTGGTTATGCAAAACTAAGGAATTGGTAATAAAGGGATTTTCTATCTTTTAAAACAATAAATATTCTGGTGTAGACTGTCCCTTTAAGACTAACTCTGGGATGAGCTTACAAAATTGCAATCATTCGGCTAGATTTAGAGTTTTGTCGATAAAGACCCGTGTAGCTAACGCTGCTTTTTTTCCCAATGCACCTTTCCAACAACACTGGTATTTAGAGTTGTCTAAAGGGGCTGCCTTAAGCTCAAAAAAGGGTGCATTGAGCATAATGTAGCTCCACTTCAACTCTCAATACCAGCGTTGTCTACGGTAGCGGTAAGCTGGAAAAGCGTGCTTGTGCACGATATCCCCATAGGAAACAATGGGGCTGAGCTGGCTGAAAAAAAACCTTACACCTGCAAAAAAGCAGCGTTCAGCTCCTAACGCAGCCCCATTGTTAACTATGGGGAAACACTTTCTAAGTCTGCACCTAACACCCTAACATGAACCCCGAGTCTAAACACCCCTAATCTTACAATTATTAACCCCTACTCTGCCGCCCCCGCTATCGCTGACCCCCACATATTATTATTAACCCCAATTTGCCGCTCTGGGCACCGCCGCAACCTACATTATCCCTATGAACCCCTAATCTGCTGCCCCTAACACCGCCGTCCCCTATATTATATTTATTAACCCCTAATCTGCCCCCCCATCATCGCTGCTACCTTACCTACACTTATTAACCCCTAATCTGCCGACCGGACCTCGCCGCCACTATAATAAATGTATTAACCCCTAAACCGCCGCACTCCCGCCTCGCAAACACTATAATAAATAGTATTAACCCCTAATCTGCCCCCCTAACGTTGCCACCACCTAACTTCAAGTATTAACCCCTAATCTGCCTACCGGACCTCGCCGCTACTATATTAAATGTATTAACCCTTAAAGCTAAATCTTACCCTAACCCTAACACCCCCCTAAATTAAATATAATTTTAATCTAACGAAATAAATTAACTCTTATTAACTAAAGTCTTCCTATTTAAAACTAAATACTTACCTGTAAAATAAACCCAAATATAACTACAATATAACTAATAATTATATTGTAGCTATTTTAGGATTTATATTTATTTTACAGGCAACTTTGTATTTATTTTAACTAGGTACAATAGCTATTAAATAGTTATTAACTATTTAATAGCTACCTAGTTCAAATAATTACCAAATTACCTGTAAAATAAATCCTAACCTAAGTTACAATTAAACCTAACACTACACTATCAATAAATGAATTAAATAAATTACCTACAATTACATACAATTAAATAAACTAAACTAAATTACAAAAAAACCCAAAACACTAAATTACAAAAAATAAAAAAAGATTACAAGAATATTAGGCTAATTACATCTACTCTAAGCCCCCTAATAAAAGAAAAAAGGCCCCCAAAATAATAAAGGTCCCTACCCTATTCTAAATTAAAAAGTAACCAGCTCTTTTACCAGCCCTTAAAAGGGCTTTTTGCGGGGCATGCCCCTAAGTAATCAGCTCTTTTGCCTGTAAAAAAAAATACAACCCCCCCCAACATTAAAACCCACCACCCACATACCTCTACTCTAACCCAAACCCCCCTTAAATAAACCTAACACTACCCCCCTGAAGATCTCCCTACCTTGAGTCGTCTTCACCCAGCTGGGCACCGATGGACCAAAAGAGGACATCCGGAGCGGCAGAAGTCTTCATCCTATCCGGGCAGAAGAGGACATCCGGCCGGCAGACATCTTCATCCAAGCGGCATATTCTATCTTCATCCATCCGGAGTGGAGCGGAGCCATCTTCTTCAACCGACGCTTACTCGCCGAATGAAGGTTCCTTTAAGGGACGTCATCCAAGATGGCGTCCCTCGAATTCTATCAGCCAATCGGAATTAAGGTAGAAAAAATCTTATTGGCTGATGCAATCAGCCAATCAGATTGACGTTCAATCCGATTGGCTGGTCCAATTAGCCAATTGTATTAAACTCACATTCTATTGGCTGTTCCGATCTTTTCTACCTTAATTCCGATTGGCTGATAGAATTCTATCAGTCAACCGGAATTCGAGGGACGCCATCTTGGATGACGTCCCTTAAAGGAACCTTCATTCGGCAAGTAGGTGTCGGTTGAAGAGGATGGATCCGCGTCGGCTGGAAGAAGATGGCACCACTCCGCTCCGGATGGATGAAGATAGAAGATGCCGTTTGGATGAAGATGTCTGCCGGTTCGGATGTCCTCTTCTGCCCGGATAGGATGAAGACTTCTGCCGCTCCGGATGTCTTCTTTTGGTCCATCGGTGCCCAGCTAGCTGGGTGAAGACGACTCAAGGTAGGGAGATCTTCAGGGGGGTAGTGTTAGGTTTATTTAAGGGGGGTTTGGGTTAGAGTAGGGGTATGGGGTGGTGGGTTTTAATGTTGGGGGGGTTGTATTTTTTTTTACAGGTAAAAGAGCTGATTACTTTGGGGCAATGCCCCACAAAAAGCCCTTTTAAGGGCTGGTAAAAGAGCTGGTTACTTTTTAATTTAGAATAGGGTAGGGACCTTTATTATTTTGGGGGGCTTTTTTATTTATTAGGGGGCTTAGAGTAGGTGTAATTAGCCTAATATTCTTGTAATCTTTTTTTATTTTTTGTAATTTAGTGTTTTGTTTTTTTTGTAATTTAGTTTAGTTTATTTAATTGTATGTAATTGTAGGTAATTTATTTAATTCATTTATTGATAGTGTAGTGTTAGGTTTAATTGTTACTTAGGTTAGGATTTATTTTACAGGTAATTTGGTAATTATTTTAACTAGGTAGCTATTAAATAGTTAATAACTATTTAATAGCTATTGTACCTAGTTAAAATAAATACAAAGTTGCCTGTAAAATAAATATAAATCCTAAAATAGCTACAATATAATTATTAGTTATATTGTAGCTATATTAGGGTTTATTTTACAGGTAAGTATTTAGTTTTAAATAGGAATACTTTAGTTAATAAGATTTAATTTATTTCGTTAGATTAAAATTATATTTAATTTAGGGGGGTGTTAGGGTTAGGTTTAGACTTATCTTTAGGGGTTAATACATTTATTAGAGTAGCAGCGAGGTCCGGTCGGCAGATTGGGGGTTAATACTTGAAGTTAGGTGGCGGCGGCGTTGGGGGGGGCAGATTAGGGGTTAATACTATGTATTTTAGTGTTTGCGAGGCGGGAGTGCAGCGGTTTAGGGGTTAATACATTTATTATAGTGGCGGCGAGGTCCAGTTGGCAGATTAGGGGTTAATAAGTGTAGTTAGGTAGCGGCGACGTTGGGGGGGGGCAGATTAGGGGTTAATAAATATTATGTAGGTGTCGGCGATGTTAGGGGCAGCAGATTAGGGGTTCATAGGGATAATGTAGGTGGCGGCGGTGTGCGGTCGGCAGATTAGGGGCTAAAAAAATTATTATAGTGGCGGCGATGTGGGGGGGCCTTGGTTTAGGGGTACATAGGTAGTTTATGGGTGTTAGTGTAATTTAGAGCACTGTAGTTAAGAGCTTTATGAACCGGCGTTAGCCCATAAAGCTCTTAACTACAGCCTTTCCATGGGCGTTTGGTCGTCTTGTCGGTAGAGGGTCTACCACTCACTTCAGCCAAGACTCTAAATACCAGCGTTAGGAAGATCCCATTGAAAAGATAGGATACGCAATTGGCGTAAGGGGATCTGCGGTATGGAAAAGTCGCATCTTGAAAGTGAGCGGTAGACCCTTTCCTGCCTGACTCTAAATACCAGCGGGTGGCCAAAAGCAGCGTTAGGAGCCCTTAACGCTGCTTTTGACAGCTAACACAAAACTCTAAATCTAGGCAATTATGTTTAATCTTTTTTGCATAGCAGCCAGGCATCACAGCAGAAAGGCAAGCAAAAGATTAGTTAAGAGTAGTCAAAAAATTATGTTCCAAAATTCAGCAAACAGTTAAACAATCTGCAGTTCCAGTAACAGACAGTCGCCCCATCTGAAGCATTATCAAAGGAAGTCTGTGCACTAAATGTAGCCCCCCTCTGTAACCAGATTCAGCATTGAGATACACACAGCTCACCCCAGGCTGTCAGCTATGCTAACCTTCTTCCTTATAGTCCAGCTGTACTAACAACTCTCCAGCTGCATTCACAGCTCTCTTCCTAGTATCCCCAGAACTTCAGTGTGTCTATAAACTTCTATTTAGCTCATGTAAGTCTCCAGGGACCTGACACATATACATGTACCAGAAGAGGCTGACAAGTGAAAAATCACTTGTCAGAATAAATATTATTAAGGATCATTTACTTTGTTTTTAATGTAAAGACTCATTTTTAATTAAAGTTGGCCCATTAGTTGTTGGGGTTATATGCAAAGGGACAGTCTACACTAAAATTGTTATTGTTTAAAAAGATAGATAATGCCTTTACTACCCATTCCCCAGCTTTGCACACACAACATTGTTATATTATTATACTTTATAACATTTAAACCTCTAAATTTCTGCCTGTTTCTAAGCCACTGCAGACAAACTCTTGTCACATGCTTTTTTTATTAGCTTTTCACAAGAGACTGCTAGTGCATGTGTGCCATATAGATAATATTGTACTCACACCCGTGGAGTTGTGCACAACACAGCACTAATTGGATAAAATGCAAGTCAATAGATGATAAATAAAAAGTCATGTGATCAGGGGGCTGTCAGGGGAAGCTTAGATACAAGATAATCACAGAGGTAAAAAGTGTATTAATATAACTGTGTTGGTTATGCAAAACTGGGAATGGGTAATGAAGGGATTATCTATCTTTTTAAACAATAAAATATTTTGAGTTGACTGTCCCTTTAATAATGAGGGGAACAAATACAGGGTTGTATACAGGGTTGTATTCTTCACTGTACCATGGGTTACAAATGGAAAAGATTTGAAGAGAGATTGTTTAGAGTAAAATAAGGTTTTGCAATGAGGGTAGTGGTTGGAGTAGTAGCAGTGGGGATGGGTTAGCCTTAATGTTTATTTGTAGGGAGTTGTGGATAAAAACAGTGCGATTGACTCAATTGCAGTTAGGGTTAATTGAAGTGACAAGGGGTCACAGATCATGTTAATTGTGGCACAGTGGAAGTGGCAGGGATATCAATATGTGGCCCAAGGTAAAGGTTAAGATTATAGTTCTATAAAACTGGCACCTATATAACAATGCTACCAGGGCTGTGATTGGAGGTAAAAAAAACTCCTCAGTGGCTCATAAAAGCCACTCTATATAATTGCAGTAAGAATTTGATAACCATGCTATAGTGTAACTGCTGTAAGAAATCGTCATACTAACCTGCATAATATCTAAGTCATAACTTGTTTAACAGTAAAGTTGCTGGAATATCCTAAATGGGCTACACGTATGCTTTATATGCATATTATTTTCAGCATGTTTTTGCAGATTTGTGGAGATACAAATACAGTATTTTATTTTAAATTGTTTATTAAGTGTATGCAAAGCAGATTTATCTTTTCTTCTATTTCTAACTGCATCAAGCACGACCCATTAACTTTATAGATGCCTTAATAAATGTAGCAGATTATGGGCTCCATGTACGAAGCAGCGAAAGCTGCTCCGGAGCCTTTGCGGGGCAGGTTCGCATATGCGAGCCTGCTTCCCGCAATGTAAGAAGCAGCGGTCATTAGACCGCTGCTTCCTACACCCTACGCCACCTCTTAGGTGGCGAAGCAGAATCACCGAGAGCTCGCTCGCTCTCGGTGATTGACAGCCCCTTCAGTCGCGTGATTGGTCGCGCGACTGAAGGGGCGGGCATTACACACTCCGCTGAGTGTGTAATGATACATACGGGCAAGCGGATCAATAGATCCGCTGCCCGTGTGTAGCGGAGGCGGGCGGACAGCTTTGCGAGTTAAGAAGCTGTCCGCCCGCCTCTTAGTACATGGAGCCCTATAAGTGGGAATAATCAGCAAATTAATACCATTCACATTTTTATATTTTTATTCTCCAAGTTGAGTTATTTGCAATAGGGGGAATTTAGACAGAGCACACTATTTTAAAAAAGTTTCTAATTTACTTTCATTATCAAATTTGCTTTGTTCCATGATAATCTGTGTTGAAGAGATACCTAGGCATGCATGTGGGGCACCATCTGTGCTTTTCCATCTAGTGCTGCCATCTAGTGCTTTTCTAAATAGGTAACATTCTTGCAAAACTGCTCCCATGTAGTGCTCCAGAAATGGGCCGGCTCCTAAGCATATATCCCTGCTTTTCAACAAAAGATACCAAGAGAATAAAGAACAATTGATAATAGAGGTAAATTAGAAAGTTGTTTAAAATTGCATGCTATCTGAATCATGAAGAAACATTTTGGGTTTCATATTTCTTTAACAGCATGCTTTTTTGCTTCTCATTAATTAATTAATCATGGGTATTTGAAGATAAATTTATACATTTGAGAAATGTATACTTTAAAATTAAAATAATTGCACCATTTCCCAAGTATTTAACTAAATTAAGTTCATTTTGTAATATGCATAATATAATGTATGTTCGCTTAAAGGGACAGTCAAGTCCAAAAAAACTTTCATAATTTAAATAGGGAATGTAATTTTAAACAACTTTCCAATTTACTTTTATCACCAATTTTGCTTTGTTTTCTTGGTATTCTTAGTTGAAAGCTAAACCTAGGAAGTTCATATGCTAATTTCTTAGACCTTGAAGACTGCCTCTAATCTGAATGCATTTTGACCACTAGAGGGCATTAGTTCATTTGTTTCACATAGATAACATTGAGCTCATGCAGGTAAAGTTACCCTGGAGTGAGCACTGATTGGCTAAAATGCAAGCCTGTCAAAAGAACTGAAATAAGGGGGCAGTTTGCAGAAGCTAAGTTACAAGGCAATCACAGAGATAAAAAGTGTATTTATATAATAGTGTTAGTTATGCAAAACTGGGGAATGGGTAACAAAGGGATTATCTTTCTTTTTAAACAACAAAAATTCTGGTGTTGACTGTCCCTTTAATTTAAAAAAAAATGTTTGGATTCTTCTGGTTTATAACATTAGAAGATTATTTTTCCACTGTTTTTCCTGCCTGATATCATTAACTCAGTGCATGGCAAGGACATTATGACTCCACAGCTATGCTTAGAGGCAGATTATGTTAGCCTCTAATATAGTTTAAAGTATGCAGATAAAATAACATAAGAATAATTTACTAAAGCACACCAGGCCACAGTTTACTATACCTTAAAGGGACATGAAACACAAAAATCCCCCTTCATGATTCAGATAGAGAATACAATTTTAAACAACTTTTCAATTTACTTCTATTATTTAATTTGCTTCCTTCCCTTGTTATCCTTTGCTGAAAGGTTTATCAAGGCAAGCTCAGGAGCAGCAGAGAACCTAGGTTCTAGCTGCTGATTGCTGGCGGCAAATATATATCGATTGTGATTGCCTCACCCATGTGTTAAGTTAGAAACCATTAGTGCATAGCTGCTCCTTCAACAAATTATAGAATTAAACAGATTAGATAATAGAAGTAAATTAGAAAGTTGTTTAAAATTGTATTTTCTATCTGAAGAATGAAAGACATTTTTTGGGTTTCATGTCCGTTTAAAGGGATAGTGTACTGTAAAACTATCCATTTTATTGTGTTCCCAATGATCCATTATTTTTTTATTATTTCTCATCTTTATTGAAGTCACAAGTAATTAAAATAAAATAAATTATATTGAAGATGAAAATTAAAGGGACACTGAACCCAATTTTTTTCTTTTGTGATTCAGATAGAGCATGCAATTTTAAACAACTTTCTAATTTACTCCTATTATCAATTTTTCGTCGTTCTCTTGCTATCTTTTTTTGAAAAAGAAGGCATCTAAGCTAAGGAGCCAGACAATTTTTGGTTCAGCACCATGGACTGCACTTGTTTATTGGTGGGTGAATTTATCCACAAATAAGCAAGAACAACCCAGGTTGTTCACCAAAAATGGTCCGGCATCTAAACTTACATTCTTGCTTTTCAAATAAAGATACCAAGAGAATGAAGACAATTTGATAATAGGAGTAAATTAGAAAGTTGCTTAAAATTGCATGCTCTATCTGAATCACGAAAGAAAAAAATTGGGTTCAGTGTCTCTTTAAACATTATAGAAAAAAATATGAACAACTATAAAATATGAATTACTGGTCTTTGTAGACATAGCAAAAAATAAAAATAGTGTTCAAAGCATGTACTAGCAATATATGCAGACATGAAACAGAACCAATTGTTACATCTTCCAAATAAATGTATCAATTATCAGGTATATATACTGTATATATAGGTCTACTGTACTGTAAAGAAGAAAGAAAAGAAATGAGATTCTGACTAACATTATGGTATTATCAGTATAACTTAAACTTGGTTGGATGATTCACATGACTGGGCAGTTCACTTAGAAGGTTATACTTTATTTAGGAGGTACAGGAGTAATAAAACGGGTGAAGGAATCTGCATATATATTAAACCAGACCTTAAACCTACATATTTATGATGATACAGGTGATAATGTAGAGATCCTGTGGGTTGAAATAAGAAGTGGGGAAAAACTCCTAAAAAGAATATGTCTAGGAACATGCTACAAAGAGGAAAGTCTGCTAATAATAACAGTGCTGTAATTATGGGAGATTTTAACTACCCTGTAAATAAATAGCATAAATGGAGGGTAGCATGACTAACAGTGATAGAGAGAAGGATGAGGTACTAAACCAATTCTTTTCTTCAGTATACACAATAGAGGAATCAATGGTGGATACTTTGAAACAAACCAGGACTTACAAGCCCATACCATTAATTGGTTATGTCTAGACGATATCAGGAAAAAACAGGATAATATTAAGGTAAATAAAACTTCAGGCCCAGATTAAATACACCCAAGGGTTTTTTACAGGAAGTTGGCAGTTATAGACAAACCTATACTTTGAATTTTTCAAGATTCATTATCCTCAGGCATAGTAACCCAAGACTGGCGTAAAACTGATGTGGTGCAACGCTTCAAAAAATGAATCAGGGCTGATCCAGGAAGCTATAGACTAATTAGTCTGACATAAATAGTGGGGAAGATACTTGACGGGATCATAAGGGATTATATTGATGAGTATATTCATGTCAAGTCAACATGATTATGAATTAAAATCAGCATGGTTTTATGAGAAATCAATCATGTCAAACTAATCTAATTAGATTATATGAGGAAGGAAGTATAATATAGATAAAGGGGAATCAGTTGATGTAATATACTTAGATTTTGCAAAGGCGTTTGATACAGTCCCACATGAGAGATTAATGTACAAAAGTAAGGGACTGGAAATAGCTGAAAATGTTAGCTCATGGATAAATAACCGGATAAAAGACAGGGAGCAATGAGTAGTAGTAAATGGATCATACTCAGATTGGACAAAGATAATCAGTGGAGTTACCCAGTACTAGGCCCTGTTCTTTTTAATATTTTTATTAATGACTTGGAGCAAGGATTAAATAGTAATATCTCTATTTTTGCAGATTATACAAAGTTGTGTAAGGTCATTAGGCCAGAGCAGGATGAACTTGCATTACAAGGGGATCTGCAAAAATTAAAAGTATAGGCAGGTAAATGGAAAATTAGATTTAATACAGGAAAATGCAAGGTTCTACATTTTGGAAGTAAAAATAAGCAGGCAATGTATTATTTAAATGAGACTAGGCTTAGCCAAACAGAGGAGGAAAGGGATTTGGGAGTTATAATAGATAACAAGCTAAATATGGACACATAATGCAGGGCAGCGTCTTCTATTGCTAATAAGATACTAGCGTGTATTAACAGAGGCATTGATGCAAGGGAGGAAAGCATCATTCTGTCACTATATAAATACCTGGTAAGACCTCACCTTGAGTATGGAGCACAGTTCTGGGGTCCGATCTCAAAAAAAGACATTGCAGACCTAGAAAAAATTCAAAGAAGGACCACAAAGCTAATAAGGGGAATGGAAAATGTAAGTTATGAGGAGAGGTTAGCCAAACTGGGTCTTTCTCTAGAAAAAAGCTGCTTGAGAGGTGACATGATTACTTTATATAAATATATTCAAGGCCCATATACAGAGATGTCAGAAGCTTTGTTTATTCCAAGAAAATTGTTTGTAAGGAAAGGATTTTTAATCTACTGCAACGGAAACTTTTTTCACTGTAAGACAAATAAAATTGAGGAACTCATTTCCAAAGGAGGTAGTGAATGCCAATACCTTAGATACATTTAAAAAATGGTTTGGATATATTTCTGGCTATGGGATATGATTGCTTGTGTTAAATGGGTCACCTTTTTAATGAGATTATTTTAAGCTCAACGGGAGTTGAGTATATTAGATTTGTATAGGTTGAACTCGATGGACTTCAGTCTTCTTTGGAGCCTCATCTACTATGGTTAGGTTGTTGTTTGTGTTATTTTGATTTGTATTGATCCCAATAAAACTGTAATGTCTGAAAAAAATCTGTTTTCTGTAATTTATAGAAACCATAGCCAAAGTAATTATTCTAGTCTTGTGACTAATATGGATTTAACACTATTAATAGCAATTAAAAAAGGGGCTTGTTAATGCTTGCAGGGTATTTAGAATTCTGGGGAGGGCAGTCATCTTAAAAGCCTGAATATTGCCCCACCAGTTAATAGGTTTTCTGCTTATTTTGAAAGGTCTTTATGTGTAGTTTAAAGTAATCTCTGATAATTGAGTTAGATTATTTTTGTATATGAAGGTGAAAGATTAATTGAGCTGTTTTTGCCATTGTATGGACAGTGCGACTGTAATTGTCTATATTCTACATCTATCATATTTATATTAAGCATTTCAGACTTCTGAGTATTAATTTTGAAGTTTAAGTATAGACCAAACCTGTTGAATTCCTCTAATAAATGGGTAAGAGAAATTAATGGGAAAGACAGAGATATCAAAATGTTGTCTGAATACATGGATAGTTTATAATCATTAAGTATAGACCAAACCTGTTGAATTCCTCTAATAAATGGGTAAGAGAAGTTAATGGGAAAGACAGAGATATCAAAATGTTGTCTGAATACATGGATAGTTTATGATCATTATGTCCAATAGCAATCAGTTTAATTTGACTATTACATCTAATGTGGGAAGCCATGACTTCTATGTGAGGACAAATAGAATAGGGGATAACAATCATCCCTGAAGAGTGACATTTGAGATGTTAAAAGGTTCCGATAGAAGTCCATTTACTTTAACCTTAGCAGTGGGAATGGTGTAAAGGTTAGCGATAAGGGAAATTTTAAGACTTAAAGAACTGAAATAGGAATTTCCAGTGTAGGCAACCAAATGCCTACATTTTATTTTACAAGATTTTAGATTACATTTACACTTTTACAGGAGCATTTCTCTAATGCTCATACATACACATACATAATGATTTCTAACCCATACATCAGAACATGAGTTAATGTAAATATGATCATTAACTTTGATACATAGCATTTTCACCATCATATGCCAAATATCGATGAGTTAATTTGAAAATAAGTTTTTAACAAAACAAAACATTCACACAGAATTTTCGCTTTAATAATATATCATCCATTCATTTAATATATGTATTATATTTGTATTATATATTTATTTATCATTATCATTGATTTCTTTTTGGGGTCTCTGATTTTTTTGGGCCGATGATATGACTGCTTTTCATCTTTTAAGTAAATCCCTTGAGGCCTTCATTGTAGATTTGTTTAATTTCTTTTTAATTTCATACTTTTTTAATATCGTTATACTTTTTAAGACACCAATATTTCACTAGAAATATGCATTGATTTTAATGCGAGATTTTGCGGCTCTATTTATGTTAGAATCTTTTGAAACAAAATCTTTAAGTCTAATAGATAGATACATATTAAAACTAATAATTATTATAGTATCCGATCAGTGAATCTTTGTTGTTTTTTTAGAGTTCGCATGTTTGATTTTTATTGGTCTCTGTATAAATGACAACTTCCGTTTTTACTAACTACAAGTGTATATAATGTTGCTTGTTGTAACGTTTTGCATTCGCTTTTATTGCCTGAAGAAACGACCAGTGTTTGGTTGAGAAACGCGTTGCTTTGTAACAATAAAGCGTTTATCTTTTTATACTATACAGTATTCTGTCATAGCTCATGCTTTGACAACACAAACCGTTTGTTTCAATATTGGAAGCCTTGCAGTTTTTGATTATGGTGGAAGACCGAGCAGGGGGATCCCGTTCAGTGTACTGGCCTCTGTTGAGTGCTAGCCTGCCACAGTACGGTGCCCATATATCTGGTAAGCATTTCCATCTCTTCTGATACAGCAAATTGCACGAAACGGATTACACTATGAGGCACCCTCTCTCTGTTTTTACATCTCACAAAAGTGACTACACCCCTCACATTTTTGTAAATATTTTATTATATCTTTTTATATGACAACACTGAAGAAATGACACTTTGCTACAATGTAAAGTGTGAGTGTACAGCCTGTATAATTTGCTGTCCCCTCAAAATAACTCAACACACAGCCATTAATGTCTAAACCGTTGGTAAAAAAAGTGAGTACACCCCTAAGTGGAAATGCCCAAATTGGGCCCAAAGTGTCAATATTTTGTGTGGCCACCATTATTTTCTAGCACTGCCTTAACCCTCTTGGGCATGGAGTTCACCAGAGCTTTCCAGGTTGCCACTGAAGACCTCTTCCACTCCTCTATGATGACATCACAGAGCTGGTGGATGTTAGAGACCTTGCGCTCCCCCACCTTCCAGTTGAGGATGCCCCAAAGATACTCAATAGGGTTTAGGTCTGGAGACATGCTTGGCCAGTCCATCACCTTTACCCTCAGCTTCTTTAGCAAGGCAGTGGTTGTCTTGGAGATGTATTTGGGGTCATTATCATGTTGGAATACTGCCCTGCGGCCCAGTCTCCGAAGGGAGGGGATCATGCTCTGCTTCAGTATGTCACAGTACATGTTGGCATTCTTGGTTCCCTCAATGAACTGTAGCTCCCCAGTGCCGGCAGCACTCATGCAGGCCCAGACCATGACACTCTCACCACAATGCTTGACTGTAGGCAAGACACACTTGTCTTTGTACTCCTCACCTGGTTGCTGCCACACACACTTAACTCCATCTGAACCAAATAAGTTTATCTTTGTCTCATCGGTTCTAGTAATCCATGTATTTAGTCGGCTTGTCTTCAGCAAACTGTTTGCGGGCTTTCTTGTGCATCGTCTTTAGAAGAGGCTTCTTTCTGGGACGACCGCCATGTAGACCAATTTGATGCAGTTTGCGGCGTATGGTCTGAGCACTGACAGGATGACCCCACCCCTTAAACCCCTTTAGACAACCTCTGGATATGATGCTGAACATGTGCACTCATCTTCTTTTGTCGACCTTATGCTGAGCTGAGCCTGCCACAGGAAGTGATTAGCTCTAGAAGCAGTCAGGAAGAGATTAGCAGACAGAAAGCAGATCAGGTGTCAGGGCTCAGATATAATACAGAAGTTTTTTTTAAAAGAACCTTGTGGATCATTTCAGTACATCATACAGCTGAACAACACATGGTACCAGAAGTGGATGTTTCTCCAGTTATTACAACCACAAGCAAATAAAGCAGAATTGATCTGCAACAAGGTACAAGCATGAATCTCACACAGCATGGCCAGCAAACTTCACAGAGCTTACCTATAAGAACAGATAGTCTGAAGCCACCTCCTGAAATCAGGTTTGTGGGTAATCTGGAGGAAGTGTGGAGATCATTTAGACAAAGATTTAGTCTGTATATGAAAGCAACAAACACATGCACTTTGCCAAGTGATCAGAAAGTAGCATTGGACATATATAACAGTTTTCAATTATCTGAAGCTGATGGTGCGAATTATGAGATGGTTATGGAAATATTTGCTGCATATTGCACACCAAAGAAAAATGAGACATATAAACGTTTTGTGTTTAACTCCAGGGTGCAGCTACCACATGAGACAGTGGAGGAGTTTGTCACTGGCCTCAGATTAAAAAGCAGGTCTTGTAACTATGGTCCTCTGCAAGAATCTTTAATCAGAAATAGACTTGTGATAGGCTGCAATAGTAATAAAACATGTGACAGGCTACTAAGGGATTGTGATTTGACTTTGCAGAAGGCTGTGTCCATTTGTCAGTCTGCAGAGCAAACCAAAAAACAATTAGTTGTCTTATGTAAGCAATATAGTCAGGAAATTGTTAATGATGTAAGAACACACAGACCTTCAAGAGGAAAGTCCACTCCATACCTGTCAGAGAGGATACATAAGAATAAAGTGGATATACAAGATGCAAAGCACAGAGATTAGTGATGTCGCAAACCTAAAAATTTGGGTTCGCGAACGGAGAACTCGAACTTCCACAAAAGTTTGCGAACCGGGCGAACCGCCATAGACTTCAATAGGCAGGCGAATTTTAAAACCCACAGGGACTCTTTCTGGCCACAATAGTGATGGAAAAGTTGTTTCAAGGGCACTAACACCTGGACTGTGGCATGCCGGAGGGGGATCCATGGCAAAACTCCCATGGAAAATTACATTGTTGATGCAGAGTCTGGTTTTAATCCATAAAGGGCATAAATCACGTAACATTCCTAAATTGTTTGGAATAACGTGCTTTAAAACATCAGGTATGATGTTGTATCGATCAAGTAGTGTAAGGGTTACGTGCAAGGGTTACGCCCGCTTCACAGTACGCAGTGTAGGTAATATACCTGCCCTGACCATGCTTTGCAGACCAGGTATCAGTGGTCAGATGGACCCTTGCCCCAACACTGTGTGCCAGACATGCCATTATAGCAGACTTATATGGCTTTGGCGTTGCTTTTTGGTAATTAGAAGGCTGCTAAATGCCATTGCGCACCACACGTGTTTTATGCCCAGCAGTGAAGGGGTTAATTAGGGAGCATGTAGGGAGCTTGTAGAGTTAATTTTAGCTTAAGTGTAGTGTAGTAGACAACCCAAAGTATTGATCTAGGCCCATTTTGGTATATTTAATGCCACCATTTCACCGCCAAATGCGATCAAATTTTAAAAAAACTTAAATTTTTTTGCAATTTTAGGTTTCTCACTGAAATTATTTACAAACAGCTTGTGCAATTATGGCACAAATGGTTGTAAATGCTTCTCTGGGATCCCCTTTGTTCAGAAATAGCAGACATATATGACTTTGGCGTTGCTTTCTGGTAATTAGAAGGCCGCTAAATGCTGCTGTGCATCACACGTGTATTATGGCTAGCAGTGAAGGGGTTAATTAGGTAGTTTGTAGGGATCTTGCAGGGTTAATTTTACCTTTAGTGTAGAGATCAGCCTCCCACTTGACCCATCAGACCCCCTGATCCCTCCCAAACAGCTCCCTTCCCTCCCCCACCCCACAATTGTCCCCGCCATCTTAAGTACTGGCAGAAAGTCTGCCAGTACAAAAATAAAGGGAATCTTTAAATTATTTTATTTTTTTAGCATATATACATATGCTGTGGTGTAGCATCCCCCCTTAGCCCCCAACCTCCCTGATCCCCCCCAAAACAGCTCTCTAACCCTCCCCATCTGCCTTATTGGTGGCCATCTTGGGTACTGGCAGCTGTCTGCTATTATTTCACAGTCAAAAAAGTTTTTTTTTTTTTTTTTTAAATGTACATTACTGTTACACCAGATATGAGTGGTGGCACTGGGCAAGTGGGCACAGTATACGCTGTGAGCCTGACACACACGCTGGCAGGCAGGCAACTGCAATTAGATTACACAGGAAAAAAAAAAAGCAGACTGATGTTCTAGCCCTAAAAAGGGCTTTTTGGGGGGCTGTCCTTACAGCAGAGATCAGATGAGTCCTTCAGGACTGTAGTGGACACTGAATACACTAGCCTAGCTATCGATTTCCCTATTAAATCAGCAGCAGCTACACTCTACACTGTCCCTCCTCTCACTAAGAATACAGCTTCCAAATGAATCTAAAATGGATACTGTCCAGGAGGTGGGAGGGTCTGGGAGGGAGGGTCTGCTGCTGATTGGCTGTAATGTGTATTCTGACTGTGAGGTACAGGGTCAAAGTTTACTCAATGATGACGTATAGGGGGTGGATCGAACATCGCATATGTTCACCCGCCGAGGCGAACGCGAACATGCTATGTTCGCCGGGAACTATTTGCCGGCGAACAATTTGCGACATCACTAACAGAGATATGTCATGTGGGAAATGTGGAAAAATTCATGAGTTTCACAAATATCCAGCCTATGGGCAGAATTGTAGGATCTGCCAAAAATATAATCACTTTACCACACAGTGTAAACAAGCTAGACAACTATATGCTGTTAAAACATATACCTCTAGCAGTAGTGATGATGATCTTTATGTGGACATGGTCAAACAAGTACCTACAAAAGATAAGGAATGGATTGTAAAGGTGCAAGCACATGGGGCACTGATACCATTTAAAGTAGATACTGGATCAGATCCCAATGTTATTCCAGAGGCTCTATGGAAAAAACTACAACCTAGACCTAAACATATAATGGACTTGAAATTGAAATTCCAACTGTGGGTCAATGCATACTTACCCTAAAGCATAACTCCACAGTCACAAAACACCCATTTGTTGTGGTTCCTGGAGAAAAGGTTCCTTTAATTGGATTACAATCTATACAACAACTAGGGCTGCTCACCAAGCTTTTTGAGATTACAGAACAGAAGTACAAGGGCATTGATACCTTACTTGAAAAGTACAAGGATGTTTTCAGTGGACTTGGTAAACTCCCCATTAAATATAAAATTGCTTTAAAGCCAGGAGCATTGCCAGTGATTCATGTTCCACGCAAAGTACCTGTAGCCCTATGAGAAAAACTTAAAAAAGAACTACAGTGCTTGATAACGATGGATGTCCTAGAACAGGTACATGAACCAACTGAATGGCTTCATTCTTTGGTTATTGTGGCGAAAAAGGATGGTTACCTAAGGTTGTGTCTGGACCTCAAAGAGTTAAATGCCAGTATTAAAAGGGAACACTATCAAATACCAACACAAAAGGAAATCCTAGGGGAAGTGGCCGGTGCCCAGCTGTTTACAGTTCTTGATGCCTCTAATGGACTTTGGCAGGTACCGCTGGAGAAAGGAAACAGGCGCATATGTACTTTCAATACACCCTTTGGAAGGCACTGTTTCATGTGTCTTCCATTTGGTCTGTGTTCAGCTCCTGAAATATTCCTCCGAACCATCCAGCAACTGTATGATGGGGTAGAAAGTGTCAAAGTGTACATAGATGATATTCTGATATGGGGTTCTAATGAAGCTGAGCATAATGAACAACTTGAGAAAGTATTACAGATTGCACATGACAAAGGGTTAAAGTTAAACCAATCAAAGTGTAGATTTCTTCAATCAGACATTCTTTACCTGGATGAGATCATCTCAAATTCTGAAGTGAAGCCTGACCCTGCCAAGGTCAAGGCTATTGATAGCATGCCAAGAAAGAATTACAAAGATTCCTGGGAATGGTAACCTACTTGGGCAAGTTCATTGCAAATCTCTCAGACAAAACTAAACACATGAGAGGTTTAATGGTAAAGACTGTTGAATGGCATTGGGGAAAGGAGTATGAGGCTGAATTTGTTTTACTAAAGGAATTGCTAATAACAGCACCTACACTACAGTTTTTTGATGCTTCACGTAAAACAAAAACTTCCATAGATGCATCTGAAGATGGACTTGGTGCAGTCCTGTTACAACATGATGGCACAGGGTGGAGGCCTATTGCATATGCAGCCAGGGCTTTTACAGAAACTGAATACAAGTATGTTCAGATAGAAAATGAGAGACTTGGCATAGTGTTTAGCTGTGAAGAATTTCACAATTTTGTTTATGGGACTTCATTTGTAATTGAAACTGACCATAAGCCCCTAATAACAATTTCTCACAAAGAGTTATGGAAAGCTCCACCTAGAATTCAGAGACTGCTGCTCAAGCTGCAAAAATATGACTATATATTGGAGTTTTCCCCTGGCAGACATCTGTAAATCACAGATACCTTCTAAAGAATTTGGACTGAGTGGACCAGGTCTCCAGATGATGGCAGGGATGCTGATGTGGATGTGCATATTAACAGCATTGTGATGTTGGGAGTGATTTCACCAGTCGTGGAAAAAACTGCAACAGATTACAGCAGAAGATGAAACTCTTCAAAATGTGATGCAAGCCATACTTTCGACAAATAAGAAAATATACATGCCAAAACAATACCTTGCACACAGGGATGAACTATCTGTGCTTGACAATGTACTTTTGAAAGGCAGTAGATTGGTAATTCCAGTTTCTCTCCAACGAGAAATGCTACAAAAAATACACGAAGGACATTAAGGGATACAAAAATGCAAGAGGAGAGTAAGGGAAGTTCTTTTTTGGCCTTCAATGATGAGTGATATAGCAGCTGCAGTGTCTTCATGTCCCACTTGTCAGTCATTTCAGTCAGCCAGTCCAAAAGAACATTTACTGCAGGAAGATATGGTGAAGATTACTTGGCATACAGTGGGAGTAGATTTGTTTTCACTTGATGGACATGATTACCTAGCAATGCTGGACTCATACTCATCTTACCCAGAGGTTTCCAAACTCAGGAATACATCATCAGAGCATGTATGCAGGAAATTACGAGCTATATTTTCAAGGTTTGGCATCCCTACAATCCTAAAAACAGACAATGGACCACAGTTCTCCTGCAGGTACTTAAAGGCATTTTCTGAAGAGTTTGGATTTCTTCACAGAACATAAAGTCCCAAATATCCTCTAGGGAATGGATTAGCAGAGTGCAGAGTCAAAATCATTAAGAGACTATTTACAAAGGCTAGTCACTCAGGTGAGGAACCACAGATAGCTTTGCTTAATTATCGAGCAACACCTTTGGAAGGGGGCAAATCTCCTGCAGAATTATTCTTTGGACATCAGATAAAGAAAAAGCTACCACAATTGCATTCAACACAGTATCATTATGGCAGAAACTTGCATATATCCTACATAGAAAAGAAGGAAGGAATAAGGGAACGTCAGAAAAGGAACTATGACAAAAGTGCAAAGAATGTAAAACTGCTGCACATTGGGGACACCGTAAAGATCTGGACAGGTCAATGCTGGATGAATGAAGCTGTAGTGCTGTGTAAAGTTGCAGATAGGTCCTTTGAAGTAAAGACAAAGCAGGGAGTGGTGTTGAGACGTAATCGGAAACATTTATTAAAGATACCAAATCATTCTTTGATCCTAACACAGTCATTGGACATAGATTGGTTAAGTAATGCTGAGGATTCAGAAAAGGCTTGTCCAGAACTGCAACAGAATGTAATTGATCAGGATACATTTCTGGTAAATGAACCCGATGAAGAGTCATCTTTTGAGGATACTGACAGTACAGATTGCATTCCTGCCCCAGTACAGTATCCAGGAGGAACACTACAACAGCCCTCAAAAGGGGGCCAACATACTTTAAGTGGCAGAGCTGTCAGAAAGTCACAAAGACTCATTAAAGAATGTTAACTGCATTTGCTACTCATTGCTACTGCATTTTGAGTTATACTTAGTTTAGTTGTTCTAGGTTGATTGTCATGCCAGAAAATGTAGACATCTTGTTTTTGCAAAAACTTGTCCTATAGTTAATTATGAATGCTTAGCAGACAGAAAGCAGCTCAGGTGTCAGGGCTCCGATATAATAAAGAAGTTTATTTAAAAGAACCTTGGGAATCATTTCAGTACATCATACAGCTGAACAACCCAGACCTGTCCTGTGAAACCGCTGTATGCTCTTGCCCACCATGCTGCTGCTCAGTTTCAGGGTATTGGCAATCTTCTTATAGCCTAGGCCATCTTTATGTAGAGCAACAATTCTTTTTTTAGATCCTCAAAGAGTTCTCTGCCATGAGGTACTATGTTGAACTTCCAGTGACCAGTATGAGAGAGTGTGAGAGCGATAACACCAAATTTAGCACACCTGCTCCCCATTAACCCCTGAGACCTTGTAACACTAACGAATCACATGACACTGGGGAAGGAAAATGGCTAATCGTGCCCAATGTGGACATTTCCACTTAGGGGTGTACTCACTTAGGGTAGACATTAATGGCTGCGTGTTGAGTTATTTTGAGGGGACAGCAAATTTACACTGTTATACAGGCTGTACACTCACTACTTTACATTGTAGCAAAGTGTCATTTCTTCAATGTTGTCACATCAAAAGATATAATAAAATATTTACAAAAATGTAAGGGGTGTACTCACTTTTGTGAGATACTGTATATCGGTCTGTAATTCCCTTGAAGTGTGGGGCCTTTATTAGGTTTAGGTAATACCATTATATAGGAAGAAAATAATTTCTTAGAAAAAATGTGACCATCATCAATATTATTATCAGGTATTTGTAGAGCGCCAATAGATTCCGCAGCGCTGATAGAATTGTATACATTTGTCAAGTGGGGGGGGGGGCAGTATATGTTTGAAAGTTTTGTAATAAGTGCTAGTATATTCGTCTGGGCCTGGATTTTTCTAATTAGGAAGAGATTATATTACTGACAACTTCTGTAATCTTTACCTTTATTTTGTCATTTCAGCTAAGATTAAAGAGTGATTTTCAGGGTGATACAATAATAAGACCTGCCCTTGCAAGCTCAGTCCATTTTAATGGGTTGTGGTTTCAAAGAGCAAAAGCAGATCTTTCATATACAAATAAACAAAAAGGAGTACTTCCTCATATGTTTTAAAATCTGCAGTGGATATAAATCATTGGAAACACATTAATGATTAACCAGTTTTACAATACAGTCTCTTTAATCTACATTATTATGAACTAGTCGATAAGCCTGCCCAGAGGGCAGTCTAATTATTTATTTATTTTTTTTAAATGTTATTTTTATTGAGGCAAACAAACAAATACAACAATTGTAAAATGAAGGATAACATTTCAAGAGCAATAATACAGGTCTATAATAGCATATCATTAAGCAAGACACTATCCAAGGCATTGTATTACCCTTCATCAATGCCTCTTATTTTAATGTTTAAGCTCTCTAACGCCTTCGATGGACTAGAGCTCCTCTCATGGGATCTAATAACTGGGGTCTGTCTGAAGAGAACTTTCGAGACTCCAAAGAGTCCTTATCATTAGTTAGAAAACTAAGAGGAGTGCCAGCTTAATCTAATCTTGGTTGAACTGCATGTTGACATTGTAAACTTTTATGCAGACACAGCAAACAAGGTAAGACATACTAAAATATGACTGTGGACTGACATGCATACAGAAATTACAGGGTTGGACAGTTTGCATACTTTAGAACAACATGACAACACTAGATATATATACAATCACCACTGTGTCAGAAAAACATAGGTGCAAGAGTTATTTCCCACACAGACTGGAACACAGCATGCATAGAAATATAACTGTTCAGATTATTAGGGAACATGCTGAACTAACAGTTATATCTAACTTATAGGGGCAAACAAATTGCAGATAGAAAGACACATGAAAAATAGTCGTGCTGAACCATTCAATGTTAAGATCCGAAGAGTCTAATTTACACTCACATAAATATAAGCTAAGTCAAAGACTCCACGAACAGGGCAGAGGCTACGGAACTCTGCCAAAGATATTATGAAGGATAACTAATTATCCCTTACCTCTCCATGAAGGGGGGGTGAGAGGGGAGGGGAGGGGGAGAGGGAGGAGAAGGCGAAAAGGGGGGTAATAAGGGGGGGGAGAAGGGGGGGAGAAGGGGAGGGGAGAAGGGGGGGGAGAGGGGGAGGAGGGAAAAGAGGGGGGAGGGAAGGGGGGCGAGAGCTAGGAGTACTCAAATACACACAGTAAAGGCTCCCAGGGTGCTGGGCCTGTTATCTATTATTATCTGTCTGTTAATACAATATACTTGGTTAAATTGACTCATGGTCAGGATATAGATGGGTCACCATACGGTTAGATATTGCCAAAGCCAAAAGCTAATTCTGGTTCATATTTATATGCGAGGAAATTGAATTCAGACTTCACATTGTTTCATCAAAGTCACCAACCTCTACTGAGTATGTATATAATGATAGTGTCTAGGTTAAACAGAAACAAACAGAAAAAAGAAAAAAAAATGAAACTTTGAAAACATAAGCTTCTCATCCCAGAAGCACACAGTAGTCTATAAGAGGTGCTTCAGGAGTGTTTGAAAGCCATGCTGCAGCTGATACATTCAGAGTGTACTAAAGTAGATACGGTAGTAGTGTATTAGGTGAACTTAAATTCAAAGTAGGGAAGGATTACTAGTTAAATCAAATTCACTTTATGTGTAGAGAGAGATAATTCAAATTGACAGTGCTGCATCAAGGACTCAATCCCCTTCTGCTAGTTCCATATTGTAAGAGGTATTATTATTGAGAACCGGGCTAAGTCTGCCATTATGTTTCCCCAGTTAAGAATAGCACATAAAGGATAAACCTGGGGCACCCACGGTTGCAGACTAACATTCAAACAGAGCAGAATTAGGTGACATAACTCTCAATGGCATTAACGTAATCAGAAAAATAAAACAGAACAGTATCAAATTAAGCAAGCAGCCATAGCTAAAGAAAGTCATTACTTTAAAGTTCTCAGCCTACACCCAATCTACGGGAACAAGAACAATTGAAAGTAAAAGTTAGTCTCCAGACTGTGACCAGTGTGAGGAAGCAGGTGAGGGAGGACGCCATGGGGACACCCAGACAGCTCAGATTACCTCGTTTTTGTGCGAGAGCGGCACCAGCCCGCGGGGCCTTGCCAGCTAGTGGGATATATTGTGAGCCCCCGATGCCCCCACAGTCCCTCTGGGTAGGCGCGAGCTGCACTCCGGGGAGCCGGCCGTACTCCCCCAAGCGCCAAACCGCAGCCCATTCCGGTCATGTTCCTCCGCTGCCTGAACCTGCGTAGCAGCTCCACCGTTGCGCACATTATCCTCTTGTTTCCTGGGGGCCGTAACTTCCCCATCTGGGCCGCATCTCTGAAAGACCAAAACAACCGGGATTTTTTACTCGCACCTCAGCTCATGGGGGCTCCCTTTCCTCCATTCTATTTTAGCCCCATCTGGCTGCAAACAGGTGTGTACGTAGGAGGGGGATCCCTCAGGGGCCAGCCTCGAATCTAGAGCCGTGCCTGACGATTTCTTGCTAGACTTAAGGTCCTCTCTCACTGCATTCACGGACAGTATAAGACCATCTAGCCTCCGACATACCCCCCTCTCAAACTCTTCCATGTAGGTCTGCAGCACAGCAAATAACTTCTCCATGATAGGAGGAGAAGGGTCTAGTGCTGCTCCGGAACTGCTGTGTTATCAATCACGCTGCTCGAAGGGCTTCAGTAATAATTAGGCCCAATCTGCGTCAAAGATCCTTGTTCTCCCCAATTCTGGGAAATCCGCTTCCAATTCCCCCAGATAACTGTGCAGTCAGTTGTAGGGTACGGCTATAATGTGTAGATCTCACTTGGGTAGGGTTTAGACTTAATAAATCCAGCAATATAGATGCCTTTTCTTGGAGCTCCAGTATTTAATGTCTGTTCTGTTTGGGCGCTAGCTCCGCCCCTGTCTAATTATTTTTTAAACTACAGATTTGCCGCGAGCGAGAGGCGTGGTTTTCCACAAACATGCAGTGTTTGATTGACACTGACGTATATGTTAATTCCTATCCCTATAAAATATTTTCGGAAGTTGCGATCGGCAATTTCCGTAACTCCGCCCACACATAATTTATACTGTATCAATGCATAGTTACTGTATCAATAATGTAGACACTGACACAGAAAAAAAATAAGCATTAATAAAAATGTCAGTGTCTACATTATTGATACAGTCACTATATGCATTGTGACTATATAAATAATGTTTAGACTGAGCCGCCTCCCAAAAATAAACCTAACATTTTTTAACCTATATTTCCGCCTTCCCCCAAAAAATCGCAATTAAAACTAAAATTAATAACCACTTAACCGTCAACCACCCACATCGCAATACACCTAATTACCCTATTAACCCCTAAACCGCAAAACCCCCACATCGCAATAAACCTATTTACCCTATTAACCCCTAAACTGCAAAACCCCCACATCGCAATTAACCTAGTTACCCTATTAACCCCTAAACCGCAAAATGCCTACATCGCAATAAAACTATTTAACTTATTAAGCCCTAAACCGCAAAACCCCCACATCGCAATAAACCTATTTACCCTATTAACCCCTAAACCACAAAACCCCAACATCGCAATAAACCTATTTACCTATTAACCCCTAAACCACAAAATCCCTACATCGCAATAACCCTATTTACCCTATTAACCCTTTAAACCGCCAAAACCCACAACGCAAATAACTATTTAAATAACTAAGTACAGTACACTAACCTAACACCCCCTAACCTAACACCTAGGGATGGGCGAATGTGTAAATTTTCGAATTTCGAATGTTAGAACGAATGTTATTACCGATTTTCGAATTATAAATCCGAATGTTGATAAGAACGAACTTAAAAATTCTATAATCGAATGCTATTTACAGTTTTCGAATGTCACTTTCGAATTCGAATGTTTATAATTATATTGAATGTCCACATTCGAAATTTTTGAATTTAACATTCTATTTAACAAATACTATTCAGAAGTTCAATAGTTCATGTGGTAGGGAGGGAATCTAGTAAATTGATACATAATAGATACAAATATATCATTTCAAATGTTTCTATATAGAATATTGCATAATTCGAATATTACATTTAAAGAAAACATTAGAAATACTATTACAAACATATAAATTCAAATTTTTCGAATTCGAATATTGCATAATTTGAATATTACATTTAAAGAAAGCATTAGAAATACTATTACAAATCTAAATTCAAATTTTTCGAAAAGAATATTTTCGAATGTAATCATAAAATTCGAAACCGAACATTCGAAAATCGAATGTTAGAATGTTATGTATACATTCGAAATTCGATTTGAATGAATGAATGTGTTAAAATTTGTGCAGTTTTTCAAATGTTGCGAAACATTCGCCCATCCTTACTAACACCCCCTAACCTAACACCCCCTAACCTAACACCCCCTAACCTAACAACCCCTAACCTAACAACCCCTAACCTAACACCCCCTAACCTAACAACCCCTAACCTAACAACCCCTAACCTAACAACCCCTAACCTAACACCCCATTAAATAAACCCAAATTACCTAAACTAATACATTCTAAAGTTACAAAAAATAAAAATAAAGCTAACATTACAGAAAATAAAAAAAATCAAATTACCAAATTTAACAAAATGAAACCTAATCCCTATTAAAATAAAAAAAGACCCCCCCAAAATAAAAACACCCCCTACTCTAATAATAAACTACCAGTAGCCCTTAAAAGTTCTTTTTGCAGGGCATTGCCCCAAGACAACCAGCTCTTTTTTACAAAAAATATACAAAGTCCCATCTAACATTAAACCCCCCACCCCCCAAAATAAAAGAACCTAACGCTAAAAAACCTAAACTACCCATTGCCCTGAAAAGGGCATTTGTTTGGGCATTGCCCTTAAAAGGGCATTTAGCTCTTTTTCTGCCCATCCCTAATCTAAATAAAACAACCCCCCCCCCCAAAAAAAAACCTTAAAAAATCGTAAGTCTAACCCCCAGGTTGGTACTCATGGTTCATGAAGTCCGGCGGAGAAGGTCCTGTTCCAGGCGGTGAAGTCTTCCTCCAAGCGCAACTTCTTCTTCTTCCAGGAACATCCTGCGCAGAGCGGTGTTGAAGACTGAAGACCGCTGAGCTGAAGACCGGCGACCCTGGAACTGAAGACCAGCGACCGCGGAGCCATGGAGCGTGGAGGATCCTCTTCGTACGATCTCCGCCGTACACTGAATAGTGAATTCAAGGTACGCGATTAAAGATGGCGTCCCTTGAATTCCTAATGGCTGATTTGATTCAAATCAGCCAATAGGATGAAAGCTACTCAAATCCTATTGGCTATTTAAATTAGCCAATAGGATTAGAGCAAGTGAAATTTTATTGGCTATTCAAATCAGCCAATAGAATTTTACTTGCTCTCATGCTATTGGCTAATTTAAATAGCCAATAGGATTTGAGTAGCTTTCATCCTATTGGCTGATTTGAATTGGAAATCAGCCAATAGGAATTCAAGGGACGCCATCTTTAAATTTGAATTCACTATTCAGTGTACGGTGGAGATCATGCGAAGAGAATCCTCCACGCTCCATGGCTCCGCGGTCGCAGGTCTTCAGTTCCAGGGTCGCCGGTCTTCAGCTCTGCCGTCTTCAGTCTTCAGCACCGCTCCGCGCAGGATGTTCCTGGAAGAAGAAGAGGTTTCTCTTGGAAGAAAACTTCACCGCCTGGAACAGGACCTTCTCCGCTGGACTTCAGGAACCGTGAGTACCAACCTGGGGGTTAGACTTTGGATTTTTTATGGGTTTTTTTGGGGGGATTTGTTTTATTTAGATTAGGGATGGGCAGAAAAATAGCTAAATGCCCTGGTGAGACTTTGTATATGTTTTGTAAAATAGCTGATTATCTTGGGGCAATGCCCTGCAAAAGCCCTTTTATTTTTATTTTAGGGGGGATCTTTTTTATTTTAATAGGGATTTGGTTTAATTTTGTTAAATTTGGTAATTTTATTTTTTTATTTTTTGTAATGTTAGTTTTTTTTGTAAACTTATTTTTTTTTTATTTCTCTTGTAAGGTGTATCCAGTCCACGGGTTCATCCTTTACTTGTGGGATATTCTCCTTCCTAACAGGAAGTGGCAAAGAGAGCACACAGCAGAGCTGTCCATATAGCTCCCCCTCTAGCTCCACCCCCCAGTCATTCTCTTTGCCGGGTCTAAGCAATAGGGTCCCTCTCGGAAGGGTAAAGTGAATGTGGTGTTAGATTTGTAGTTTTTGTTCTACAAGCAAAAGTTTGTTATTTTAAATGGTACCGGTTTGTACTATTTACTCTCCAGCAGAAAAGAGATGAAGATTTCTGCAGGGAGGAAAATGATTTTAGCATGTTGTAACTAAAATCCACTGCTGTTCCCACAAAGGACTGAGGAGTACCAGAAAACTTCAGTTGGGGGGAACGGTTTGCAGGTTAGGCTGCAATAAGGTATGTTCAGTCATTTATTTCTAGACAAGACTGTGATAATGCTAGAAAAGGACTAATGAGATCCCCATGAGGGAAGGGTAAGCTTTATTCAGAGACTAAGTATGGAATTACAAGCTTACAGAACAGGGCTATTTTAGGCTGGTTGACACTATTTTATGGCAAACGGTTTTTACTAATAAATATAGTTTTTTGAGACACTTTGAGGTTCCTTTGGTTTTCTTTCATGGGTTTGCTACCCACATGGCTATTATTATAACACTTGGGAGTGTTTATTTAGGCCTCACAACACCGGAGTAAGGTGGGAGGGGCCTAATTTCGCGCCTCAGATGCGCAGTTAGACTGACTAGATCTTCAGGCTGTTTCACATGGAGGGTCCTGCTGCAGTTTGAGGACCTATAAGAAGCTTTTTCCCCACAAATCTGTTTCCTAAGGGCAGGTAGGGCCACAGCAGAGCTGTGGCAAGGTGTTGAAGTCGTTTTAACCGGTTGTTAGCTTGCTATTGATCCGGTTTGGGCATTAAGGGGTTAATCATTTTTCTTGCTTGTTGTGCAATCTTACCAATGCCTTAGGTACATACTGTGAAAATTTCGAAAAGTTTGCTGCATTTTTCACTGTTTAGGAAAATTGTGTGCCTTGTTCATCTCTTAAAGGCACAGTAACGTTTTTTGGCAAAGTGTGTTTTTACTTGATTAAAGTGTTTTCTAAGCCTGTTTGTCTTACTACTAGTCTGTTAATCATGTCTGACACTAAGGAAAATCCTTGTTCAATTTGTTTAGAAGCCATGGTGGAACCCCCTCTCAGAATGTGTCCCACTTGTACTGATATGTCTATACATTTTAAAGAACATATTGTTGCACTTAAAAATGTGGCCCAAGGTGATTCTCAGACAGAAGTTAATGAGGTTAGCCCGTTAACCTCTCCCCCAGTGTCACAACCAGTTACGCCCGCTCAAGCGACGCCTAGCACCTCTACCTTGCAAGACTTGGCGGCAGTTATGGATAATACCCTCTCAGTGTTTTTATCTAAACTGCCTGTGTTACCTGCAAAGCGTGATAGCTCTGTTTTAAGAACAGATTCTGAGCATTCTGACGCTTTAGTAGCCGTATCCGTTATACACTCACAACGCTCTGAAATGGGGGCGAGGGATGTGCCGTCTGATGGAGAAATTTCTGATTCGGGAAAGGTTGCTCCTCAGACAGACTCAGATACGTTGGCATTTAAATTTAAACTAGAACACCTCCGCTTATTGCTCAGGGAGGTACTAGTTACTCTGGATGACTGCGACCTTTTGGTGGTTCCAGAGAAATTGTGTAAAATGGACAAGTATCTAGAAGTGCCTGTTTACACTGATGTGTTCCCGGTCCCTAAGAGGATTGCGGATATAGTAACTAGGGAGTGGGATAGACCAGGTATTCCATTTGTTCCCCCTCCTGTTTTTAAGAAAATGTTCCACATATTTGACACCACGCGGGACTCGTGGCAGACGGTCCCTAAGGTGGAGGGGGCTGTTTCATCACTTGCTAAACGCACAACCATACCAATTGAGGTGTCATGATCCGGTGTACATACGCTCAGGACACAGACCCTCGGGGCAGTGGTAGGGATTTGAAGACACCGACCCCTGACCCGGGGAAGAGTATCCTGGACGTGGATAGATGATATTCTGTGATTCATAGTTGCTAGAAGTTATTGTAGAATAAATGGAGAGTGCAACATTTGTATACAATATATTCTGACTTCACTGTGACTTATAGTTAGTTAATAGAAGTAACTGCAGGATTCCATGAGAGAAAAAATATAGCAATGTGGAATGTTCAGGCTTCAGAGTAAACTGGTATAAGATTGACACTTAGATGCAAACTAGGGCCTAGATTTGGAGTTCGGCGGTAGCCGTCAAAACCAGCGTTAGAGGCTCCTAACGCTGGTTTTGGCCGCCCGCTGGTATTTGGAGTCAGTGATTAAAGGGTCTAACGCTCACTTTTCAGCCGCGACTTTTCCATACCGCAGATCCCCCTACGCCATTTGCGTATCCTATCTTTTCAATGGGATCTTTCTAACGCTGGTATTTAGAGTCGTTTCTGAAGTGAGCGTTAGAGCTCTAACGACAAAATTCCAGCCGCCTGAAAATAGCAGGAGTTAAGAGCTTTCTGGCTAACGCCGGTTCATAAAGCTCTTAACTACTGTACCCTAAAGTACACTAACACCCATAAACTACCTATGTACCCCTAAACCGAGCTCCCCCCACATCGCCGCCACTCGATTAAAATTTTTAACCCCTAATCTGCCGACCGCCACCTACGTTATACTTATGTACCCCTAATCTGCTGCCCCTAACCCCGCCGACCCCTGTATTACATTTAGTAACCCCTAACCTGCCCCCCACAACGTCGCCGCCAGCTACTTAAAATAATTAACCCCTAATCTTCCGACCGCAAAGCGCCGCCACCTACGTTATCCTTATGTACCCCTAATCTGCTACCCCTAACACCGCCGACCCCTATATTATATTTATTAACCCCTAATCTGCCCCCCTCAACGTCGCCTCCACCTGCCTACAATTATTAACCCCTAATCTGCCGAGCGGACCTGAGCGCTACTATAATAAAGTTATTAACCCCTAACCCGCCTCACTAACCCTATCATAAATAGTATTAACCCCTAATCTGCCCTCCCTAACATCGCCGACACCTACCTTCAATTATTAACCCCTAATCTGACGACCGGAGCTCATCGCTATTCTAATAAATTGATTAACCCCTAAAGCTAAGTCTAACCCTAACACTAACACCCCCCTAACTTAAATATAATTTACAACTAACGAAATTAATTAACTCTTATTAAATAAATGATTCCTATTTAAAGCTAAATACTTACCTGTAAAATAAATCCTAATATAGCTACAATATAAATTATAATTATATTATAGCTATTTTAGGATTAATATTTATTTTACAGGCAACTTTTTAATTATTTTAACCAGGTACAATAGCTATTAAATAGTTAAGAACTATTTAATAGTTACCTAGTTAAAATAATAACAAATTTACCTGTAAAATAAATCCTAACCTAAGATATAATTAAACCTAACACTACCCTATCAATAAATTAATTAAATAAACTACCTACAATTACCTACAATTAACCTAACACTACACTATCAATAAATTAATTAAACACAATTCCTACAAATAAATACAATTAAATAAACTAGCTAAAGTACAAAAAATAAAAAAGAACTAAGTTACAAAAAAAATAAAAAATATTTACAAACATAAGAAAAATATTACAACAATTTTAAACTAATTACACCTACTCTAAGCCCCCTAATAAAATAACAAAGCCCCCCCAAAATAAAAAATTCCCTACCCTATTCTAAATTTAAAAAGTTACAAGCTCTTTTACCTTACCAGCCCTGAACAGGGCCCTTTGCGGGGCATGCCCCAAGGATTTCAGCTCTTTTGCCTGTAAAAAAAAACATGCCATACCCCCCCCCAACATTACAACCCACCACCCACATACCCCTAATCTAACCCAAACCCCCCTTAAATAAACCTAACACTAAGCCCCTGAAGATCTTCCTACCTTGTCTTCACCATACCAGGTTCACCGATCCGTCCTGGCTCCAACATCTTCATCCAACCCAAGCGGGGGTTGGCGATCCATCATCCGGTGCTGAAGAGGTCCAGAAGAGGCTCCAAAGTCTTCCTCCTATCCGGCAAGAAGAGGACATCCGGACCGGCAAACATCTTCTCCAAGCGGCATCTTCAATCTTCTTCCATCCGGTGCGGAGCGGGTCCATCTTGAAGCAGGCGACGCGGATCCATCCTCTTCTTCCGTTGTCTCCCGACGAATGACGGTTCCTTTAAGGGACGTCATCCAAGATGGCGTCCCTCGAATTCCGATTGGCTGATAGGATTCTATCAGCCAATCGGAATTAAGGTAGGAATTTTCTGATTGGCTGATGGAATCAGCCAATCAGAATCAAGTTCAATCCGATTGGCTGATCCAATCAGCCAATCAGATTGAGCTCGCATTCTATTGGCTGATCGGAACAGCCAATAGAATGCGAGCTCAATCTGATTGGCTGATTGGATCAGCCAATCGGATTGAACTTGATTCTGATTGGCTGATTCCATCAGCCAATCAGAAAATTCCTACCTTAATTCCGATTGGCTGATAGAATCCTATCAACCAATCTGAATTCGAGGGACGCCATCTTGGATGACGTCCCTTAAAGGAACCGTCATTCGTCGGGAGACAACGGAAGAAGAGGATGGATCCGCGTCGCCTGCTTCAAGATGGACCCGCTCCGCACCGGATGGAAGAAGATTGAAGATGCCGCTTGGAGAAGATGTTTGCCGGTCCGGATGTCCTCTTCTTGCCGGATAGGAGGAAGACTTTGGAGCCTCTTCTGGACCTCTTCAGCACCGGATGATGGATCGCCAACCCCCGCTTGGGTTGGATGAAGATGTTGGAGCCAGGACGGATCGGTGAACCTGGTATGGTGAAGACAAGGTAGGAAGATCTTCAGGGGCTTAGTGTTAGGTTTATTTAAGGGGGGTTTGGGTTAGATTAGGGGTATGTGGGTGGTGGGTTGTAATGTTGGGGGGGGGTATGGTATGTTTTTTTTACAGGCAAAAGAGCTGAAATCCTTGGGGCATGCCCCGCAAAGGGCCCTGTTCAGGGCTGGTAAGGTAAAAGAGCTTGTAACTTTTTAAATTTAGAATAGGGTAGGGAATTTTTTATTTTGGGGGGCTTTGTTATTTTATTAGGGGGCTTAGAGTAGGTGTAATTAGTTTAAAATTGTTGTAATATTTTTCTTATGTTTGTAAATATTTTATTATTTTTTGTAACTTAGTTCTTTTTTATTTTTTTTACTTTAGCTAGTTTATTTAATTGTATTTATTTGTAGGAATTGTGTTTAATTAATTTATTGATAGTGTAGTGTTAGGTTAATTGTAGGTAATTGTAGGTAGTTTATTTAATTAATTTATTGATAGGGTAGTGTTAGGTTTAATTATATCTTAGGTTAGGATTTATTTTACAGGTAAATTTGTTATTATTTTAACTAGGTAACTATTAAATAGTTCTTAACTATTTAATAGCTATTGTACCTGGTTAAAATAATTAAAAAGTTGCCTGTAAAATAAATATTAATCCTAAAATAGCTATAATATAATTATAATTTATATTGTAGCTATATTAGGATTTATTTTACAGGTAAGTATTTAGCTTTAAATAGGAATCATTTATTTAATAAGAGTTAATTAATTTCGTTAGATGTAAATTATATTTAACTTAGGGGGGTGTTAGTATTAGGGTTAGACTTAGCTTTAGGGGTTAATACATTTATTATAGTAGCGGTGAGGTCCGCTCGGCAGATTAGGGGTTAATAATTGAAGGTAGGTGTTGGCGATGTTAGGGAGGGCAGATTAGGGGTTAATACTATTTATGATAGGGTTAGTGAGGCGGATTAGGGGTTAATAACTTTATTATAGTAGCGCTCAGGTCCGCTCGGCAGATTAGGAGTTAATAAGTGTAGGCAGGTGTCGGCGACGTTGAGGGGGGCAGATTAGGGGTTAATAAATATAACATAGGGGTCGGCGATGTTAGGGCAGCAGATTAGGGGTACATAGGGATAACGTAGGTTGCGGCGGTTTACGGAGCGGCAGATTAGGGGTTAAAAAAAATATGCAGGTGTCAGCGATAGCGGGGGCGGCAGATTAGGGGTTAATAAGTGTAAGGTTAGGGGTGTTTAGACTTGGGGTACATGTTAGAGTGTTAGGTGCAGACGTAGGAAGTGTTTCCCCATAGGAAACAATGGGGCTGCGTTAGGAGCTGAACGCTGCTTTTTTGCAGGTGTTAGGTTTTTTTTCAGCTCAAACAGCCCCATTGTTTCCTATGGGAGAATCGTGCACGAGCACGTTTTTGAGGCCGGCCGCGTCCGTAAGCAACTCTGGTATCGAGAGTTGCATTTGCGGTAAAAATGCTCTATGCTCCTTTTTTGGAGCCTAACGCAGCATTTGTTTGAACTCTCGATACCAGAGTTAAATTTATGGTGCGGCCAGAAAAAAGCCCGCGGAGCGTTAACAGCCCTTTTACCGCCGAACTCCAAATCTAGGCCTTGGTTTGTTGCAGGTTCACAGTACATAATTTTATATAAAGCTGTATGTCAGAGTTAAGCACAGCTGCACAGGTAGTTAGACAAGCTGAAAGTTTAGGCATTGTTTGATCTTATAAATGCAAACTTGGTTTGTTGCAGGTTCACAGTACATAATATTATAAAGAGCTGTATGTCAGTAATTAGCAGAGCAGCACAGGTGATAAACAGGTTGCAAGTCTTAGGCATTAATTACTGTTTTGTGCATATATTGAAGAATCACATGAAAGCTTATAACTGAACATAAAGATGCAGAGTTCTGAATAGCAGCAGGATATTTCAGCAATGACAACTTGTAGCAGAGAAATAGTTATAAAGTTCTGAGAAAGATGCTGTTGTAATTAGAGAGTGATGGTAAGAAAAAGCATAGTTGATTTATAATAAAGTTCAGAGATTGTTAAGTAGCTGTGTCCAGGAAACAGAATGGAGATATTTTTGATACTTGCGGTTTGATGATATTTTGCATAGGTAATTAGAAAATGCTGTATCTTGGAATAGTTGCTAAATTCATGCAGGAAACAGTCACAGACCTCTGTTGTTCAGGATCACACTTCAATGTTAATGCCAGGCACATTAGACCTGAGAAGGCTTAAAAAGAGGCTGAGGTAATCAGGTGCATGAATGATTAATCAGGCAGACAGGCAAGCTGAATGTGAATACTGCCCAAATGCAGCAGTCAGAGAAGGATTTCTTAAAGGGATAGTGACATTATGCTGAGATATGTTACATGAGGACAGTTGTGCTTTTAAAGACCCTATGGATAAAAAATTAGAGGGTTTACTTAAGAAAATTTTTGTTCAACAAGGTTTTCTTCTCCAACCTATAGCGTGCATTGTTCCTGTAACTACTGCAGCTGCTTTCTGGTTCGAGGCGCTGGAAGATGCGCTCCAGACGGAGACCTCATATGAGGACATTATGGACAGAATTAAGGCTCTTAAGCTGGCTAATTCTTTTATCACAGATGCCGCTTTCCAACTAGCTAAGTTAGCGGCAAAGAATTCAGGTTTCGCCATTCTGGCGCGCAGGGTGCTATAGCTGAAGTCCTGGTCGGCCAATGTGTCGTCAAAATCCAAACTACTGAACATCCCTTTCAAAGGAAGGACCCTTTTCGGGCCTGAATTGAAAGAGATTATCTCAGAAATCACTGGGGGAAAAGGCCATGCTCTCCCTCAGGACAAGTCCTTTAAGACAAAGAACAAACAAAATAATTTTCGTTCCTTTCGAAATTTCAGGAGCGGTCTCGCTTCATCCTCCCCTGCTGCAAAGCAAGAGGGTAACACTTCACAACCCAGGGCAGCCTGGAAACCTTACCAGGGCTGGAACAAGGGTAAACAGGCCAAGAAGCCTGCAGCTGCCTCCAAGACAGCATGAAGGGGTAGCCCCAGATCCGGGACCGGATCTAGTGGGCGGCAGACTCTCTCTCTTCGCTCAGGCCTGGGCAAGAGACGTACACGATCCCTGGGCCTTAGAGATTGTATCCCAGGGATATCTTTTAGAATTCAAGGACTCCCCTCCAAGGGGAAGGTTCCACATTTCTCGTTTGTCTACAGACCAGACAAAGAAAGAGGCGTTCTTACGCTGTGTAGAAGACCTACATACAATGGGAGTGATCCACCCTGTTCCAATTGTGGAACAAGGGCTGGGTTTTTACTCAAACCTGTTTGTGGTTCCCAAAAAAGAAGGAACTTTTAGACCAATCCTGGATCTCAAAATTCTAAACAAATTCCTCAGAGTCCCGTCATTCAAGATGGAGACCATTTGGACAATCTTACCAATGATCCAGGAGGGTCAATATATGTCTACCGTGGATCTACAGGATGCGTATCTGCACATTCCTATCCACGAAGATCATCACCAGTTTCTCAGGTTCGCCTTTCTGGACAAGCATTATCAGTTTGTGGCTCTTCCTTTCGGGTTGGCCACTGCTCCCAGAATTTCCACAAAGGTGCTAGGGTCCCCCCTGGCGGTTCTAAGACCGCTGGGCATAGCAGTGGCGCCTTACCTAGATGACATCTTAATTCAGGCGTCGACTTTCCAAAGAGCCAAGTCTCACACGGAAATTGTATTGGCCTTTCTGAGGTCTCATGGGTGGAAGGTGAACATCAAAAAGAGTTCTCTCTCCCCCCTCACAAAAGTTCCATTCCTAGGAACCCTAATAGACTCGGTAGAAATGAAGATATTTCTGACGGAGGTCAGAAAGTTAAAACTCTTAACTACTTGCCGAGCTCTTCATTCCATTCCTCGGCCGTCTGTAGCTCAGTGTATGGAGACAATCGGACTAATGGTAGCGGCAATGGACATAGTCCCTTTTGAACGGATACACCTCAGACCACTGCAACTATGCATGCTCAAACAGTGGAATGGGGATTATGCAGATTTGTCTCCTCAAATACAGTTGGACCAGGAGACCAGAGATTCTCTTCTCTGGTGGTTGTCTCAGGATCACCTGTCTCAGGGAATGTGTTTCCGCAGACCAGAGTGGATCATCGTAACGACCGACGCCAGTCTATTGGGCTGGGGTGCAGTCTGGGACTCCCTGAAAGCTCAGGGCTTATGGTCTCGGGAAGAAGCTCTTCTCCCGATAAACATTCTGGAACTGAGGGCGATATTCAACGCTCTTCAGGCATGGCCTCAGCTAGCTGCGGCCAAATTCATCAGATTTCAGTCGGACAACATCACGACAGTAGCTTACATCAACCATCAAGGGGGAACAAGGAATCCCCTAGCAATGATGGAAGTAACCAAAATAATCAGGTGGGCGGAGGATCACTCTTGCCACCTCTCAGCAATTCACATCCCAGGAGTAGACAACTGGGAGGCGGATTTTCTAAGTCGTCAGACTTTTCATCCGGGGGAGTGGGAACTCCACCCGGAGGTATTTGCCCAGCTGACTCAGCTATGGGACACTCCAGAATTGGATCTGATGGCGTCCCGTCAGAATGCCAAACTTCCTCTTTATGGGTCCAGGTCCCGGGATCCCCAGGCGGTGTTGATAGATGATCTAGCAGCGCCTTGGTCCTTCAATCTGGCCTATGTGTTTCCACCGTTTCCTCTCCTTCCTCGTCTGGTTGCCAGAATCAAGCAGGAGAGGGCGTCGGTGATTCTAATAGCACCTGCATGGCCACGCAGGACCTGGTATGCAGACCTAGTGGACATGTCATCCGTTCCACCAATGACTCTGCCAATGAGGTAGGACCTTCTACTTCAAGGTCCTTTCAAACATCCAAATCTAATTTCTCTGCGTCTGACTGCTTGGAGATTGAACGCCTAATTCTATCTAAGCGTGGTTTCTCTGAGTCGGTTATCGATACCCTGATTCAGGCTAGAAAGCCTGTCACCAGGAAAATCTACCATAAGATTTGGCGAAAATATCTTTGTTGGTGCGAATCCAAGGGTTACTCATGGAGTAAAATTAGGATTCCCAGGGTTTTGTCTTTTCTCCAAGATGGATTGGAGAAAGGATTGTCAGCTAGTTCCTTAAAGGGACAGATATCTGCTTTGTCTATTCTTTTACACAAACGTCTGGCAGAGGTACCAGACGTTCAAGCGTTTACTCCGGCTTTAGTCAGAATGAAGCCTGTTTATAGACCTGTGGCTCCGCCATGGAGTCTGAATTTAGTCCTTTCAGTTCTGCAAGGGGTTCCGTTTGAACCTTTACATTCCATAGATATTAAGCTTTTATCTTGGAAAGTTTTGTTTTTGGTAGCTATCTCTTCTGCTCGATGAGTTTCAGAGTTATCTGCTTTACAGTGTGACTCACCTTACTTGGTGTTCCATGCAGATAAGGTAGTTTTGCGTACCAAACCCGGTTTTCTTCCTAAGGTTGTGTCTAATAAGAATATTAACTAGGACATTGTTGTTCCTTCTCTGTGTCCTAATCCTTCTTCGAAGAAGGAACGTTTGTTACACAATCTTGATGTGGTTCGTGCTTTAAAGTTCTATTTACAAGCAACTAAGGATTTCAGACAAACAACTTCATTGTTTGTTATCTATTCTGGTAAGAGGAGAGGTCAGAAGGCGACTGCTACCTCTCTTTCCTTTTGGCTGAAAAGCATCATCCGTCTGGCCCATGACACTGCTGGCCAGCAGCCTCCTGAAACAATTACTGCTCATTCTACCAGAGCAGTGGCTTCCACATGGGCTTTTAAAAATGAGGCTTCTGTTGAACAGATTTGTAAGGCAGCGACTTGGTCTTCGCTACATACTTTTTCCAAATTTTACAAATTCGATACTTTTGCTTCTTCGGAGGCTATTTTTGGGAGAAAGGTTTTACAAGCAGTGGTGCCTTCCGTTTAAGGTACCTGTCTTGTTCCCTCCCTTCATCCGTGTCCTAAAGCTTTGGTATTGGTATCCTACAAGTAAAGGATGAACCCGTGGACAGGATACACCTTACAAGAGAAAACAGAATTTATGCTTACCTGATAAATTACTTTCTCTTGTGGTGTATCCAGTCCACGGCCCGCCCTGGCTATTAGTCAGGTAGATTTTTAGTTTAAACTACAGTCACCACTGCACCCTATGGCTTCTCCTTTTTCTTCCTAACCTTCGGTCGAATGACTGGGGGGGTGGAGCTAGAGGGGGAGCTATATGGAAAGCTCTGCTGTGTGCTCTCTTTGCCACTTCCTGTTAGGAAGGAGAATATCCCACAAGTAAAGGATGAACCCGTGGACTGGATACACCACAAGAGAAAGTAATTTATCAGGTAAGTATAAATTCTGTTTTTTTGTAACTTTAGAATGTATTAGTTTAGGTAATTTGGATTTATTTAATGGGGTGTTAGGTTAGGGGTTGTTAGGTTAGGGGTTGTTAGGTTAGGGGTTGTTAGGTTAGGGGTTGTTAGGTTAGTGTACTGTACTTAGTTATTTAAATAGTTATTTGCGTTGTGGGTTTTGTGGTTAAGTTAAATAGGTTTATTGGGATGTAAGGGTTTTGCGGTTTAGGGGTTAATAGGGTAAATAGGTTTATTGCGATGTAGGGATTTTGTGGTTTAGGGGTTAATAGGGAAAATAGGTTTATTGCGATGTAGGGATTTTGCGGTTTAGGAATTAATACTTCGGCCTCTATTTAACAAGGTCTGTCGGACCTGATCCGACAGTGCGGATCAGGTCCGACAGACCTCGCTGAATAAGGCGAGCAATATGCTCGCCATATTCTGCATTGCACCAGCAGCTCACAAGAGCTGCTGGTGCATCGCCGCCCCCTGCAGACTCGCGGCCAATAGGCCGCCAGCAGGGGGGTGTCAATCAACCCGATCGTACTCGATCGGGTTGATTTCCGGAGATGTCTGTCCACCTGCTCAGAGCAGGTGGACAGGTTATGGAGCAGCGGTCTTTGTGACCGCTGCTTCATAACTGCTGTTTCTGGCGAGCCTGCAGGCTCGCCAGAAACACGGGGCATCAAGCTCCATTTGGAGCTGGATACATATACCCCTTTGTGTAGGATTTTTTTGTTGTTATATTTCGTGCGGGCGGAGTTTTTTTTTTTAATACTTGATGCGGGCGGTTAGTTTTTAAAAAAAATATACTTTAATGTGGGCGATTAGCTGTTGCTTTCGTAATGCTCCGTTTGCCTTTGCTGCATCCCGGTGGATTCCGAACATGGCAGGATGGTGATCCTTTGGTGGATTCTTTCACCACCCTGCCAGTTTCGGGAATTCTTTTGTCCTCGCGCTGCCAACATTCCATTGAGGATGCGTGCGCAACTGGCGACGGACATTACAAACGCAATTATAGTATAGATATGTACCATTTAAACTGTTGTACTTTTAAAAGTATAAATTATGCCAGCTATGCACAATTGAGGAGTAAAATAGAACATTTGATTTGGAATATATATATATATATATTTATTTATTTTTACATTGAATTTTAAGTACAATTCACATCTTTTCAAAGCTACAAATGTTTCCAATTCCAATTTGAATTCCATGGGAAAGAATGTTCAGATCTCATGCTGATGTGTTTATCTTGTTAGCTGTCAAGATGAGTAAGTATGTGAGATGAATGCTATCATTCTGCTGGAATGAAGAATTACTTACCATTCAAGAAAACTGACAAAATAGAGGCATTTTCAGTATTAATTTGTCAAATTTGTATTAATCCATTGTTCTAAAATAGCTGTGATTGACCTGATATCAAACTTGCAAGCAGACCATGATTATATGTCTGGCATTTGGCCACTTGCTGTTCGAAAGGCCCATGATGAGCTAGTACAACCCTTTCTTCATGTACCAGTGGATATAGAGGCATACAGATGAGTGTAATATATATATAATTATTATTTTGCACAGACAGGGGAGGCCAACCTCCTAATATCACATATAAAAATATATATTCAGCCACAAGTATAAAAAATAGCTTACTCTAGGGTCAAAGTAAAAAGAGACCAAACTTTGACCTTAATGAAGGTCATTTTAAAATGTGTGGCTTGACTTCCCTTTATATATGTTTTTTCAATAGCAAAACGTTACCCACAATGTGGCCTTAAATCTGCAGACAAAAAGCTAGCATGGGTAATTAAAGGGACATTATATTTATTTTCAGCTCCAAAATTACTGCATAGATCATTTAACCACCAGTATTTATCCCATGTACATCTATTTTTTTTTCTAACAAATTTGAAGTAATTTTTAAAAGATATTAATTCCACTGCCCACAAAATGAGCAATTATATGCTCTAAAAAATATGATAAGCACAACTGTTCTGTAACTGTGCACATGCATATTTCGACTAGCCTGCAGCTCACTCTCCTCATTCGGAATGTGTTCAAGATTTGGTGCATTCCTGATCTGCTAATCAACCACTGAGCCATCCTTGCTATGGCCCTGATATTTTAATAGATCATCAGACCCAAAAGAAATGGCCTTTTTGACCCACCAGTCTCGCAATTCGTGCACCTAATAATATTTTAAAAGAAAGTGGGCTGACCTCTCTGACCTGACAGTTGGTGATATGCCTTCCATAGGTAACAATTGGGACTGCAGTTTCAGTAAAGGTCCACCAATATTTCAAGTCATCTCGGATCTATACTGGGGGGACTGTATTCAAAGTATGTTTGCACAGCATAGACTGTACGTTTGCTAAAACAAATAAATGTTTTTGTGTGTTACCAGTTCAACATTCAAGACAAAACAGGAATGCACACTGGTGAATTTCAGTCTCCAATATAATAATTATTTAAATATACATGTACTAGTCCTAAAGTCCGTTCACACTGGCCATTTTTTGCAGTACAGCGGTCCCACCCCTTGCGCTCTCTCCCTCCCCCTCTCTTTTGCTCTTTCTCTCCCCCCCTCTCTTTTGCTCTCTCTCCCCCCTCTTTTGTGCTCTCTCCCCCTCTCTTTTGCACTCTCTCTTGCGCCACCTCTTTTGCTCTCTCTAGCCCCTCTCTTTGGCTCTCTCAATCCCCCCTCTCTTTTGCTCTCTCTCCCCTCTCTTTTGCTCTTTCCCCTCTCTTTTTGTTCCCTCTCTCCCCCCTCTCTTTTGCTTTTTCTCTCCCTTCTCTTTTGCTCTCTCCCCCTCTCTTTTGCGCTCTCTCTCTCTCTCTCCCTCTCTTTTGCGCTCTCTCCCCCTCTCTTTTGTGCTCTCTCTCCCATCTCTCTTTTGCGCTCTCTCCCTCCCTCTCTTTTGTGCTCTCTCTCTCCCCTTCTCTTTTGCGCTCTCTCTCCCCCTCTATTTTGCGCTCTCTCTCTCCCCCCCTCTTTTGTGCTCTCTCTCCCCTTCTCTTTTGTGCTCTCTCTCCCCCTCTCTTTTGCACTCTCTCTCTCCCCCTCTCTTTTGCGCTCTCTCCTCCTTCTTTTGCAATCTCTCCCTCCTCTCTTTTGCGCTCTCTCTCTCTCCCTCCTCTCTTTTGCGCTCTCTGTCTCCCTCCTCTCTTTTGCGCTCTCTCTTCCCCCTCTCTTTTGTGCTCTCTCTCTCCCCCCTCTCTTTTGCTCTGTCTCTCTCCTCATCCCTCTCTTTTGCTCTTTCTCCCCCTCTCTTTTGCACTCTCTCTCTTTCCCACCTCTCTTTTGTGCTCTCTCTCTCTCCCCCTCTCTTTTGCATGCTCTCTCTCTCCCCCTCTCTTTGCATGCTCTCTCTCCCCCCTCTCTCTCTCCCCCCTCTCTTTTGCATGCTCTCTCTCCCCCCTCTCTCTCTCCCCCTCTCTTTTGCACTCTCTCTCTCTCCCCCTCTCTTTTGCGCTCTCTCTCTCCCCCTCTCTTTTGCGCTCTCTCTCTTCCCCACCTCTCTTTTGCTCTCTCCATTCCTCTCTTTTGTTCTCTCTCTCCCTCTCTTTTGCTCTCTCTTCCCCCTCTTATTTTCTCTCTCCCCCTCTTTTTTGCGCTCTCTCTCTTCCCTCTATTTTGCTCATTCCCATCTCTTTTGCTCTTTCCCCTCTATTTTACTCTCTCTCGCCCCTCTCTTGCTCTTTCCCATCTATTTTGTTCTCTCCCCCTCTCTTTCTATCTCTCTCCCCTTCTCTTTCTATCTCTCTCCCCTCTATCCCTCTCTCAAGCGTGACTGCGCATGGCCACGGCCCGCCAGGCCACGTCCCGTCACGTCAGCCACGCCCACTTTTGCGCGCACCGTCTGTTCAGGAAGGGACTCTAAGACCAAGTGTGTTTGTCCTCACGCGCAGTCTCTACTGCGCATGACAGCTTCGGACAAACACACTTGGCTATTTATTATATAGGATTAGAAAACATGCTTCTAGTAAAAGCTATAGCTGTTTCAAGAATGTATTAAAGTATGCTCCATTCACCAGCATTTTAAACACAGCACTTGGTCAGAGAGTCTATGCTTGTATCATCTTGTAATTACTGAATTTACATAATTACTGACATGATACAAGCACTATTGGCTCTATGAGCAGCTGCAGCATTTAAAATGCTGGTGCACTGACAATATCTAGCTATGCTTCACATGCACGTGCACAGAAAAATGCTAACATTAAATAGTGATTACTTTTACTAGAAACATTTTTGCCAATATATGTATAATGTAAATATGTTTTAATTCAAAGGTGTAATTAATCTATATGCATTTCAATTTTGAACAGAATGTCCCTTCGCTATACATTCAGTAGATTTCTGACCAGGGAAATTCTTGCCACTAAAAAAGGTGGCGAGACTTATGTGACTGAAAATGTGCTTTAAGATGAAGGACAGTGCTTTTAAAATTAGAAACTCTCAGCAATGTTTCCCCATTAAAATACTCCCATGGAGCACCCATGAAACTCCTACGTAATGCCTATATATTCATCATGTCTACAATCTCCATTGTTAATAAAGACCAAAGAAACAAACCTTACTATTAACCACTGGCCTTTAACGCCGTTAGGACAGCATTGAACGTTGTTTAGATTTTACCCCTTGTAATATATAAAAGCCATGTGTCTTGACTGGTGTTTGTATGGGATGAGTCACTCTCTACTGCACTAAGCCTTGTCTGGTGATTGTATGGGAGGGAAAGTGCTTCTTGCACTGCTGAGCTTAATATCTGTGGAACACTTGGATTAAATAAAAGTAGAAGTGCAGAAGTCCCTTACCCGCAACATAATATACAAAGACTCAGCCCCCATAAGACATAGGAGGCGGATTTGTGTATCACACCACTTAAATATCAAGGAAGAAAAGCTGGTCGCAAAAACGTCTCTCAGCAAGGATAATAAGATTAGATATACACTCCTGCTTACCTTACCGCATTTGATATAGGTATATAGTACCTTAAAAAATATAAACTTAGGGCGCAGCCAAGGTAATTTCATAGAATCTCATACTGGGTACTACCTAAGGGTTACCTCAAGATGGACTTTTAATAACGTTTTGAAAAAAAATTACTTTTTTTTTTATACATACTCTATAAACTTCATTTGAAAATTGCAATTTTGTTTATACAATTTTAATTCAGGTATACAGCCCTAAACTCCTGATTAGATCAACAGCCTATCAAATAACTGTGGGTTTTAAAATTGCTTTGTGGAAAATTGTCAAATATTGCTGTGTTGAAATTTGTCAAATATTGATACTATTAATACTGATACGCATGAAATCAATATTAGATCAATTTAAGAATATTTAGATTACAAGGTTGGCCAACCTATCAGGCTCATTTGTACATAAGAATCTCAAACTCACATTTTTTTAAAAAAACTTTTTTGTTTTTACTAAAATAAAAAATAAAAAATATTCTGTACAAAATCTTATCTGGTGTCCTAGAATAGATTTCTATTTACATTTTTTATATATATTTTTTTTATTTTCATATTTTTTATATCTTAAAAATCTCCTTAAGGTATTAGCTCTATTTAGAGCGCCCTTTACTATAAACTACTCTTCTTACAATTCCCCCTGAGAAGCATAGAGGAAGCTTCTAATAGTGAAAGGAGCTTATACCCACTGGCACAAAATCTATATATCTTTTGACATAGAGGCATGGATCACAGCAACAGATGCACTTTGTGAATAGCAAACTCAAAATGTCAAAGTAGCAATAATCTACACCTCAAATCTTGTTTCATTAATTAGACGCCAGGTTTGCCAACTTCAAAATCTAATTTTTGTTGACGTCATTAATCTAGGGTTTTAGATACTTTTTCCAACCTATACTGTGAATATTCGAATGATATATTCAATATATACAAGAACAATACAATAATATTTTTGTTATTAGTTAAATATTTATTAATTACTGTAAGTTAAACCATCAATCTAAAGGGTTCGGACACTTTTACTTGCCACTGTATATATAAGGGCAATCTTCACACACTTTTTTAAATCAATAATTTTTTATTGAGGTTGTGCAAATAAACCATCATAAAGGAATTTGAATAATACTTAAGAATACAGAAATTGCAGTGTTACAGTAGACATTGATAATTATGAAATCTGCAAGGTGAATTGTGAAAAATATACAGTACAGTATATCTGGAACCTCCATTTTAAAAGATTTTTTAGTATGTTTCCTCACTGGTCATAAAAGGCAACTCTTGTACCCATTGACACTTATAAGATATAGAGGAGGAAAGTTGGCATTTGCGATGGTCACTTTTGGACCTAGCATTTTAGTTAAATACTAGCTACTGATACATTAAATGTTACAATAATAAATGAGGTGAGTATATAATACAATGATGAACTTAAAGTATAGTGACTAGCATATAATATTATAAACACATGTGCTAACTATATAAAAATATTTGCAGAAACAAAGAAATTATGTGGCTATAACAATGAAACATTTTAGAACAAACTAACAGCTAAGACTAGTATTTAGCCATTTCCTAACTTAGTAATGGGTCTGTCTTGGACCCCAATGCATATAGAAGGGTAATTTTTAGGTGTATGTAGATGAGAGGCCTAGTTTTGTATCTATGAATGGTGCAGCATATAGATATTAACAGACCTACCTATCTGTAATATAACCAATAACAAAATAGATCTAACATTGTTAAGATCAGATCCTCTTATTTTAGAACAGATGCAGTATGAGGCTATACAATCAGTACTGGGATGAGTTAGGGATTCGCTGTCTGAGGAGGGGAGATAAACGTGACTATATCACAACTGTATATGAACTAAATAATATCTACTTTAATACAAGTGTAACCATGTTTAACTTATGTGAACAGTAATATACATGAGGAGGGAGCTATCAAGATCCAAAATACAGTGAAATTATGTGTTTAGAAATAAATGTCACCTGACACCAGTTTCAGGTCTATGCAGTGACTGTAGCCGGTAAAGTCAATTTATGCGCTTGTCAATCGAGATATCTGAGGAGTGATGAGAAAATACTTGGAAAAGTTGTATGTTGTGGCACTCCTAAGAAACTCTCCAGCAAACATATACACCACCATCCCCTTTAGCGTGCATATGATCAAGGGAAGCTGTACATAGAGAAGGCACTGTGATGTCCGGTAGTTTAAAGTTAAGGTCTTTCCCTAACATAGCCATCAGCACTGAGTCCCACCACTCCTCAAACACTGTAAGAAAGCACCTGGGGGTATCCTGCAGAGGTGTCATCACATGGATCTTCAAGCTGCTCAAATTCTCCTTCGGGAGGTCGTCCGCATCCCCCTCACCTGGGAAACAGGACCACAAGTGATGTTCACTTGTCCTGCATGGATCATCTGCATAGTGAGTAGGTACTGATTCTGGTGCATTCATTCTTGCGGTTCTCTGTGTGTTGTAATGGCATGTAGCGAGATAGATCTCATCCGCCATTTTGGACTCTGGGTTCACGTCCGCTGAGTTAGAGGTCTGTGTAAGAAGTAGAAGATCCTCAAAATGGTCTTGTATCTTCTATTCAAGTTCAACCAATAGTGTCTGCGCCAACATATAGAAAGCCTCCATTTTGTCTCAGTGTAGTCTTAGCTGTTTTACCCGGGTTACCAGGGAGGGGGGGAGTTAAGAGATGACAATAAGGCTGCTGCCAAAATCTTCAACCGTCGGGAACAGGACTCCTCATGGGATAATATGCATAAAGTTTATATCTAGTGATGCCATATGAGCTGGCTTAGATTATGCTTAGTGACCTGAATATCGATGTCTCAGTTATAATGCAATAATTGGCGGATTATTGGAATGGAGAGAGGATCTCCCGTTTTTGAGACCTAGTATGGCTGCCACCTAGACACGCCCCCTTCACACACTTTTTATTTGTGCAGCATGACAATGCAAGGATACCTCTTCCTCCGATGTCACGCTGTGCGAATTTTTGCTGGAACCCTGGCAGGTGGCATTGGAGGTGAGAGAGCACTTCTGTCTGGATATATGTATATGTTTATGTGTGTGTGTGTGTGTGTGTGTGTGTGTGTGTGTGTGTGTGTGTGTAATAAAGTGAAATGATGAAGCTAATCATTTTGAAAAAAAAGGTTTGAATTGTATTGCAGGTAAACAAGGCAACAATGCAGTCTTTAGATGCTGCTTGTAGCTCAAAACATAATAAATATAAGAAACATAAAAATACTTTCTAAATTATGAATTTCCTAGTGTGACGAGTATGCACCCAGCCGCCACTATGGGGAGGGTGTGGGCATGAAAGGGTTAATAGCACTCAGCCACTGGTTCCCTTACACCTTTAACTCTGCAAAGGACCTAAAGGGACACCAAATTAGCCCCCAAATCCTGCCTACACCACGCCAGATTAAAAATGCTGCTACCACCAAGAGTTTTGAATAAGGGTGTCTTGGAAACCCAATAACACGCACAACTAGCAATTAGGCAACATGATTTTAACGTTGTCTTTTCAGAGGGGGAATTCAGATATTAGAGCCCAAAGACTGAATTTGATTATTATATGTTTAATAACAAAAGACAAATACAGGTTACATAGTGCCAAATTACAAAACATGGAAATAACAAGCTATGCAAAAATACAGTTCTTTAAAATAAAATGGGACAAACTAAAACACAATACATTCACTTTAAACATATTACCAAGTTTATTTAGGTATATGGTAGAACCTCTTTCTGATGTTACTTCTTCTGTCTAAGGCAAGTTCTGAATACTTTTTCTGTTACATTCAATTATATCTCAGTCTCCCTTTGTCTTGTCAAGACCACTGCCCTTGTGTTAATTTACGACTATCAAAAATTTTTCTTGCAAGGCAAACCATGGTACAAGATATAGTAGGCACTAGGAGGAGTGGGGTCTTTAGATTACTGCATTACTTAACAAACACAGATCTTGCACAAAGAAAGAACAGTTCTGATTAACACTGGCAATGCTGAGACATACCACCTCTGCTGGGTAGCTAATCCAGGTATTAACTACTCCTCATGATTTTATCATGACACCTAGATTTTGCACATTTAAATAAGAGCATATACTCATGATTTTTATATATTTTTTGTGCGAGGTTTAAACTTTGGCTTTAACAAAGTTTCTTGCTCTGAATTAAACTCTAAATGGGAATCTAGCATTTCATTTTCACACACACTAATACTAAACATAATAAGAAAAACAGAATTTGGAATTACATAGGAGGAAAAATATATATTAAATTCTAGATTAAGCTTTTTTATGTATACATTGCCCCATGGTATACAGGTTCTGTATTGAGATTCTATTATTAAACATTTTAAAAATATTTTTAAAATAATTTAGCTTCATTTTAAAAAAATAATAATAATAATTTAGCTTAATTTTTTCTATTATTATTGTTGTAAACCAATTCAAACAGCCATATGAGAAGGATCATACAATGAATTACAGTGTTACTATATATTACAATTCTATATCAGCAACAAAAGTTGGCAAAATAAAAATATTTTTGAAAATGAAAAAGTGTATATTTTTTTAAAACTTTTTGTATAGAGTTTTGTTTTGTTTGAAGAAATGAGAAATGTATAAGAATGTTGTATTATGTGAACAATAAAGGAAGAAGACAGTATAAGCCAATTACACTGTAACAATATTTTGCTAAATTAAAAACAATTTTCTACTTGCAAACAGTTGGCACTCTATCAAAGTCAATACGCATATTTGCTTATTGCAATGTTTGCTTTATAAAGATTCTCTCCAGTAGTGGCAGTGATGGAGGAATCTCATTTAAATTGTTTGTTAAAAATAGACTATGGTTTCAGAAACTCCATTATTACATTCTGAACAAACTTTAGGATAAAGTTATTTTAGGTCATGTATCTATCAGATCCAAACAATTGCTGTTATTACATTTGCAAAAGGTCTATTTCAAAGAATCTAAAACAGACTTGTCCAACCTCTTAAGTACCTATTCTCTATATTAAAAATATCCAGTTTGCTTAAACTCTACTCATTGGAACGCCCTTATTATGACTATAGCTCTTCTCTAAACCCTTTTCCCCTCTGCAATGTTCTTTTTAGTAAGTGGTTCTCAAACTGTACTTCCTAAATGTCAAATTTTAAAAGCACCTAAAAACTAAAATGCAACAACATTTTTCTTTTAATAAAAAAAAAAGTATTTCATCGTGATACAGAGTTTAACACATTATGAGACCCATGTACTAACTGATGGATGCAGCAAGCTGGCAGTGGACACTGTTCCTCCACTGCCCTCAGCTATCAATGAGTTAAAGCTAATAGGAACTGTGTTATATGCTTATTATAACATAGTTCCCATAAGGTTTAACTCTTTCCTTTCATTAGCTCTTTGTTTGTTGCTTGTATGTATATTTTTGTCTGGGTGAGAGATGAGTTGTGCAAAGTTTTTCAGTTCCGCGGTCCTGGATGAAGATAAAAGAGGTTGTAAAAAGACTTCACCACCAGACTTCAGGAACCATGAGTACCTATCTGGGGGTTAGACTTAAGTTTAAAAAAAAATAAAAAAATTATTATTTTTTTAGATTAGGGATTTTGGAAAATTGTAAAAGAGCTGAATGTCCTTTTAAGGGCAGTAAAAGAGCTGCATGCGCTTTTAAGGGTAATGCCCATGCAAATGCCCCTTTAGGGGCAATGGGTAGTTTAGGATTTTTTAGTGTTAGGTTTTTTTTTAAAGGTAAAAGAGCAGTTTAATTTAGGGCAATGTCCTACAAAAGGCCTTTTTAAGGGCTATTGCTAGTTTAGTATTAGATTAGGGTGTGTTTTTATTTTGGGGGGGGGGCTTTTTTATTTTCCTAGGGATTAGGTTTAATTTTTTTGATTTTTTGATAATTTGGTTTATTATTTTGTGTAATGTTAGACTTTTTTATTTTTTGTAATTCAAGTTTAATTTAAACTTAGTTTTTTTTTATTTTCAAAGTAATGTTAAGTTTTCTATTTTAATTGTAATTTAGGATTATTTTAATTTATGTAATGGGGTTAATTTAGGGGAAGCAAGCCCTGAGTTGGGTAAGAGTGAATCCTCATGTTTTATAAAAGAATAATTTTTAAAGAAATTGCCATACTATAATTGTTTGTTGGTACAAATTTAGTGTCTCTAGATGATGATGAGGCATAACCTTCTTTACCTGAGAGTATTACTTGCTAATGTCATTCTACGCATGATGTTCTACAAAAAACAGATGAATATAACAACTTATATATTTTGATCTATTAAGGAAAGGTGTTAGAAAGAATTGGAAAAGATCCAAAACAGAAATACACATTAAAGGGACAGTAAAGGCATAATTAGACATTATTTGGAGGACAGTGCACACTTGCTACAATCATTAGATTCTATTGCTTGGCAACCCAACTTCTCATGGGTAGTTGTGGACATTACATCTATTTATACATGCATACATCAGCAACTTGGAATACAAGCAGTAGATTTTTTTTCTAGAACGAGAAATGGGATTGGATACCACAATACAACATTATATAGGTGATGTGTTGAAATTCTTGCTCTCACATAATTTTTTTCATGTTCGATGGTAGTTACTATTGGCAAATCCAAGCCCGGACTTGCCATAAGGCATGCCGGGCAAATGCCCGGTGGGCCACTGGGTCCTTTAGCCCCACCCACCTACCGGATACCTTAGCCCCACCGACCAGATCCCCATTGCCCCAAGACACTTGTGCTGCAGGATTAGTAAAAAAAAAATAAAAAATTGGCTTTTCTATTGGCTCCTACGCTGTCATGTGACACAAATACTTCTCCAATAACAGATAAATGCTGCTGCATGTGCTAAAGTAACTGAGGCACCGTGGAGCAGCGTGTATCTGGTATTGGATCGCAGCAGCTGATGCAGGCATGAGGAACTACTGATACTGCTGTCTGCTCCATGGGAAAACACCAGCAAGGTCTGTTTGTTTATTTATTAATGTCACTATCCTGCATAGTTACATGCAGTATATAACCCACACATCCCATATACACATTCCTCCTACTTATTCAAGTGAATCAATCTGCAATGGGTGAAATATGATTCCAGGCACCAAGAGAACTCAGAGACAGAGTTTATCATTGCTAAGGAGGAGCAAGGGAGGGAGGGAAATTGGAGGGCTGGACTCAGGCTGATCGATACAGATTCCAGATCAAGCAAGGTGAGGAAAAGGAATGAGAGTGCTAGGGACAACACATTGTGTGTAACAGGAGGAAACACAGCAAAGTCACAGAGTGAGAGGAATATGGAGAGTATTATAAAATATATCGTCAGTCTGTGAACCTGTGGAGTGAGAGTGCTAGGGTAATTAGATTGATGTGCAGGTAATGATGCCTTGTCAAGGACCTATGTAGTGCAGTGATAGTGCCCCTGTCTCTTATTACACAATCCAGGGATTTCAAGGTGCCATAAAAGGAATATAAGTTCAGCTCAATCGCAGTCACAATCCAGAGAACAGGCTAATTGGAAGTTGGGAGTATTTGAAGAGACATTGCACTAATTTATTTTCTCTGTTGTATTTAAAATATGTTACAGCCTTTTGTTTTGTAAAAACAGATGTGCATGTACTGAACAAACCTATTTTACACTAGGCTTGTCCAGGCAATGGATATACTCCAGTAATGTGCAATTTAGTTTAAACAGCTTTGTTTTTTACTTTGTCATGTGTATATACACAGTATATATATTTCATCTAATTGACCTGTTCCTTTCTCAGAGTTGTAATTTTTTTTACCTACAATTATTATTTTTTCTGGCACGGACATTTATTAGAGGTCCCTCTGCTTTTAATAATGGAACCCTGTGTGCCCTCTACATATTGTTTATGGAGATGCCTGTTTATGTGGAATGCTCACTGTTAAATTTCAAGTATGATTCAATGCATTTATTTCAATTTCTAAAAATACTAATTCAATTACAAGCTCTCTTGGGAGCAGGACCCTTTTGTCACAATCTGTGTGTGAGTCTGGGTGTGAAATAGTGTATTTGAGTGTGTGTATTTTGTGTGGTGTTGTGTGTGCAGTTTATGGTATTGTGTGTGCAGTGTTTGGTACTGTCTGTGTGGTGTAGTACTGTATGTGGTGTGCTGTGTGCAGTCTGTAGTATTGTGTGTGACATGGTAAGTGTGGGGTGTGGTATTGGGTGTGCTGTGTGCATTTTGTGGTATTGTGTGTGGTGTGGTTATATGTGTGTGATATGGTATTGTGTGCGCTATTGTGTGTGGTAATGTGTGGTATTGTGTGTGTGGGGTAGTATTGTGTGTGGTATTATGTGCGGTAATGTGTGCACTATTGTGTGTGGTATTGTGTGGTGTAGTATTGTGTGTGGTATTATGTGTGGTGTGGTATTGTGTGCATGTGTGTTGTGTGCGTGCATATGAATGTGTGTATGTGTTGTGTGCGTGCATATGAGTGTGTGTATGTGTTGTGTGCGTGCATATGAGTGTGTGTATGTGTGTCTGATGTGCGTGCATATGAGTGTGTGTATGTGTGGTGTGCGTGCATATGAGTGTGTATATGTGTGTCTGGTGTGTGTGCATATGAGTGTGTGTATGTGTGGTGTGCGTGCATATGAGTGTGTGTATGTGTGTTGTGGGTGCATATGAGTGTGTATGTGTGGTGTGCGTATATGAGTGTGTGTATGTGTGGTGTGCGTGCATATGAGTGTGTGTATGTGTGGTGTGCATGCATATGAGTGTGTGTATGTGTGTCTGGTGTGCGTGCATATGAGTGTGTGTATGTGTGGTGTGCGTGCATACGAGTGTGTATATGTGTGGTGTGCGTATATGAGTGTGTGTATGTGTGGTGTGCGTGCATATGAGTGTGTGTATGTGTGGTGTGCGTGCATATGAGTGTGTGTATGTGTAGTGTGTGTGCATATGAGTGTGTGTATGTGTGGTGTGCGTGCATATGAGTGTGTGTATGTGTGGTGTGCGTATATGAGTGTGTGTATGTGTGGTGTGTGTGCATATGAGTGTGTATATGTGTGGTGTGCGTGGATATGAGTGTGTGTATGTGTGGTGTGTGTGCATATGAGTGTGTATATGTGTGGTGTGCGTGCATATGAGTGTGTGTATGTGTGGTGTGTGTGCATATGAGTGTGTGTGTATGTGTGGTGTGTGTGCATATGAGTGTGTGTATGTGTGGTGTGCGTGCATATGAGTGTGTGTATGTGTGGTGTGCGTGCATATGAGTGTGTGTATGTGTGGTGTGCGTGCATATGAGTGTGTGTATGTGTGGTGTGTGTACATATGAGTGTGTGTATGTGTGGTGTGTGTGCATATGAGTGTGTATATGTGTGGTGTGCGTATATGAGTGTGTGTATGTGTGGTGTGCGTGCATATGAGTGTGTGTATGTGTGGTGTGCGCGCATATGAGTGTGTGTATGTGTGGTGTGTGTGCATATGAGTGTGTGTATGTGTGGTGTGTGTGCATATGAGTGTGTGTATGTGTGGTGTGCGGGCATATGAGTATGTATATGTGTGGTGTGCGGGCATATGAGTGTGTGTATGTGTGGTGTGCGGGCATATGAGTGTGTATATGTGTGGTGTGCGGGCATATGAGTGTGTGTATGTGTGGTGTGCGTGCATATGAGTGTGTGTATGTGTGGTGTGCGGGCATATGAGTGTGTGTATGTGTGGTGTGCGGGCATATGAGTGTGTGTATGTGTAATGTGCATGCATGTACTTGTTTATATGTGTGGTGTGCGTGCATATGAGTGTGTGTATGTGTGGTGTGCGTGCATATGAGTGTGTGTATGTGTGGTGTGTGTGCATATGAGTGTGTGTATGTGTGGTGTGCGTGCATATGAGTGTGTGTATGTGTGGTGTGTGTGCATATGAGTGTGTGTATGTGTGGTGTGCGTGCATATGAGTGTGTGTATGTGTGGTGTGTGTGCATATGAGTGTGTGTATGTGTGGTGTGCGTGCATATGAGTGTGTGTATGTGTGGTGTGTGTGCATATGAGTGTGTGTATGTGTGGTGTGTGTGTATATGAGTGTGTGTATGTGTGGTGTGCGTGCATATGAGTGTGTGTATGTGTGGTGTGCGTGCATATGAGTGTGTGTATGTGTGGTGTGTGTGCATATGAGTGTGTGTATGTGTGGTGTGTGTGCATATGAGTGTGTGTATGTGTGGTGTGTGTATATGAGTGTGTGTATGTGTGGTGTGCGGGCATATGAGTGTGTGTATGTGTGGTGTGCGTGCATATGAGTGTGTATATGTGTGGTGTGCTTGCTTATGAGTGTATGTATGTGTGGTGTGTGTGTATGTATATGTGTAATGTGCATGCATGTACTTATTTATATGTGTGGTGTGCGTGCATATGAGTGTGTGTATGTGTGGTGTGCTTGCTTATGAGTGTATGTATGTGTGGTGTGTGTGTATGTATATGTGTAATGTGCATGCATGTACTTGTTTATATGTGTGGTGTGCGTGCATATGAGTGTGTGTATGTGGCCGGAAAAATCAAAAATGGGGGAGGAGTGGGCTGCTTTGCCTTAAAATGCCCGTGCCTATTTTTGTTTCCAGTCCGGCCCTGGGCAAATCTGTGGTACAGCCATGGGGGCGAAATTCACCCCAGCCTTTTTCAATCTCTATGTGTCTTTTTCAATCCCTGGCTTGAAGAAATTAATCTTTTTGTACGCTATTTAGATGACCTTTTGGTCATACTAAAGAAAAACTATAAATGATGCAGAATTTGATGAATTTCTCTAATACCTAAATCAGTCAGAATCATTTGAGTCTGAGATTCACTGGCATCTTTAGTCAACACATGGTGAATTACTTAGATCTCACAATACAAATTATGGACAATGTAATTGTAACTAAAACTTACAGAAAACTCACTGCAGGCAATACTATCCTGCATGCATAAACCCAACATACCAAACATTTTATTAGAGCTATCCACAAGGGTCAGTTTATCAGACTTAAAAGAAACACTAAATCAGAAGCCATATATGAAGAACAATCCTTGGAATTAAAGAACAGACTAATACGTAGAGGGTATGATGAGGCCCAACTAGAACATTTTTTGAAATTAAGTAAAAACATACGAAGTAAGACAACATAAAAACAGGGTTACTAAGGGCCAGAAAGAGGGAAACTTCAAAGATGCCATAGTTTTCACGACAGAGTACTCTCAACAATATTCTGAAAAAGCATATGCACATATTATCAGGGGATGGAATTTTTAAACCATACATCAATAACAGTAAATTTGTTCCCAAAAAAACAAGAACACTAGCGCAAAGGTTGTCTCCGAGTATGATTGAAAACAACAGAGCTCCTAGGACATCTTAATTGAGTAAAATTTTAGATGTGAAAGCAGAAACTGCCATATGTGTGCTCATGTACTATTAGGACAAAATTTCACTAGTAGGGTCAGTCATCAGCAGTATAGTATCAATTTCTATGCTAACTGCAGTGCAACATTTGTAATCTATTTGCTCACTTGCATCCTTTGTCATTGTCAGTACGTAGGACAAACCTCGAGAGAGATAAGAAAAAGGTTTTGTGAGCACATGAGAGACGTAAAAAACTATGGCCTAGATTACGAGTTGTGCGTTAAGGTTAAAAAGCAGCGTTAAGAGGTCCTGATGCTGTTTTTTAACGCCTGCTGGTATTACGAGTCTTGCAGGTACAGGTGTACCGCTCACTTTTTTTGGCCAGACTCGGAAATACCGCAAATCCACTTACGTAAATTACGTAGCCTATATTTTCAATGGGACTTGCATAGCGCCTGTATTACAAGTCTTCCAAAAAGTGAGCGGTACACCCTCTCCTGTCAAGACTGGTACCACATTTAAAAGTCAGTAGTTAAGAGTTTTACACTACAACGCCGTAGCATAAAACTCGTAACTAAAGTGCTAAAAAGTACACTAACACCCATAAACTACCTATTAACCCCTAAACCGAGGCCTCCCCACATAGCAAACACTAAAATAAATATTTTAACCCCTAATCTGCTGAACCGGACATCGCCGCCACTATAATAAATATATTAACCCCTAAACCGCCGCACTCCCTCATCGCAAACACTAGTTAAATATTATTAACCCCTAATCTGCCGTCCCTAACATCGCCGCCACCTACCTACATTTATTAACCCCTAATCTGCCTCCCCCAACGTCGTCGCCACTATATTAAATGTATTAACCCCTAAACCTAAGTCTAACCCTAACCCCCCTAACTTAAATATAATTACAATAAATCTAAATAAAATTACAACAATTAACTAAATAATTCCTATTTAAAACTAAATACTTACCTGTAAAATAAACCCTAAGCTAGCTACAATATAACTAATAGTTACATTGTATCTAGCTTAGGGTTTATTTTTATTTTGCAGGCAACTTTGTATTTATTTTAACTAGGTAGAATAGTTATTAAATAGTTATTAACTATTTAATAACTACCTAGTTAAAATAAAGACAAATTTACCTGTAAAATAAAACCTAACCAAAGTTACACTAACACCTAACACTACACTATAATTAAATAAATTAACAAAATTAAATACAATTAATTACAATTAAATAAAATTATCTAAAGTACGATAAAAAAACACTAAATTACAGAATATAATAAAGAAATTACAAGATTTTTAAATAATTACACCTACTCTAATCCCCCTAACAAAATAAAAAATCCCCCCAAAATAAAAAAAAAAAACACTACCCTACACTAAATTACAAATAGCCCTTAAAAGGGCCTTTTACGGGGCATTGCCCCAAAGTAATCAGCTCTTTTACCTGAAAAAAAATTACAATTCCCCCCACAACATTAAAACCCACCACCCACACAACCAACCCTACTCTAAAACCCACCCAATCCCCCCTTAAAAAAACTAACACTAACCCCCTGAAGATCACCTTATTGGGAGACGTCTTCACCCAACCGGGCCGAAGTCCTCAACGAAGCCGGGATAAGTCTTCATCCAACCAGGCAGAAGTGGTCCTCCAGATGGGCAGAAGTCTTCATCCAGACAGCATCTTCTATCTTCATCCATCCGGAGCGGGTCCATCTTCAAGACATCCGACGTGGAGCATCCTCTTCTTTCCACGACCGACAACTGAATGAAGGTTCCTTTAAATGATGTCATCCAAGATGGCGTCCCTTTAATTCCGATTGGCTGATAGAATTCTATCAGCCAATCGGAATTAAGGTAGAAAAAATTCTATTGGCTGATACAATCAGCCAATAGGATTTTTTGTTTAATCCTATTGGCTGATACAATCAACCAATAGGATTGAGCTGGCATTCTATTGGCTGTTCCAATCAGCCAATAGAATGCCAGTTCAATCCTATTGGCTGATTGCATCAGCCAATAGGATTTTTTCTACCTTAATTCCGATTGGCTGATAGAATTCTATCAGCCAATCGGAATTGAAGGGACACCATCTTGGATGACGTCATTTAAAGGAACCTTCATTCAGTCGTCGGCCGTGGAAAGAAGAGGATGCTCCACGTCGGATGTCTTGAAGATGGACCAGCTCCGCGCCGGATGGATGAAGATAGAAGATGCCGTCTGGATGAAGACTTCTGCCCATCTGGAGGACCACTTCTGCCCAGTTGGATGTAGACTTCTGCCCATCTGGAGGACCACTTCTGTCCGGTTGGGTGAAGACGTCTCCCGGTAAGGTGATCTTCAAGGGGTTAGTGTTAGGTTTTTTTAAGGGGGGATTGGGTGGGTTTTTGTCAGGTTTCCTCTTAGAGAATGGTTAATACCATCATCAGACCGTCCCTTTAAGGATTCCAATACTTCAATCACTCCACCCTATATAAACACCACATTGGCCCTTCCCTCATTGCTTAGTATTGAAGTAAATATCTCATTCTTATCCTGAGCCTATTCTGTGAACGCTGTTCACACCTCAGTCTCCCTGCTGCTGCAGATTCACCTGTGAACGCTGTTCACACTGAAGTTACTTTGTTGTTCCTCTCTTAACTGTGAACGCTGTTCACACTTTATTCGCAACATACAGCAAACCTGCTTTAACTCTCATTCTGTGTCAGTCTCTTTCCGGATTTACCCTTCACCTACCTACAACTCAGATCTCCGGTTTCACTTACAGCTCTGCTCTACTTCCAAGTGCTACGCTAACGGCTCTCCTTGCGGTGACGTCACACGCCTGCTGCTCACTCTCTCCGGATCAACCGCTTTCAGTCTGTGTACTCTCTACCACTCCATAATTAGTAAGTGTGCAAATTTGTCTAAGATATATTCACATATCTATTTCTAGATCTCTCACCTGCCTTATTGTACTTTGTTGCCGGATAACTCTGATTAACTACCGCTCAGCTTAACCTTTTATGTTTTCATCTGGCTTTTCCTTATTACCGTATTGACTCTTATTTTTTCATACCATTTTTATGGTTATCAACCGGTTCTACCTATAATACAAGGGGTCATATTCTCTGCCATTTTTTCATGTTTGTGCACATACTTTTTTCTCTTTTTTATGATCTTGCATTCCTTGGGAAAACTAAAGTACATTTCTCCCTGCTGCAATTGTTAGTGCTAATTAGCACATGTGGCAGCAATAGGGTTAATGTGCTTGTAAATCCCTATAACAATTACAGCCTGGTGATACAAGGTAACCACTATTGCTCCTACACTTACAAGTGTGGTTCCCTGTATCTTTTTGCTACAAATTATTATTAGTATCTATTTGACTCAGCAGTTGTGGTTCAGTAGTTCATTCCCTATTGTCTGTATTTTTCTAGATACAAGACTGAGCATTGTGACAGAATACTAAGCCTTTCCAATTATGGACCCAGCTGAGATCAATGTCCAGATGCAAGCATTAAATCAAAGGGTTGACCTTTTAACTACTGGGTTAAATACCCTTAAAGCAGAAAATGATTCACTTAAAGCCTATATTAGGGATGTAGTGGATAAAAGAATCCATTTTACAGAACCGCAGGTTAGCCCCCCAGAAAAGTTCTATGGTGACAGGACCCTCTATAGGGAGTTTAAAAATGCCTGTCTGTTAATGTTTGCGCTCAAGCCACAAATCTACCCTAATGACAGGGTTAGAGTACTCACTACTATATCATATCTTAGAGGAGAGCCACGTACCTGGGCTAATACCTATTTTGAAAGTAATGAAGAGATATTGAATTCTCTTGAGAATTTTTTCATAGCAATGGGTCAACTTTATGAAGATCCTTACAAGCAGCTTACCGCTGAAAATGCTATGAGGGCTCTTAAACAAAAAAAGAGAGTGGTAGAGGACTATATCACAGAATTCAAAAAGTGGGCAAAGGATTCCCAGTGGAACAACCTTTCCCTCAGAAATCAATTCAGATTAGGCCTCTCAGATGGTATTAAGGATGAGCTATCAAGATCAGAGCTCCTTAACACTCTAGAAGAGTTAATGACACTCAGCATAGCTATAGATAGGCGTCTTAGGGAAAGACACCAGGAAAGGTCCAGTCATGACCCTATCTCAAAAAAGCTTGGTACAAGTACACATGTTCAATCATCCAGCAAAAGTTCTACTGAACCTATGGAGATTGGATTCGTAAAAGGACCTTTATCACCCCAAGAAAAACTTAGAAGACGTACTAATAACTTATGTTTATACTGTGCATCTGAGGACCATACAGTCAAGGAATGTCCTTCCCTCTTGAGACAAAATAAGGGTAAGAACCTTTCTCAATCCTTTTGTTGTAACACCCAGCACAGTTCATCCTCTTATCTAAGATTACACCTTCTTTTGCAGTGGGATCAGTTGCGTCTACCCGCCTCCGCGATAATTGACTCTGGAGCCACAGCTTCCTACATTGATAAAGATTTCTGCACTACCAATAAAATACCACTGATGAAAAAAAACTCTCCTGTCTTTTTAAGAGGTATAGATGGGAATCCCATAACCACTGGGCCTGTAGATTACCATACTATCCCCCTACTGGTAACATGTTCTGACCACCATAAGGAATACTTATCATTTGACGTTATTTGTTCTCCTGTTTCACCTATAGTTTTAGGCATTCAATGGTTACATACACATAACCCACAGATTAATTGGAATACATCAACACTTACATTTAATTCTCCTTATTGTATAAAAACCTGTCTCCCAAACAGCATTCTTCAAACTTCTGTAGTGACTACTCATAGTGACATACCTGAGGTTTATAGAGATTTTACAGATGTCTTTAGTAAAAAGGAGGCTGAAAGTCTTCCTCCTCATAGGAAGTACGATTGTCCCATAGAGATCTATCCAGGATCAGAGATTCCCTTTGGACACATATTTCCACTATCAAATTCTGAATTAGAACACCTCAAAACTTATCTGGAAGAGAACTTAAAAAAAGGCTTTATCTGACCTTCCACCTCTCCAGCTGGAGCAGGTATTTTTTTTGTTAAAAATAAAGATGGGACTCTTAGACCCATAGTTGACTATCGTCAATTAAACAAGATCACAGTGAAGAATCGTTACCCCCTACCTCTTATCCCTGAGCTCATTGAGAGACTCGAAGGGGCTAGATTCTTCACGAAGTTAGATCTAAGGGGAGCATACAATCTGGTCCGTATAAGATCTGGCGACGAATGGCTGACGGCGTTTCGTACTCGGTACGGCCTCTTTGAATACGTCGTCATGCCATTCGGGTTGTGTAATGCCCCTGCTACCTTCCAGCATCTGATAAACGACCTATTTAGAGACATCCTAGACGTATTTATAGTTATTTACTTGGATGATATCCTTATATACTCCAAGACCTATGAACAGCATGTACATCATGTTAGACAAGTTTTATCTAGGCTAAGGAGTAATTACTTGTATGTCAAGGCTGAGAAATGCATTTTCAATTCACAAACTATTTCGTTCCTTGGATATGAGATCTCCCCTTCTGGGATTCGTATGGAGGATAAGAAAATAACAGCAATATTAAATTGGCCTACACCAAAGTCCAAACGTCAGGTACAGTGTTTCATGGGGTTTGCTAACTTTTATCGTAAATTTATAAGAAATTTTTCTAAGTTAGCAATACCTCTAACCAGACTTACTAAAGCCAACATACCTTTTAAAAGGACAGTTGAGTCACAGGAAGCTTTTGATTTCTTCAAACAGAAATTCACTAGTGCACCTATTCTACATTTTCCGGACCCTAAACTCCAGTATATTTTAGAGGTCGACGCCTCCAATTATGTGATAGGTGCAGTTTTATCACAAAGGCTCGCCATAACGAAACCTTTACACCCTGTGGCCTTCTACTCACGAACCCTAAGCACCGCTGAACAAAACTACCCCATAGGGGAGAAGGAACTTCTCGCCATAAAACTTTCTCTCGAACATTGGCGTCACCTATTAGAAGGTACTGAATTACCAACTCTGATATATACAGACCACCGTAATCTCCAATACCTGAAAACTACAAGAACCTTATCCGCCAGACAAGTTAGGTGGAACCTCTTTTTCTCACGGTTTAACTTCCTCATTAACTACCGTCCATCCTCAAAAAACCAGAAGGCAGATGCTCTCTCACGAATGCCGGGAGAACCGAATACCTCTCATCCTCAACAGACTGTGATTCCTTCTCAGAACTTTCTTTGTTTTACTTTTGACAGTTTACCTCTTCTTATGAAGGAACAACAAACTGATCAGACTAAACCACTTCCCCCCTTACAACGTAATTCAGAGGGTTGCTACTGTTTCCACAACCGTCTTTATATTCCACCATCTCTTAGAAGATCTCTACTCGAAGCAGTACACGACTCCCCTCTTGCTGGACACCCTGGAATTGCTAAAACTCAAGAATTAGCCAAAAGGAACTATTGGTGGCCAAAGATGAGTAGTGATATTACACAACATGTCTTAACATGTCCTACTTGTACCACTTCTAAGAGGAAAAAACAACCTCCCTATGGTCTTTTACTCCCACTACCAACTCCCAAAAGACCCTGGACTGAAATTGCCTTGGATTTCATAGTCGATTTAGCACTATCCGCAAGAAACAATACTATCCTTGTTGTCGTAGACCTATTCACCAAAATGTGCCATTTCATCCCATTTAACAAGTTACCTACTTCTCTCGAGACTGTTCAGCTCCTCATCAGTCATGTTATCAAACTTCATGGTTTACCTCAAACTATACTATCCGACCGTGGAACTCAATTCTCCAGTAAATTATGGAAGGAATTCTGTAGATTATTCCACATTGATAGACGACTGACCAGTGCATACCACCCACAGTCAAATGGACAAACGGAACGTTGTAACCAATGGCTAGAACAATTCTTGAGGTCCTACTGCTCCACACGACAACATCTCTGGGCAGAATATCTTCCATATGCTGAGTTCTGCTATAATAATACATTACACTCAGCTACTAATCAGACACCATTTTACTCTAACTATGGCTTCCATCCTACATTTCAATTACATCCAACCCAAGATTCTACCTCTCCCACCATTTCTGAGATCTCAAACATCATCTCTTCGAACTTCAAGTGTATTGAGACCTCTATACAGAACGCTAAAACTATGTACAAAAAATATTATGATAGACATAGGACACCACCACCACAATATAAGGTTGGAGATTTGGTCTGGCTCTCGACCAAGAATCTCAGAATGAATTGTCCCTCCAAAAAACTGTCACCTCTCTATGGACCTTATCCAATAGAACACATAATCAATGTCAATGCAGTTCGTCTCACTCTACCTAGTACTTTGAAAATCCACCCAACCTTTCATGTGTCCCTGCTTAAGCCGTACCGTGCTCTGAGGGGATCTTCCAAACCTTCCTACATTCCCCCTGTTCAAATTGATCCGAACCTAGAATACGAAGTTCGAGATATACTGGATTCACGGCTCAGTCATGGCACTCTGCAGTACCTGGTTAGTTGGAAGGGCTACCCTCAGGATGATGATTCTTGGGAACCGGCGACTAACATTTCAGCTCCCAGGTTGATCTCTCGTTTCCATCAGAGGAACCCTGAACGTCCAGCACCTTGAGCTCCGGTGTCGCTCCTTGAAGGGGGGATCCTGTCAGGTTTCCTCTTAGAGAATGGTTAATACCATCATCAGACCGTCCCTTTAAGGATTCCAATACTTCAATCACTCCACCCTATATAAACACCACATTGGCCCTTCCCTCATTGCTTAGTATTGAAGTGAATATCTCATTCTTATCCTGAGCCTATTCTGTGAACGCTGTTCACACCTCAGTCTCCCTGCTGCTGCAGATTCACCTGTGAACGCTGTTCACACTGAAGTTACTTTGTTGTTCCTCTCTTAACTGTGAACGCTGTTCACACTTTATTCGCAACATACAGCAAACCTGCTTTAACTCTCATTCTGTGTCAGTCTCTTTCCGGATTTACCCTTCACCTACCTACAACTCGGATCTCCGGTTTCACTTACAGCTCTGCTCTACTTCCAAGTGCTACGCTAACGGCTCTCCTTGCGGTGACGTCACACGCCTGCTGCTCACTCTCTCCGGATCAACCGCTTTCAGTCTGTGTACTCTCTACCACTCCATAATTAGTAAGTGTGCAAATTTGTCTAAGATATATTCACATATCTATTTCTAGATCTCTCACCTGCCTTATTGTACTTTGTTGCCGGATAACTCTGATTAACTACCGCTCATCTTAACCTTTTATGTTTTCATCTGGCTTTTCTTTATTACCGTATTGACTCTTATTTTTTCATACCATTTTTATGGTTATCAACCGGTTCTACCTATAATACAAGGGGTCATATTCTCTGCCATTTTTTCATGTTTGTGCACATACTTTTTTCTCTTTTTTATGATCTTGCATTCCTTGGGAAAACTAAAGTACATTTCTCCCTGCTGCAATTGTTAGTGCTAATTAGCACATGTGGCAGCAATAGGGTTAATGTGCTTGTAAATCCCTATAACAATTACAGCCTGGTGATACAAGGTAACCACTATTGCTCCTACACTTACAAGTGTGGTTCCCTGTATCTTTTTGCTACAAATTATTATTAGTATCTATTTGACTCAGCAGTTGTGGTTCAGTAGTTCATTCGCTATTGTCTGTATTTTTCTAGATACAAGACTGAGCATTGCGACAGTTTTAGAGTAGGGTTGGTTGTGTGGGTGGTGGGTTTTAATGTTGGGGGGGGATTGTAATTTTTTTTCAGGTAAAAGAGCTGATTACTTTGGGGCAATGACCCGCAAAAGGCCCTTTTAAGGACTATTTGTAATTTAGTGTAGGGTAGGGCTTTTTTTATTTTGGGGGGGCTTTTTTATTTTGTTAGGGGGATTAGGTTAGGCGTATTTAGTTTAAAAATCTGGTAATTTGTTTACTATTTTGTGTCATTTAGTTTTTTGTTTTTTTTGTACTTTAGATAATTTTATTTAATTGTAATTAATTGTATTTAATTTAGGTAATTAATTTAATTATAGTGTAGTGTTAGGTGTAATTGTAACTTAGGTTAGGTTTTATTTTACAGGTAAATGTGTATTTATTTTAGCTAGGTAGTTATTAAATAGTTAATAACTATTTAATAACTATTGTACCTAGTTAAAATAAATAAAAAGTTGCCTGTAAAATAAAAATAAACCCTAAGCTAGCTACAATGTAACTATTAGTTATATTGTAGCTAGCTTAGGGTTTATTTTATAGGTAAGTATTTAGTTTTAAATAGGAATTATTTAGTTAATTGTAGTAATTTTATTTAGATTTATTTAAATTATATTTAAGTTAGGGGGGTTGGGGTTAGACTTAGGTTTAGGGGTTAATAACTTTATTATAGTGGTGGCGACATTGTGGGCGGCAGATTAGGGGTTAATAAATGTAGTTCGGTTGCGGCGACATTGGGGGAGGCAGATTAGGGGTTGATAAATATAATTATGGTTCGGTGATGTTGGGGGCAGCAGATTAGGGGTTCATAACTATAATGTAGGTGACGGCGGTGTCCAGAACGGCAGATTAGGGGTTACTAATATAATGTAGGTGTCGGCGATGTCGGGGGCGGCAGATTAGGGGTTAATAAGTGTAAGATTAGGGGTGTTTAGACTCGGGGTTCATGTTAGGGTGTTAGGTCACGTGTAGACATAACTTTTATTTCCCCATAGGAATCAATGGGGCTGCGTTAGGAGCGTTACGCTGCTTTTTTGCAGGTGTTAGGTTTTTTTTCAGCCGGCTCTCCCCCATTGATTCCTATGGGGAAATCGTGCACAAGCTTGTTTAGCCAGCTCACCGCTAACATAAGCAGCGCTGGTATTGAGGTGAGATGTGGAGCAAAATTTTGCTCTTCGCTCACTTTTTTGTGGTTAACGCCGGGTTTCTAAAAACCCGTAATACCAGCACTGTCTGTAAGTGAGCGGTGAGCATAAACTTCTCGTTAGCACCGCACAGCTTCTAACGCAAAATTCGTAATCTAGGCGTATGTTAAGGAATCTGCTGTAGCCAATCACTATAACAGTGAACATTTTACTAATGTAGCAAATATGTCTGTACAAGTCATAGATATTGCTGTAGTTCCACCTAGGGGTGGTAATAGATAAAAAATCTTAGAAAAGAAATAACTTTTTTGAATTCTAAAATTAAAATTTATGGGGAGGAACAGAGAATGTGATATAAATTACTTCATTGACCACTAAAATGCATTTGTTAAGCATAGATGAGTGGAGGAGTATTTTGTTTGATTTATTTTCCCCTAAACATTTATGATAATCTAAGGTCTTATCTAAGGACTCTTCATTTATTTATTTATTTTTCCAACTGCTAATAACATCATAGGTTTCTCAATGTGCAATAATGGTCTAGATATTAATTTTTTTCATTTTCTAAATATTTTTTCTATGCTGTATATATTTTTCACATGAAATGTTATGCCTGTTTTAGGATCTGCTTTATATATTAGTGTGTATACACATATATATGTGGTCATTTGGAAACATGTTTGCTTTTACTATGTTTTTAATTGGTCACTAATGGGTTAACTCTGTTTGAGATTTGGGTATAAATAGGACACTATCAATGTATGAAAAAGCGCTCTCTAGCGTGCGCGAAATGCGTTAGATGTGCTGTCTGTCCTCCTGTTTCATGTCTGTGCTCTGTTATGAACTATGGACTTTTTTGATGTCCGTTTGATATTTTCTTCAATACATTTTTTTGCATCTTACAGCACCTGTTTGCAGTGCCTGCATTCTCCTTTGACTGATCCTTCTAATTGCAGTGTGATTCAGCTGCCGCAATGGCGCTCCCAGAGAGTGCAGAGGACTTTGGGTGACCTTCCTATAGTGGGTTCACTTCCGCCAGCGTTTGTGCGCATGCTGGTTTGGAGATGCTTATGCCCGTTACTAGACATTCATGATTTAGACAGAGTATACAATTTTCAACAACTTTCCAATTTACTTCTATTATTTAATTTGCTTCATTCTCTTGTTATCCTTTGCTGAGAGGTTTATCTAGGTAAGCTCAGGAGCAGCAAAGAACAGGGGCGGAACTATCAGTGGTGCAGAGATCGCAGTTGCGACCGGGCCCAGCAGGTCCAACCCTGGAGGGGGGCCCTCAGCACAACAAAACTTTTTTTCAAACTTTTTACTTTTTTTTTTACAACAAACATTTTTGTTTCAGTATTTTTTTCAGTGGCTGCGTGCCTGCATAATTTGAACAGTTTTAAATCAGAGCGTTGCCGCAGGTTACCATGGCAACGCTCTGAAACATTTGCTGGCTGCTGACTGAGCGGGAAAGAAGGAGGCTGCGACTCTGCGAGGCAGGAGAATGAGCTGACTGAATCTGACTTTATTGGAACAGCGTGGAAGGTACAGCACATAACACACGTTTCCTGCTGTGACTGAACTCATGGCACAACACAATCTATGGCATAAAGGTGGAAATCACCAGAGGGAGTCAGACTATAAACTAGTATACAGCATGTGTTAAAAAAAACTGCACGGCATTACTTAAAAAATACTGTCAAAATCGTGCACAATGCTGTAAACACACGGGTTTGTACTTTTATTTCACTCAGTATAAAGTATAATTATTTTGAAACTTACAATCCTATTAAATTAATTCGATACTACTATTAGAAATCTCAAAATATTTGAACAAGTGTTAGAAATACAGTGTCTTGCATAGAAGTATATGAGTATGGATCTCAAATTGTGTATTGCTTTCATGAATTAGTGACAATCGGGATATACTAAAAAAGCAATGGCAAAAGTTTCATAGCAACAAAACCAGGAGACGTATAACAGAGATATTTGAGAAGGATATAAGTTTAACCCAAGTACAGTAGCAGTGGAGATGTCAGAATGCAGCCAGTAACCCAGAGTACAGGTCAGCTGCATGTTCTGTTGTGGCCGGTGTTGAAAGTAATTTTTCTCCTTAGCTTAGCTGTGGTAGCTGTAGATTCTCCTCTCAAACTCCCCTGTCAAACGGAGCCGTTAAGACAGCAGTGGGGGTTGGGCTGATCATGCCTGATAGCATAGAGAAGACAACGAAGAAAGGGTTGTAACCCTGTTTATTTGCAACTTGCAGTGTTTTTAGGCTGCTGGTTTTATGGCTGTCTCTCTTAAAACACACAAACTTGACTTGATATTACCATGATGAGGCTGAGGGACAATTGCTGGGTGTATGTGATCCCACCAACAGTTTTCATCCTAGCACTGCTGGAATATTTAATACTTGCAGCTTCTCAGATACAACTACATGGTCTGCACCTACTTAAGTGAAGTCCCTTCCCTCCCCCCTCTCTCTGCCCCTGACAGTTTATTTGAGATAAAACACTGCACAGTTCAGTCCACATAAATCAATAAACAAAGTTAAGAAGGGTAAGAAGCTAGTGCACTAAGTATGCTTTGTTTGTTTGTTGTTAAGAGGAAACTTACTGCAAAAAAAAAAAAAAAAAGCTTTTCAACATTAATTACTATTTGAGGGATGTCTTGCTTATTTTCATTTCACCAAACATGTATATTTTTTTGTCAATTTTTTTTATTTCAGGGAATAATACAGGTCCCTAGTTCTGCTGTTCTGAATTGATGTATTTATATTCTAGATGTACTTGTGCAGTTTATGTCCAATCTCTACTGTATCTGACATCTTTCTATGCCCACCTTTTTTTTCCTGGGCTTCATTCCACTGCAGTGTTAGTTCAGTGAAGAGTGGTGTAAATTAAAATTGCTGGTGTGTGTTTGTAACTGTATGTGTGAAAGTGTGTGTATGTGGCACTATCTGTATGTGAGGCAGTCTGTGTATGTCTGACTAAATGTCTGTGTGACAGTGTGTGTAACTGTGTATGTGGCACTATCTGTATGTGAGGCAGTCTGTGTATGTCTGACTAAATGTCTGTGTGACAGTGTGTGTAACTGTGTATTTGGCCCTATCTGTATGTGAGGCAGTCTGTGTAAGTCTAAATGTCTGTGTAACATGTGCTTGTGTGTATGTACGAGTTACTGTCAGCATGTCTGTGTAGTGTGTGAGAGACTATCAGCAGACATCAGTGTGACCAAATTGAGAGATTGTGTATTACTGCGTGTGTACATCTGACAGCTTGATTAGCTACATGTGCATAACAGGGGTTAGTCTTTCTGTTTTACCCATTGGTGTTTGTGTGTGTATGTATGTATGTATGTGTGTGTGTATGTATGTATGTGACTGTGTGTGTATTTATGCATGTGTGTGTATGTATGTATGTGACTGTGTGTGTATTTATGCATGTGTGTGTGTATGTATGTATGTATGTGACTATGTGTGCATGTATGTATGTATGTGACTGTGTGTGTATTTATGCATGTGTGTATGTATGTATGTATGTGACTATGTGTGCATGTATGTATGTATGTGACTGTGTGTGTATTTATGCATGTGTGTGTGTATGTATGTATGTGACTGTGTGTGTATTTATGCATGTGTGTGTGTGTGTGTGTATGTATGTATGTGACTGTGTGTATATTTATGCATGTGTGTGTGTGTATGTTTTGTGGAACCAGCAAATTACAGACCTTGTTACTACAGCATGGGGGGTCAGGGGTAAACAGTGTCACTATACAGTATCGCTATATACAGTACGGGGGGGCTGGACCATGTCACAGACTACTCTGGTCACTTTATAAAGTATTGGGGCGGGTAGGGTCAGGCCAGCCACCTCACCGGCAGATTACAGACTGTGTCACTAACTCACTATATACAGTACTGGTGGGTTAAACAGTGTCAATATGTACAGTAATAGGGGGTCAGACCATCTCACAGACTGTGGGCACAGGGTACCTCATTTTGCAGACATGTAATCTGATTCACATTTTTTTTTCTGGGTTAAATGTTTTTTTAAAAAATATGTATCAAATTCACATTTTTTTTGGGTGGGGTAGGGGGGCCCTTCTTAGATTCTTGCACCTGGGCCCTGTGGTTTCTAGTTACGCCTCTGGCAAAGAACCTAGGTTCTAGCTGCTGATTGGTGGCTGCATATTTATATGCCAATTGTCATAGGCTCACCTATGTGTTCAGTTGGAAACCAGCATTGCATTACTACTCCTTCAACAAATGATACCAAGAGAATGAAGCAAATTTAATAATAGAAGCAAACCATGAAAGAAAAATGTTGGGTTTCTTGTCCCTTTAAGTACTCTGTGCCCAGACCCTGTCTCTCAGGAAACTTAACTTTTACAAAACAAAATCACTACATATTTGGAAAAATCTAAAATCAGGATTTGCAGTAAATATTTAACAGTAAAGAAGATTCTTGTTCTTATAAATTAAACTTCAGTATGTAGATAAATCCTATTTTATATGGTCATTTTGCAAAACTAACTGACAGCAATTATTTTTTTCACATAGCGGGTTCTTTGATACAATAATTGATATCAAGTGAAAATAATAAAATATATTTTCTTGGTATTATTTGTTGAGAGCTAAACCTAGGTAGACTCATAACTTATTTTTTAAGCCATTGAAAGCCACCTCTTATTTCAGTACATTTTGACAGTTTTTCACAAACAGTGCTAGTTTATCTGTGCCATATAGATAACTATGTGCTCACTTCCGTGGAGTTATTTATGAATCAGCACTGATTGGCTAGAATGTAAAAAAAGAACTGAAATAAGGGGGCAGTCTCCAGAGGCTTAGATACAAGGTAATAACAGAGGTAAAAAGTATATTAATATAACAGTGTTGGTTATGCAAAACCGGGGAATGGCTAATAAAGGGATTATCTATATTTTAAAACATATAATTAAGGCAACAATAATTTTATAAGGTGTATCGCTTCCTTATCTTAATCTTTAAAATAAACAAACTGTTGCTGTAGAAAATGTAAAGTGGGTTTTGTGCTATACTTGAGTGTGTGTGCATGCTGCACAATTTGTATTCAGTGTGGCAATATATAGCTACTTCTCAGAGTTAGGCAGAACTACATTAGGTGCATCAAAAGAAATGGTGTTTTTAGCATAAGTTTAGATGCCCACTTCAGCTTCCAAAAATGATTATATAATTATTATTATTATTATTATTATTATTATTATTATATGATATCAACCATTATATGTGGCATTGGCACCATGCCTAATTCAAATACAAATATGCTCTCCAATTAAAATGAAAACCCATAATATCCCAGCAATGCTCAATATTGCATTTCATGAACATTGGCTTTATCCAGTGTTTATGAATTTTGGCTCTTTATGTTTGGGAGCTTTAGTGGAGCTTGAATCCTGACCTTGTAGTTGTAGTAGTACTGACTTCTTCGCTAACATGGACTCTAAGGTTGTTGTTTTTTTTAATATATTATTTTTGGCACATTTTTTTTTAGCCTTGTATTTTTGTCTTTCCTCCCGACCCCCTCCCCTAATACAATCTTGCCTGACAGTTCTCTCTCCCTTACACTTCACACCTGCACACATTATCCTCTCATCAGGCTATTATCTCAACCACTAATCTCACCCCTATACTACTTAAATTGAAAGCAGTCTAGGGAGCAGGGCCTTGTAATCCTTCTATCCCAAGTCAAAACATGCAATTTTAAACAACTTTCCAATTTGCTTCTTTTAACAAAATGTGCACAGTCTTTTAATATTTACACTTTTTGAATCAACACCTCCAATAGAGCATGTGCAAGAATTCACAGAATATGCGTACATGCATTTGTGACTGGCTGATGGCTGTCACATGGTACGTGTATGCATTTGTGATTGGCTGATGGCTGTCACATGATACAGGAGGTGTGGAAATAGACATAACTGACATTTGTCAGAAAACAATCTACTAATCATCTGAAGTTCAGACTAAGTTCTATTGCATTGTCTTTTTTAACATGCATTGGTTGATTATGCAAATCTACTGTATTTATCAATAGCCTAGACTTTAGTATAGAAACTTTCAGTGTAGGTGGGGATTCCACCAGCTAAATCGGCTGTTTTAAATGCTGAAATAAGGATAAACGAGCTACTTGTAAACAATTTAATACACTCCAGCAGGTAAAATGGATCATTGGAAACAATTTAAAGGGGAGAAATTTTGGGGGTAAACTGTCCCTTTAAACTTGCATAATTCCGATAGAGTGTGTAATTTTCAAATATACTTTGTTCTCTTGGTACTAATTGTTGAAAAATATTATGTATATATCTTAAATGAATGGGAGCTAACTGGTGACTGGTGTCTGCACACATTTGTCTCTTGTGATTGGCTCACCCAATGTGCTCAGCTAGCTCCCATTTGTGCACTGCTGCTCCTTTAGCAAAGGATAACAAGACAATGTAAACTGGAAATATTGAATGTTCTATCTGAATCAAAAGAAACATTTGTGGTTTAATGTCCTTTTAATACAAAACCAAAAATATACCTAAAAAAGCCATAATATGGAAGCTGAAAAATAAACAAACAAACAACAGAAATTAAGTTTAAGTACACTGAGGATCTAATGTTAAAGGGGCATTGTACACTAGATTTTTCTTTGCATAAATGTTTTGTAGATGATCCATTTATATAGCCCATCTGGTAGTGTTTTTGTAACAATGTATAGTTTTGCTTATTTTTTAATAACATTGTGCTGATTTTCAGACTCCTAACCAAGCCCCACAGTGTCAGATGTATACTGATGTCTACAGACTACTGCTGGCTCCTGTTTATGTTATCTGTCTTCTAATATGCAGGGAAGAGGGGGAGGGGGGCAGTGCCTGCTATTCTTTTTTTTCCCAGCCCGTTTCACTGGGTGTCTCAGTCAACCTCAACGGTGCTAAACTCAGAGCTTCTAAGTAAGTTTTTGAAAGGTTTTATACTGTATTTTTAGATCAGTATCTGTGCATATTCTTCTTTATAGTAGTGTCTTTTACATGCAGTTATATGAAAATTGGTGTATACTGTCCCTTTAAGGAATAATACGTTTACTTTGATAATCCAATAATAACTTATGTCAGCATTTCTGTCTAATCCTTAAATTCAGCATTTTCACTTTTGTCTTAATTTAAGAATGAACTGACTTGTCCCATGAGCCTAGGTTTGACACTACATATGGCATAGATAAACATGGATAGACACAATATTTTATAAAGAACACAACTTTTTTTCCAAAGTGATTAAGTAAAACACCAATCAATAATAAAAAAAAAGATTGACAAGTTTAAAATAAATAATCAACCATTTGTGGAGCTTGAAATACCCTAAATGTGCCGTATCTGCTTGAGGGAGGAAACCTTTGAGCTACTCTTTGCCATATAGGCCCTTAAACTGAAACCACTTTCTACCTAAATGACCCCCCTGAACCCATCCCCTGACCTTGCTGAATTCCTCTGCACTGACATTAGTAGGGTCAAATCACTCCAAATTATTTCATCCAAGGTTCTGCTTCCTACTGAATAGAATGAGCTATTATTTTTCAACATTTAGGTGAACCCCCATACAAAGGGAAAATAGCAAATTATAAATATGGGGGTCATATATCTGTTTTTAAAATTAACCTCTTTTTCCTTTTTTTAATTTTTTAATACTGTTTTTAAAAATGTCCAGTGTGATTACAGTATGGTGTTTTCTTCTCAGCACTGTAGCTGTGCACAGATTTCTTTGAGTTTATACTAGATACAGCACAAATGTCAGAGACATTCTATTCTGATCGGTCCCGTGTGATGCTCTTTTTCAAAATGTGTTTATCTGCTTAAATCATGGTATACAATACACAAACAAATTCATCTTATTACTACAAGTTTTGACAGTACAATTTGGCTATGACTATAATCTTTTTAGTATTTGTTGATATGCTTTATGCTATGCTAGAAGTAGAAGCCATATAATGTACATTTGGGAAATCAGTTACCTTTTTGCTTTAGGCATTGTAAATTTTTAGATCTTAAACATCAACAGCTTCAGTACATAGTTTAACAATCTGAATCAAACTTTCAAGAGGTATGTATTAAAGATAGTGATAGAATCTATTCTTTTTGAATAGCTAATGACAGAATTTATCTATGAAAAATACACACATATTTTAAAGGACAGTTTTGTAGGAAAAAATTCTGCACTCTCTAACAGCAAAATAATAGGGATTTCCATTGATGCTGTTAAAAAAAATAAAAAAAACCTTTTTTTCTTTATACTGAATAAAGTGACGTAACATTTTCAGAACAGCAACAACCTGTCGCTTGTGACCTCTTTAGAGAAACACTGTCTTCCTTCTGTATTCATTTATTTGGTTTTGTTCAATTTGTTTACACATTGTATTAATTTTTTTACCATAAATCAGTGTCATTGGGTTCTCCAACTCATATACCCAACAATATGGAATTTGGTAGCGCTTTTGAAAATAAATGATAAGCAATCAGAATTACCAAAAAAATAAGTTTACACAGCTTAATATCAATTAATTTTAAAGGACAGTACAATTACTATTTGGTTACTATATTCACTTAATATAAAGCAGCCTCCTAGTTATTTTACTACAAGATCTAGGTTTTTATTCAATCTTGGAGCATTCAGAGCTGTTTTTGCAGCATATGCACACTGTTTGCGATCAGTATTAGATTAAATAGAGGAAGCTTTATTATAAACAACATCATGGGCCCAATCCGATATGCAGCGTCGCCCGCAAATGCCAGCGACGCTGAATTTTGCACTGGTTTGGTATCCTATATATGGCGTAACCTAGAAGTTACACCCGTATATTTCTGCCGTCGCCCGTAGTTTTTTGGGCCATAGGCAGGTATACCAAACGAGCGCAGTTTGGTATCCAATATACAGCGTAAGGACTTACGTGGCGAAAATGGAGAAATCTTACTCCATTTTCACCTTGCCACAAAAAGCAGCCATAGTAAGCCTTACGCTGACTATTGGAGCCCCGTAACTCCCTAAACTGCCTGCAAAATAAACCTAACACCTAACGCATGCGCAATGTCTATCTACCTGTCAACCGCGATCCCCCGCCGCAATCCCAAATAAAATATTTAACCGCTAAACCGCCGCTCCCGGACCCCGCCGCCACCTACATTAACTACCCCCTAATGTGATCCCCCTACACCGTTGCCAACTATATTAAACTACCCAGTAAAGTGAGCCCCTACCCCGCCGCCATCTATTTTAAAATTATTTCACCCCTAATTTAATCCCCCTAACCCGCCGCCACCTATATTAAATTATTTAACCCCTAATCTAATCCCCCTACCCCGCCGCCACCTATATTAAATTAATTAACCCCTAATTTAATGCCCCTACCCCGCCGCCACCTATATTAAATTAATTAACCCCTAATCTAATCCCCCTACCCCGCCGCCAGCTATATTAAATTATTTAACCCCTAAAATACTAAACTATCCCTACCACTAAACCTAAGTCTAACCCTACAAATAGCCCTGAAAAGGGCTTTTTGCGTGGCATTACCCCAAAGTAAACTGCTCTTTTGCCAGCCCTTAAAAGGGCTTTTTGTGGGGCATACCACAAAGAAAACTGCTCTTTTACCAGCCCTTAAAAGGGCTTTTGGCGGGGCTTTGTCACAAAGTAATCAGCTCTTTTGCCTACAATCTAAATCCCCCTACACCGCTGCCACCTATAATAAATGTATTAACCTCTAATCTAATCCCCCTACACCGCCGCCACATATATTAAACACATTAACCCCTAATCTAATCCCCCTACACCGCCGCCAGCTATATTAACCCTAATTATATTATGGTTAATATAGTTAATATAATTATTATATTATATATATTAACCCTAATTATATTAGGGTTAATATAGTTAAAGGGACAGTACACTGTAAAATTGTTTTTCCATTAATGTATTTTAAATGACTTGTTATACCAACTGCAGATTATAAAATATTTGAGAAATTCCATTTTAATGCTTATTTGTGTATATAAAGTAGCTGATTTTGTGCTTTGAAACCACAGCCTATTACAATGGGTTGAACTTAAAGGTGATATCAGATCTCATTATGTTCTAAGTTTGTGTAAACAGACTTGCTTCCTTATCTTTTATTTGGCTGGAACACCAACGCTCAATACATAGAGAGAACAATGGAAAATGATCATTTTATTACTTAACTATCCTGCATTCCACTGAGAGTGTAATCTCTTTTTTGGTAAACTGTCCCTTTAATATCGTTATTATATTATATATATATATATATATATACAGGGAGTGCAGAATTATTAGGCAAGTTGTATTTTTGAGGATTAATTTTATTATTGAATAACAACCATGTTCTCAATGAACCCAAAAACCTCATTAATATCAAAGCTGAATAGTTTTGGAAGTAGTTTTTAGTTTTTTTTTAGTTTTAGCTATTTTAGGGGGATATCTGTGTGTGCAGGTGACTATTACTGTGCATAATTATTAGGTAACTTAACAAAAAACAAATATATACCCATTTCAATTATTTATTTTTACCAGTGAAACCAATATAACATCTCAACATTCACAAATATACATTTCTGACATTCAAAAATAAAACAAAAACAAATCAGTGACCAATATAGCCACCTTTCTTTGCAAGGACACTCAAAAGCCTGCCATCCATGGATTCTGTCAGTGTTTTGATCGGTTCACCATCAACATTGCGCGCAGCAGCAACCACAGCCTCCCAGACACTGTTCAGAGAGGTGTACTGTTTTCCCTCCTTGTAAAGCTCACATTTGATGATGGACCACAGGTTCTCAATGGGGTTCAGATCAGGTGAACAAGGAGGCCATGTCATTAGATTTTCTTCTTTTATACCCTTTTTTGCCAGCCACGCTGTGGAGTACTTGGACGCGTGTGATGGAGCATTGTCCTGCATGAAAATCATGTTTTTCTTGAAGGATGCAGACTTCTTCCTGTACCACTGCTTGAAGAAGGTGTCTTCCAGAAACTGGCAGTAGGACTGGGAGTTGAGCTTGACTCCATCCTCAACCCAAAAAGGCCCCACAAGCTCATCTTTGATGATACCAGCCCAAACCAGTACTCCACCTCCACCTTGCTGGCGTCTGAGTCGGACTGGAGCTCTCTGCCCTTTACCAATCCAGCCACGGGCCCATCCATCTGGCCCATCAAGACTCACTCTCATTTCATCAGTCCATAAAACCTTAGAAAAATCAGTCTTGAGATATTTCTTGGCCCAGTCTTGACATTTCAGCTTGTGTGTCTTGTTCAGTGGTGGTCGTCTTTCAGCCTTTCTTACCTTGGCCATGTCTCTGAGTATTGCACACCTTGTGCTTTTGGGCACTCCAGTGATGTTGCAGCTCTGAAATATGGCCAAACTGGTGGCAAGTGGCATCTTGGCAGCTGCACGCTTGACTTTTCTCAGTTCATGGGCAGTTATTTTGCGCCTTGGTTTTTCCACACGCTTCTTGCAACCCTGTTGACTATTTTGAATGAAACGCTTGATTGTTTGATGATCACGCTTCAGAAGCTTTGCAATTTTAAGAGTGCTGCATCCCTCTGCAAGATATCTCACTATTTTTGACTTTTCTGAGCCTGTCAAGTCCTTCTTTTGACCCATTTTGCCAAAGGAAAGGAAGTTGCCTAATAATTATGCACACTTGATATAGGGTGTTGATGTCATTAGACCACACCCCTTCTCATTACAGAGATGCACATCACCTAATATGCTTAATTGGTAGTAGGCTTTCAAGCCTATACAGCTTGGAGTAAGACAACATGCATAAAGAGGATGATGTGGTCAAAATACTCATTTGCCTAATAATTCTGCACTCCCTGTATATATATATATATATATATATATATATATATATATATATATATATATATATATATATATATATATATATATATTAAGTATAATAACCCTATCTAACTCTAACATCCCTAACTAAACTCTTATTAAAATAAATCTAATATTAATATTATTAATGAAAATATTCCTATTTAAATCTAAATACTTACCTATAAAATAAACCCTAAGATAGCTACAATGTAATTAATAATTACATTGTAGCTATTTTAGGGTTTATATTTATTTTACAGGTAACTTGGTATTTATTTTAACTAGGTACAATAGCTATTAAATAGTTAATAACTATTTAATAGCTACCTAGTTAAAATAATTACCAATTTACCTGTAAAATAAATCCTAACCTAAGTTACAAATACACCTACACTATCAATAAATTAAATAAACTACAAATATCTAAACTAAAATACAATTAAATAAACTAAACTAAATTAAAAAAAAAAACACTAAATTACAAAAAATAAATAAAAGATTACAAGATTTTTAAGCTAATTACACCTATTCTAAGCCCCCTAATAAAATAATAAAGCCCCCCAAAATAAAAAATAATTCCCTACCCTATTCTAAATTAAAAAAGTTCAAAGTTCTCTTGCCTTACCAGCCCTTAAAAGGGCCTTTTGCGGGGCATGCCCCAAAGAAAACTGCTTTTTTGCCTGAAAAAAAAAACACAATACCACCCCCCAACATTACAACCCACCACCCACATACCCCTAATCTAACCCAAACCCCCCTTAAATAAACCTAACACTAACCCCCTGAAGATCTCCCTACCTTGTCTTCAACCAACCGGGCCGAACTCCTCATCCGATCCGGGCGATGTCTTTATCCAAGCGGCAGCAAAGTCTTCTTCCATCCGGCGGCATCTTCCATCAAGTGGCATCTTCAATCTTCTTTCTTCGCTCCTCCGACTCGGAGCATCCATCCCGGCCGACGACTGAACGACGAATGAGGTACCTTTAAATGACGTCATCCAAGATGGCGTCCGTCGAATTCCGATTGGCTGATAGGATTCTATCAGCCAATCGGAATTAAGTTAGAAAAATCTGATTGGCTGATTGAATCAGTTCAATCCAATTGGCATCTGACGGCGCCGTATATTGGATAGCTCGAGTTGCGAGCTGAAACTGCGGGCGACGTGGGTTCCCTCGCTTGCGCCGCAAACTACGCCGTATATCGGATCGCGCCCCATATTGGAACTTGTACCTGAGGCCTCATTAGTAATTACACGAGAATGTATCTAGTGTATATAGTGTCCTTTTAATGCCAATATTTTAGTCGATAAAGGCTGTAAATCCTGATTTGAGCAGCAGTATGAACCTATGACTGCTAATATATAATGCACCGTTTATTTATTCCGAAATAAAACAAGGAGCTAGTAAATTATCTAGAAGCTATTCTGGGTGTAACAATTTTGACCTTTTCAACTTGTTCAGATTTAGCATCTTCAAGGTGTCAGTATATTCTCTTTCATATTTATAGAGCATAGGTGTTTTCAGCCCTTGGGAGGCAATTTTTGAGATGTTCACCTGCACCTCCTCACTACTACATCCCTATTTATTAAATTATTTAATTTTATATTTGATATGGTCCCATGTGATGTTTCATGATATCCTTGTGCTATACCAAAGGGGAGGGATCATATACCTAACCATGACATCAAAAAGGAGGAGAGATAGAATTTAATTCTTAGTTTTTTTAGACATCACTGGAACCATGATTATGGGATGAAGATACCCTTTGTGGAAGTCCTTGCACATTGAGTGAGCATGCAAGTACTGTAATTTCCCTTTGGGATCATTATGTTTTATCATTATGGGGGTTTAACTTTTAGATAAGTGGTTCTGTGCAGTTAGGGTTATTGAGGTGGGGGGTCACAGAGTTATGATAGCTATGTAGAGGTCTGGTCAAAACTACTGATCTCCTAAAACATGGAAACCACTGGTTCCTATAAGTCTTTAATATAGGTACTTTAGATTATTCTTTTACTATTTAGTGACATGTAAATAATGTCCTGTTGCTACAAATTTACATGATATACTGCAGAGAAATTAAGTTAATCCTAGTTATTTAAGTAAAGGTTACATTTCATATAATAATGGAATGGCCCTTTAAGAACAGCTAGTGCCTAGCAATAGAAAATATTTTTACATCAGACTGGCTAAAGTGTCTATAAAATCTTGTACAACTGTTGTATCTGTCAACAAAGGTAAGATCATGGTCAGCTGGTACATTTCATTTTAGTAAAATATTTGCAATATACATACTTGTGCAAAAAAAAAAAAAGATTTTGTTAAAAATGATCACTGACAGAATTACATTGCTCTGTTATGGCTGCAGGCTGTGCAAGATGTGATTAGTAGGGATGGGCGAATGTTTCGCAACATTCGAAAAAAGGCACAAATTTTAATTCGTTCTAATCGAATTTCGAATGTTTACATAACATTCTAACATTCGATTTTCGAATGTTCGGTTTTGAATTTTACGATTACATTAGAAAATATTCTTTTCGAAAAATTCGAATTTAGATTGTAATAGTATTTCTAATGCTTTTTCTTTAAATGTAATATTCGAATTATGCAATATTCGAATTCGAAAAATTCGAATTTAGATTGTAACAGTATTTCTAATGCTTTTTCCTTAAATGTAATATTCGAATTATGCAATATTCGAATTCGAATTTAGATTGTAGATTGTAATAGTATTTCTAATGCTTTTTCTTTAAATGTAATATTCAAATTATGCAATATTCGAATTTGAAAAATTCGAATTTAGATTGTAATAGTATTTCTAATGCTTTTTCTTTAAATGTAATATTCGAATTATGCAATATTCGAATTCGAAAAATTCGAATTTAGATTGTAGATTGTAATAGTATTTCTAATGCTTTTTCTTTAAATGTAATATTCGAATTATGCAATATTCGAAAAATTCGAATTTATATTCAAATTCGAAAAATTTGAATTGATATGTTTGTAATAGTATTTCTAATGCTTTCTGTAAATGTAATATTCGAATTATGCAATATTCTATATGGAAACATTCAAAATGATATATTTGTATCTATTATGTATCAATTTACTAGCTTCCCGCCCTAGCACACGAACTATTGAATTTCTGAATAGTATTTGTTAAATAGAATGATAAATTAGAAATTTTGAATGTGGACATTCGATATAATTATAAACATTCGAATTCGAAAGTGACATTCGAAAACTGTAAATAACATTCGATTTTCAAATTTTTAAGAATATTCGTTCTTATCGACATTCGGATTTAGAATTCGAATTTCTGTAATAACATTCGTTCTACATTCGAAATTCGAAAATTTACATATTCTCCCATCCCTAGTGATTAGTGTTCCTAGGTGTTTAGTATTTAACTGAAGAGTCAAGCATTTTAATCATTTGTCTAGTAAAATATAAAAAAAGGACACTACAATGTACATTTTTAGGTTCCCCTGGTGGACTAATTATATGTGTGATGGTGGTCACAGGGCGGTTAAAGACTAAAGACTTAGAGCTAGTTTCCATTGAGGTGGTAAAGTATGGAACCTGGTGGTAAAATCATTTATTGCCATTAAAGTCTATGGATAATTTTTACATTACCACTAGTTTCCAAACTTTACCACCTCAATGGAAACTAGCCCTTACTTGGATTTCCTATCCCTATTGAGACATAAAGGGGCCCTCTGTATGTTGCATTTCTAACTGGCTGCCATGCAGTGTTATGAGCAGGCTTAAATGGACACTGAACCAAAAAAAAATATTTTGTGATTCAGATAGAGCATGCAATTTTAAGCAACTTTCTAATTAACTCCTATTATCAAATTTTCTTCATTCACTTTGTATGTTTATTTGAAAAGCAAGAATGTAAGTTTAGATGCCGGCCCATTTTTAGTGAACAACCTGGGTTGTCCTTGCTGATTGGACAGCACCAATAAACAAGTGCTGCCCATGGTTCTGAAACAAACATTTGCTGGCTCCTTAGCTTAGATGCCTTCTTTTTTCAAATAAAGATAGCAAGGGAACAAAGAAAAATTGATAATAGAAATAAATTAGAAAGTTGCTTAAAATTGCATGCTCTATCTGAATCATGAAAGAAAAAAATTTGCATGCTCTATCTGAATCATGAAAGAAAAAAATTTGGGTTCAGTGTCCCATTAAAGGGACACTGAACCCAATTTTTTTCTTTTGTGATTCAGATAGAGAGGCCAATTTACCAAATGTCTGTCGAACCTGATCCGACACTGTGGATCAGGTCCAACAGACATCACTGAATGCGGAGAGCAATATGCAGACTCACGGCCAATGGGCCACCAGCAGGGAGGTGTCAATCAGCCCGATCGTACTCAATCTGGTTGAATTGTGGCGATTTCTGTCCGCCTCATCAGAGCAGGCGGACAGGGTTATGGAGCAGCAGTCTTTAGACTGCTGCTCCATAACTTGTGTTTCTGGCGAGTCTGAAGACTCGCCAGTAACACGGGCCCTCAAGCTCCATTCGGAGCTTGATAAATGGGCCTCAGAGCCTACAATTTTAAGCAACTTTCTAAATTAATCCGGGTATCAATTTTTCTTATTGTTCAGAACTAAAACATATTTGTTTTGTGTTTTTGTGCAGCAAATACACAAATATTTTGAATGTTAAATAAGCTGATTAGAATAAGAGAGCTGAATGTTATTCTGAAAGCTATCGGGCAGTTCAGCCCTTGGGAGACTTCAATTTGTATTTGTACAAGATTACAACTTGACAGCAGGGTCAGTGCCAACAGCCAAAGTGGACTTATATATGATTGGTCTCTAGAACAACACAATTATACATGCTGAGAAACATATTACTAGTTCCACAGGAAAAAAGGAAGAAAAAAAAACTCAAGTCATATAAATTATTCATATTTTCATATATTCAAGACTAAAAATAATTATGGACAGTAATATATGTGGTAAAAAAAATGTGCATAACAGTATAACATAACTAATACGAAAATACAATATAATGCAAGTTCTACTAGTGTTTGTCTTGGGTTCTTTTTAAAGGGCTAGTTTACAAGTGGCGCACTAACTGTAACGCGCAAGCAATATCGAATTTTTGCTCCTGTTTGCGTGCAAGTTAAATATGGTTCGTATTACGAGTTTAAAGTAAATGCAAATGTGCGAGCACAAACATAATTTAAGAAAGAATAATTACTGCAACTTGAAAGCCCTGGTTAACTGTTACGTGAGACAAAAAAGTTGTACAAAACACATCGAAAATACATTTAACAGCACAGTTACACTCATATTAACACTGTCTGATAAAAATTATTGCAATACAAAATTGCATTAAAATGCTATAAGGGCTCAAAGATATGAGGTCTCAGGTGTCCGAAGAAAAAAAAAGAGATACATACATACCCATGTCTAAATATGTATATATATATATATATATATATATATATATATATATATATATATATATATATATATATATACATATATATGTGTGTGTTATATTTAAATTTGTATGATTTCTTTTGCTTTTGATATGTATAAAGTTTATGATTGCATTATTATTGAATATTAATATTGGTTGCACGCCCTAGACATGATCTGCAGCTTATCTCTTAGTCTTTTGACTTACGTGTTCGAAATCAATTAACTTTTCGCATTGCTGATTGGCTGCATGATCATTCATAGGCCTCCCTGCACCTAGAATTGTTAGCCTCTGATGTAGCGCATATGCGCATGCGTGAAACGCGTCAGGTGTCCATTTGTTTTATTGTTCTTTGGCAACTGTGCTGAATAAACTCATATTTTGACCAAGTTTTTGTCTCCGGATCTGCAATCTCTTTCCCGTTTGGGATTAACTTTTAAAATATATATATATATATATATATATATATATATATATATATATATATATATATATATATATCAAATTTAATAGCGGAGGGGACGCAATTGCTATGAGCTTAAACAAGGAGTAACCAACCAGTTTACTTCTAGGCTAATACTGGTATGGTCTAGAGTATATCAAATATTTGGTGCAGACCCTTATGTAAAATAGATGAGTTTATGTAGAGAGAATAAATCCTGGAAACAAAAGAAAGACCAGGATAAAAGACAGGGAATTCAGCACTCTTTTTTACAGAATTTAACTGAAGCTCAAAATAAATACACTAATGTGTCGACCTAAAAGCTAGTGTAGCTGCAAAGGAGAGAACTCTCTGGCACTAACAGTATTATAACATATATATATGCTCAGAAGGTAAAAAAATACAAAAAGACCCAATAGGTGGATATGATCAATTCATAAGGATGTCAAAATAGCATAAAAAAATACAACTTATTACAAACCTGACCGGTCAGGGGTTAGTGTCTATACCACAACAGAAATCATCAACATGATATGTGATTGTTTTCACAGGCCTGTAGAGCCATATGTGTTATCTGCAGGATTTAGAGTGGGGGACAGTAATTAGACTACTACACCCTACTGCTTGCGGCACCTTAATATGTAAGGCTAAATGCCAGGCAGATTATTATCTGGGATCTAAGTAGTTACAGTTAGTGTGCCCCAACACCTATGCAGAAGTATTGATGCTCTTAGAAGTCAAAACATTAATTGCACATATACATGTTACTTAGAAGATATATTAGTGGGGGACTGGAAGTCAAGCTACTACACCCAGCTGCATACGGCACCTTATAGTATTAAGGCTGAATGCCGGGCAGGTATTTTATGGGATCTAAGTAGGTTGCTGTACTGTGCCCCAAAATATGTACAAATATCTTGTTACCATGCAAGCAAACAGCTAAGAACAGTATTATATAGATTAGCTGGATAGTCACTTAGAAGCAGCTACTCTTGATGTCGGGTATAAAAGTCCCTTTAGATAGAGTTATGCAAGCAAGAAGGTTAGCCGTGAAGCAGATACAGATAGTTGTAGAAAGCACAAGGTATAGCCTCAGCGTAGCGTGATATTAATAAGCTTCAAGCATATGTTAGTAGTAGTGTTTCCTTGGGGAACTTTAGCATATACCCTCTCATCAGGGTAGCATCAACCAAGACAGTCAATCAGCAGCCTATTACTCAGGCAGTGACAAGGCAGTATACGACCTGTTTCCTTCAAAGTTATTCCTGTGACTGAATCATAGAAGATGTGCCTCATTGAGTAGTTGGGAACTCCATTCTAGAGATCCATCCGGCGTGTTCGCTTGCAGCATGTCTGTTCCGTGTGAACAACACCAATCACATGCTCCGGTCAGCTCGTCCAATGCCGACGCGCGTTTCACCTGCTAGGTATGTCGGGCTTCGTCAGGGCGTGATGACGTTGGGAGTGCTTCGTCTCCCTTTTGAACTTTACTTAGTGACACGCCCCTATTGAGAAAGTTTCACAATGCTTCATCAGCGATGCTGGTTAGTAAAGGGACAAACCCTTTGAAGTATATGTTGATTAATGCTAATATAGTAATGATACAAAAGGTTAAAGTAAATTCATTTAGAAAAACCTTGCATGCTAGGATAAAGAGATCATATACACCTAAGAAAGACAATTGGGTTTTTGTTTGAATAAGATACTAAGAAATTCGTCAAAAATGTGTGATTTACCTATTTAGCCTTATTTGCCCTAAAAAGATAGTAAAGAAAATATTCAAATACAGCAAGATAAATGCTATAATGTATAGGATATAGGGGCTTGTCTGTACCGGGAAAAATTATTATGGAATGCGAATGATGAATACAACAGCCATACTTTATAAAAAGCAGGCCATGTCTATTCTATCATTTAGCCCTTTAGGTATCTGTGTTTGGAGGATCGTAATCCACCTGCATTCCTTTTGGAGGAGGACCTTATCGTTATCGCCTCCTCTGTTGTTGGTAATGCCTCTGTCAATGCCTATGAATGAAAGGGAGTCAGAAATGCAGGCATGAGCATCCTCAAAGTGCTTAGCCACATTGCTTTTAGGATTCTTATTTTTAATGTCATCCCTGTGCTCAGTAATCCGGTCTTTAATGGCTCTCCGAGTTTTGCCCACATAGAACCGTGGGCAACTACAGGAGAGAAGGTAGATGACACCTTCAGTGTTGCATGTAATGTGATGTTTTAGTTTATATGTCTTGCCAGTATGTGTGGAGAAAACTTTAGTTTTTACCATGTATTTGCACGCCACACATCTTCCACATGGATGATTTCCCGTGGATCTATGTGTAGTGAGCCAGTCAGTTTGTTTTTTGGGTGATACAAATTGGCTTCTCACCAGTTTATCCCTAAGGTTAGGTGCTCTTCTGGCAGTGATGTTAGGGTGGTCTCCCACCTCCTTTAATACCCCTTCATCACTTGTTAAAACATGCCAGTTTTTTTCAAGTATAGTTCGCAGAGCTGACCAGTGACAGTTATAGTCTGCGATCAGTCTAATAGGACCTTGCACAGGTTTCTCCTTTGGTATCAGGAGTTGCTCGCGATTTTGGTGGGCTGCTTCATTCAGAGCCCTTTTAATGACTCTCTTCGAGTACCCCCTGTCTTCAAAGCGTTTTTTCATTTCTTGTGCATGCTCATAATATTTTGTTTTTGTTGAGCAATTGCGGCGTAATCTGAGAAACTGTCCTTTGGGTATTCCTTTTTTAAGGTGGTCAGGATGGTGGCTAGTTGCAAGAAGCAAACTATTGGTGGCCGTCGTTTTACGGAAGTTCTCAGTTTCAATTAGACCCTGATTAAGATTTATTTTAATGTCCAAAAAGGAAATTTCCTTTCTACTGGACTGCAATGTAAGAAGGATATTTTTATCATTCTTATTCAGAGTATCCACAAAGTCCAGGAGACCCTGTTCAGAGCCCTCCCATATGAGGAAAATATCATCCACATATCTAAGCCATATGTGGATGTTTTCCTCAAAGAGAGGGCTCTGATACACATCCTCCATTTCCCATGCTCCCAAGTGAAGGCATGCATAGGTGGGGGCACAAGTCGCCCCCATGGCTGTCCCTTGCTGCTGTACATATATCTTATTATCAAAGAGAAACACATTATTTGTCAAGATGAACTCTAACAGTTCCATGACAAAATCTGTATGTTTATGTGTTTGCGTTCCTCTCATCATAAGAAAGTGTCTGCATGCTTTTATGCCAACATCATGTGGAATTGATGAGTACAAACCTTCCACATCCAAACAGGCCATGATGGCACCTTGAGGGACCGAAAGTTTATCGATTTTCCTTAGGAAATCCGCTGTGTCCAGGATATATGATGGTAATGTGTTTAAAAAGGGTCTAAGAAAAAAGTCCACATAATTGCCTAAATTCTCAGTTAAACTTCCAATTCCAGCAATTATTGGACGACCTGGCGGATGGCTAGCGTTTTTGTGTATCTTCGGGATACAATAGAAGACAGGTGTTATGGGGTGCTCGGGATAGAGATATTTAAATTCCGAATTTGTGATGAGGCCATCACTTTTTGCCTTTTTTAGAATGTTAAACAGGGTATACTGTAGGGAGGATGTGGGGTTGTATGTCATGGATTTATAATGCTTTGTATTCA